>NC_092201.1:17615201-17928761 GCF_043641665.1 Enoplosus armatus | reverse complement strand
AAGCTTTCATTCAAAACAGGAGGAAAGGACAAGTTTTCAGTGAAAGCGGCCTGAATGTCAAGTTTTCACTCAAAACAGTTGAAAAGGTCAAGTTTTGACTGAAATAGGCCTGAACGTGAACTTTTCATTCAAATCCGCTCCAAACTCACGGTTTGACTCAAAACAGCTCAAATATGCAGTTTGAGACTGAACGAGGGCCGAAAGTGAAGCTTTCATTCAAAACAGGAGGAAAGGACAAGTTTTCAGTGAAAGCGGCCTGAATGTCAAGTTTTCACTCAAAACAGCTCCAAACTCACTGTTTGACTCAAAACAGGTCAAATATGCAGTTTGAGACTGAACGAGGGCCGAAAGTGAAGCTTTCATTCAAAACAGGAGGAAAGGACAAGTTTTCAGTGAAAGCGGCCTGAATGTCAAGTTTTCACTCAAAACAGCTCCAAACTCACGGTTTGACACAAAACAGGTCAAATATGCAGTTTGAGACTGAACGAGGGCCGAAAGTGAAGCTTTCATTCAAAACAGGAGGAAAGGACAAGTTTTCAGTGAAAGCGGCCTGAATGTCAAGTTTTCACTCAAAACAGGTCAAATATGCAGTTTGAGACTGAACGAGGGCCGAAAGTGAAGCTTTCATTCAAAACAGGAGGAAAGGACAAGTTTTCAGTGAAAGCGGCCTGAATGTCAAGTTTTCACTCAAAACAGTTAAAAAGGTCAAGTTTTGACTGAAATAGGCCTGAACGTGAACTTTTCATTCAAATCCGCTCCAAACTCACGGTTTGACTCAAAACAGGTCAAATATGCAGTTTGAGACTGAACGAGGGCCGAAAGTGAAGCTTTCATTCAAAACAGGAGGAAAGGACAAGTTTTCAGTGAAAGCGGCCTGAATGTCAAGTTTTCACTCAAAACAGCTCCAAACTCACGGTTTGACTCAAAACAGGTCAAATATGCAGTTTGAGACTGAACGAGGGCCGAAAGTGAAGCTTTCATTCAAAACAGGAGGAAAGGACAAGTTTTCAGTGAAAGCGGCCTGAATGTCAAGTTTTCACTCAAAACAGTTGAAAAGGTCAAGTTTTGACTGAAATAGGCCTGAACGTGAACTTTTCATTCAAATCCGCTCCATACTCACGGTTTGACTCAAAACAGGTCAAATATGCAGTTTGAGACTGAACGAGGGCCGAAAGTGAAGCTTTCATTCAAAACAGGAGGAAAGGACAAGTTTTCAGTGAAAGCGGCCTGAATGTCAAGTTTTCACTCAAAACAGTTGAAAAGGTCAAGTTTTGACTGAAATAGGCCTGAACGTGAACTTTTCTTTCAAATCCGCTCCAAACTCACGGTTTGACTCAAAACAGCTTAAATATGCAGTTTGAGACTGAACGAGGGCCGAAAGTGAAGCTTTCATTCAAAACAGGAGGAAAGGACAAGTTTTCAGTGAAAGCGGCCTGAATGTCAAGTTTTCACTCAAAACAGCTCCAAACTCACGGTTTGACTCAAAACAGGTCAAATATGCAGTTTGAGACTGAACGAGGGCCGAAAGTGAAGCTTTCATTCAAAACAGGAGGAAAGGACAAGTTTTCAGTGAAAGAGGCCTGAATGTCAAGTTTTCACTCAAAACAGCTCCAAACTCACGGTTTGACTCAAAACAGGTCAAATATGCAGTTTGAGACTGAACGAGGGCCGAAAGTGAAGCTTTCATTCAAAACAGGAGGAAAGGACAAGTTTTCAGTGAAAGAGGCCTGAATGTCAAGTTTTCACTCAAAACAGCTCCAAACTCACGGTTTGACTCAAAACAGGTCAAATATGCAGTTTGAGACTGAACGAGGGCCGAAAGTGAAGCTTTCATTCAAAACAGGAGGAAAGGACAAGTTTTCAGTGAAAGAGGCCTGAATGTCAAGTTTTCACTGAAAACAGCTCCAAACTCACGGTTTGGCTCAAAACAGGTCAAATATGCAGTTTGAGACTGAACGAGGGCCGAAAGTGAAGCTTTCATTCAAAACAGGAGGAAAGGACAAGTTTTCAGTGAAAGAGGCCTGAATGTCAAGTTTTCACTCAAAACAGTTGAAAAGGTCAAGTTTTGACTGAAATAGGCCTGAACGTGTACTTTTCATACAAATCCGCTCCAAACTCACGGTTTGACTCAAAACAGGTCAAATATGCAGTTTGAGACTGAACGAGGGCCGAAAGTGAAGCTTTCATTCAAAACAGGAGGAAAGGACAAGTTTTCAGTGAAAGAGGCCTGAATGTCAAGTTTTCACTCAAAACAGTTGAAAAGGTCAAGTTTTGACTGAAATAGGCCTGAACGTGTACTTTTCATACAAATCCGCTCCAAACTCACGGTTTGACTCAAAACAGGTCAAATATGCAGTTTGAGACTGAACGAGGGCCGAAAGTGAAGCTTTCATTCAAAACAGGAGGAAAGGACAAGTTTTCAGTGAAAGAGGCCTGAAAGTCAAGTTTTCAGTGAAAGAGGCCTGAAAGTTAAGTCTTCACTCAAAACAGCAGGTAAGGTCAAGTTTTGACTGAAAGAGGCCTTAACGTGAAGTTTTCATTGAAATCAGCTCCAAAGTCACGGTTTTACTCAAAACAGGTGCAAATGCAGTTTGAGACTGAACGAGGGCCAAAAGTGAAGCTTTCATTAAAAACAGGAGGAAAGGACAAGTTTTCAGTGAAAGAGGCCTGAAAGTCAAGTTTTCACTAAAAACAGCAGGTAAGGTCAAGTTTTGACTGAAAGAGGCCTGAACGTGAAGTTTTCATTCAAATCAGCTCCAAAGTCACGGTTTGACTCAACACAGGTCAAATATGCAGTTTGAGACTGAACGAGGGCCGAAAGTGAAGCTTTCATTCAAAACAGGTGGAAAGGACAAGTTTTCAGCGAAAGAGGCCTGAAAGTCAAGTTTTCACTCAAAACAGCAGGAAAGGTCAAGTTTTCAATGAAAGAGGCTGGAAGTTGAGGTTTTCACAGAAATCAGCTCCAAAATGGAATTTTCACTCAAAACAGGTGGAAAACTCAAGATTTCATTCAAATTAGCTCAAAAGTCATGTTTTCACTGAAAACAGGTGGATAATTCAAGTATTCACAGAAATCGTCTGAAAACTCCAGCTTTCAGCTAAATCAACTCCAAAGTCACGCTTTCACTCAAACAGGTGAAAAACTCACGGTAGGGTCACTTTCACACCTCTACAGTGATTTGTTTCGTTTTCCAACTCATTTTAAATGAACATTTCACTTTGGCGCTTCTGTCAGTGAAAACTTGAGTTTTCCAGCTTTTTTCAGGGAAAACATCTCTTCGAAGCTGATTTAGGTCAAAAGTTCACTTCAGAGCGGATTTGAATGAAAACTTCACTTTCAGGCCTCTTTCACTGAAAACGTGAGCATTCCTCCTGTTTTAAGTGAAACCGTGACTTTGGAGCTGATTTGAATGAAAACTTCCCTTTCAGGCCTCTTTCACTGAAAACTTGAGTATTCTTCCTGTTTTGAGTGAAAGCGTGACTTTGGAGCTGATTTGGGTCAAACCTTGAGTTTTTCACCTCATTTGGGTGAAAACGTCACTTTGCAGCCAATTTGAGTTAAAACGTCACTTTGGAGCTGATTTGGGCGAAAACTTCACTTTGGAGCTGAATTGGGTCAAAAGGTCACTTTCAGGCCTCGTTCACTGAAAACCTGACCTTTACTCCCGTTTTGAGTCAAAACGTCACTTCGGAGCTGAAAACTTGAGAAAACTTCACTTTCAGGCCTCTTTCAGTCATAACCTGCATTTTCCACCTCATTTCAGTAAAAACGTCACTTCGGAGCTGATTTTGGTGAAAACTTCACTTCGCAGCTGATTTGAATGAAAATTTCACTTTCAGGCCTCGTTCACTGAAAACCTGACCTTTACTCCCGTTTTGAGTCAAAACGTCACTTCGGAGCTGATTTGGGTGAAAACTTAACTTCGGAGCTGATTTGGGTCAAAAGGTCACTTCGGAGGTGATTTGGGTGAAAACTTGAGTTTTCCACCCCATTTGAGTCAAAATGTCACTTCAGAGCTGATTTGGGTGAAAACTTGAGTTTTCTACCTCATTTAAGTGAAAACGTCACTTCGTAGCTGATTTGGGTGAAAACGTCACTTCAGAGGTGATTTGAGGTCAAACGTGAGTTTGGAGCTGATTTGGGTGAAAACGTCACTTTGGAGCCGATTTGGATGAAAATTTCAGTTTTCCACCTCATTTGAGTGAAAACGTGACTTTGGAGCTGATTTGGGTCAAACCTTGAGTTTTTCACCTCATTTGGGTGAAAACGTCACTTTGCAGCCAATTTGGGTGAGAATGTCACTTTGGAGCTGATTTGGGTGAAAACTTGAGTTTGGAGGTTATTTCAGCGATAATTTGAGTTGTCAACCTCATTTGAGTGAAAATGTTACTCTGGAGCTGATTTGGGTGAATACTTCTTTTTGGAGCTGTTTTCAGAGAGAATTTGAATTTTCCCACTCATGTCAGGTAAAACATGACTTTGGAGCTGATTTGGGTGAAATCTTCAGTTTTGAGTGTATTTCAGTGAAAACTTCAGTATTGAGTTGATTTGAGAGATACCTTCAGTTTGGAGCTGATTTGAGTGAAAACTTCAGTTCGTGCATGTATTTCTGTGCTTTTATGAATTCCCCCAAAATAATGAGAAGAAGATGAAGGAGTAGAAGTCTTTTTGGATGAGGCTCTGGTGTGGCATTTAATATAACTGTTGCCTGTAATGACCAGGACCAGCTTTCGCAGATGGCTTGATAAGAACATCTCCAAATCTCTTTCAATCTCTAAGTGTCTTTAAATTTAACATTAATAAATCTATTTTGATAGAATATACATTGAGCTGTGTTTTTACAGTGTTTGATATGTCTGCTTCTCTAAGTGAATACTTGAATATCAATGGTTCTAGTGGTTTATTGGACACTTACATGATAAGGGTTAAAAGGAACATGACTTTCTCTTTTACTGACGAACCAGACTAACACACACTGCCTGTGGCACTTTAATTGAGCAGCTGCTTATAAAAATCTTAAGTTTTCCCTAAAATACAATTAAATACACAGCTTGACAGGGCTCAACAGAGTCCCCTCAGATAAAACACAGCCTACAACATTCAGAAAGATTTTTTAAAAAGCCAGCTGTGAGCAGCTGTTGTTTCCAGCTACCTGAATTGGGAAATACAGTGATAAAAGGGTTAAATTATTGTATTATTATGCAACAGACGGTAATAATTATTCATCATTACATATTCAAGATCATTTTTAGGATAACCTGTTCAATGGCACTTTGTTCTTGTTTCTAAATAGAGAATCTAAGAAGAGGGATCAGGAGATTCTTCATCAGAGGACATTTTCTTTTATTTATATAATATAGATGTCCATAACTCCAGAGTCTAAGTCCAGAATTCTGATTACTGGCATTGCAGGACTGAAAGTGAGGCAAGTTTATCACAAAAAAATAATGATTTAAAGTTTTATATTACAGAATACATTTTATAATAATAAAAATAATAAGAAGAAGCAGCCATACCATTGAAATGTCTCACTGAGGAGAATGGCAGGGGTGAGTACAATTTTGTAGGTCTTGGTCTTTGATAAAATGTGAATTTTCAGCCGTATTTACATAACCACTATTTACACGTTCCTAGAAAATGATCACAGTGAATTATCATTTGCATACAGCTCCTAAGGCCATCTGATAATGCCTCACTGGTTGGTCCTAATTCCAGGCTGAGGACTAAAATTCATGCCTTTGAATATCCCAGGAAAAGTGGCTGTCACTTTTGAAAATCCATTTGTACAGTATGGCTATTAAGTAATCTTTTCTCATGTATTTCTGGCATTGTTTGTAAATAGTTCTAATTATGTCCAATATTTCTTCTAATAATTTTAGCCTCTTATCTCCTGCCCTGTGAAAGATTAATACACGTGAATACATTTCAATTCAATTCAATTTTATTTATATTGCGCCAAATCACAACAAAAGTCATGTCATGACACTTTACAAATAGAGCAGGTCTATTTAGGACTCTTTATAATGTTATTACAGAGACCCAACCATTCCCACCATGAGCAAGCACTTTGGCTACAGTGGCAAGGAAAAACTTCCTTTTAAGAGGCAGAAACCTCGAGCAGAACCAGACTCTAGGTGGGCAGTCATCTGCTTTGACCGGTTGGTTGGAGAGAGAGAGAGAGAGAGAGAGAGAGAGACATAGAGAGGGAGGGAGAAAGAGAGAGGGGGAGAGATAGATAACACAGACAGAAAGAGACAGAGAGAGAGATAGCCGTAGAGACACAGACAGACAGGCAGACAAGCAGACAGGCAGAGATGTATGACAGCACTAGCAGTAGCCATAGCAGCTATAATTTTATTAATAATAATGGAAATATGACTGATAATAGTAGTTACAGCTGTAATAATAGCTGAGATTAATAATAGCAATAACAGCTTTAATAGTAACAGAACTACGACTAATAATAATAACTGTAGTGATGAGAGTCAAGCAGGCCCATGGCGGCAGCAGCCAGGCGTACCAGGACCACGATTTACAGGAACCTGCGAGACGACAAAGCACAGAGAAACTCCGGGGAAGATATAAAGTTAGTAACATGCGTGAATGTGTAAAGATGGAGAGGGAGAGGAGGAAAGCTTAGCGCATCATGGGAAGTCCCCCAGCAGTCTAGGCCTATAGCAGCATAAGTAGGGGCTGGTCCAGGCAGGCCTGAGCCAGCCCGAACTATAAGCGTTATCAAAAAGCAAAGTTTTAAGCCTACTCTTAAAAGTAGAGAGTGTCTGCCTCCCGGACCCAAACTGGGAGCTGATTCCACAGGACAGGAGCTTGATAGCTGAAGGCTCTGGCTCCTGTTCTGCTTTTGGAGACTCTAGGAACCACAAGCAACCCTGCATTCTGGGAGCACAGTTCTCTAGTGGGGTAATAGGGTACTATGAGCTCTTTAAGATATGATGGTGCCTGACCAGTAAGAGCTTTGTAGGTCAGGAGAAGGATTTTAAACTCTATTCTAAATTTTACAGGGAGTCAGTGCAGCGAAGCTAATACTGGTTCCTGTCAGTACACATGCCGCAGCATTCTGGATCAGCTGGAGAGTCCTCAGGGACTTATTGGGACAGCCTGATAATAAGGAATTGCAATAATCCAGCCTAGACGTGACAAATGCATGGACAAATTTTTCTGCATCTGTTTGAGACAGGATCTTCCTGATTTTTGCAATGTTAAGGAGGTGAAAGAAGGCAGTCCTTGAAGTTTGTTTTACGTGAGAGTTAAAGAACATGTCCTGATCAAAGACAACTCCAAGATTTCTCACGGTGGCGCTGGAGGCCAGGGCAATGCCATCTAGGGTAACAATATCCTTAGATACTGTGTTTCTGAGGTGTTAAGGGCCAAGAACAATAACTTCTGTCTTGTTCAACATCAGATGATTGCAGGTCATCCATGTCTTTATGTCCTCAAGGTGTGCTTGGAGCTTGGCTAACTGATGAGGTTCTTCTGGCTTGATCGATAAATATAGCTGGGTATCGTCCGCATAGCAATGAAAATGTATGGAGTGTTTTCTAATGATATCTCCTAAAGGAAGCATATATGAGGCGAATAGTATTAAGATTGTATCAATTTAGCACCCTATTTATGAAAGGTGTTATATGTCACAAGACATTTTTTAATCAAAGCTGCAAGCAGCATTGAGCGGGCCCTCACATCTTTGCGCACATCAGGGCATGTTGTGGTGGTGTTTTCTGGAGGTCATGAGTTTTCATGAATATTGGACATTGCACAAGAGAAGGAGATAAATGTCACATCCTGTGTCCACTATGTGGCACTAGAGAACATGCACTAAACATGCATTATGGTGCTGTATATCAAGAGTATACCACACCATGCAAATTTCATGTAAATCCGATGATGATTATCACACAAGGCTCACTTCCTGTTGCCAGTAGGTGGCACAATGACTATGACTCACAAATGGCATGCAGATGTCTTGAGGCCAGGACTCTTATCAAGCATTTGAAATTTCGGGAATATTTGGCCATGTATACCTGAATTACAACAATTTTTAGTTTCATGACGAAACACATAAAATGGCCACCACGCTATGTCAACATTGTTCCATGAAACTCTAACAAAGTACGGCATGAAAAGTTGTTGAAATTTGAGTACAGAGCTTGTTAATGGCGAAAAATGGGTTACGTAGATGGGTTCAATTCAAAATGGATGACTTCTTGTTGGGTTTAGGGTATAGCTCCAAGAGGCTTTTTCTTATGTTTCGGCATGATACATGTGGCAAACAAATTTCGTGCATCTAGGTGAAACGTACCATGAGGGTTGCTTTGTTAAAATTTTGTAGGGGTGCTATAGAGACATTCGTTCAACATAAACTCACAAACTTCTAAACGAAGCATCTTCAAGGTCTTAAGGCTTTTCTGAGACAGTTTTGAGGTGGATCTGGTCAACTTGCCAGGAGGAGTACATCAAAGTATAAAACTTGTAATTTCCTGTTGCCAGTAGGTGGCAATTAGACTACCTCAACATTGGCAAATAGATGTCTTCAGGCAAGGACTCTTATCAAACGTGAAGTTTGGGGCTGATTGGACAACATACATACAAGTTATAACAACTTCCTGTTTCATGGTGAACTGACTTCCTCTTGGATTTAGTGTATGGCTCCAAGAGGCCTAGTCTGTCGGTGCTCGGGCCTTAATTACACAGAGGAGACAGGAAACAAAGGGATGAAAGACAGTTGATAAACATGATGAATAATGTACCTGGCCTCTTCAAAAAAATAAGGCTGCTCCACCTGAACAATCATATTGGTACAACATTAAAGATGTTATCTCCACCCCAGCACACCGTTATCCTCAAACCATACAATGGTGGGGAAAAACTAGACCTACTGTACAAAAGGGAGAGACACATTAACCTCATATTTTCACAAAACCTTTATTTAAAACAGCCTTTGCATTTATTCTAACCATTCCTTCTGTTACATCCTACAAGCCACACTCTGCCTCCATTTTAACTTCACTTCACGAGAAGCAGAACTTTGGGACGCACATACAACTGGCAACCACAACAAGAACTCTACTTTTGTTTCCCTCCATGCCAGTAGGGGGCAACAATGATTTCAGCAGTGACTTAGAACCATGAATAGGGAGACCTAAAAGACTGTTGGTCTGTCAGAGATCCATTATTCATATTTCGCCAAAGAGCATAATCTTATGTATCTATGGACAGTTGTACTGGCTATGTTTTCCTTCCACAGTAAGGTGCATTAATGAGCTGACTCACCAACTGGTCTCTGGTGGTGATGCAACCAACCAGGTGATATTTGGACAGGTTGTGAACAGAGGAGCTCAGAGAAGCAGAGGAAGCAGGAGATGAAGTTCTCCTCAGGGACCTGTATAAAGAACACTGATAGAACCCAGAACAGAGTATACTGGTTGCCTAAGAGCATCACATGCATCACCAAAACATAATCAGTAACAACAAATGCAAAAGGCATCATATATTAACACATGTAAGAACAAGTGCAAAGTCTTTTTCAGTAAAGTCTTTTTATTATCTTTTTACATATATATACAAGCACAACAACAAAACAATAACAACAACAAAAAACAAACAACAGTTACAGTTGGTTACAGTTCATACGTAAAGTTTGCTGGTATTTGCTTATTAAATCATTATACAATTTACATTATCAATAAAATTATACAGTGCCAATGTCCCTATTTGTAAACCTAATCCATTTTTCCCATTTTCTGTTAAACACATCTTCTTTCACTCTGATGTACTGCGATAAGCGTATTGCTTCACTTCCAGTTTCTGTGTCATTGGTAGCGTGTGTGTTTGGCAAGCTCAAACAAGTTATATTTGTTTGTTATATATTTCATTACAGCGGCTAATCAGCCATTAACCACTTAAACATACACTAGTTCTGCTTAACACTGATAGTTCTCTCCTTCTTTTAGCGACTTTTTCGCTAATCTCACAGTTGTTTACACGCTATTCTGTCTGTTACATTAGCTTAGCAGCTTGCGATGCCCTTCTCACTCTCCTGCTCTGTCCTGCTCGGTGTGCCAGATGTTTAGCGTTTGCAAAAACTATGTCTATGTCGTTTGCAAAAACTAGTTTTCTCTGGGCCCCTATCCAATCTGACCAGTAATGATATGTTTAGCCGCATGTTATCATTCAACCGCTGGCTGTCGAGGTGGTGTCCAGCAAACGATGTGGGCTTCGTAGATAATTGGCAGACTTTCTGGAGGAGACCTGGTCTGATGAGGAGAGACGGCATTCATCCCACTTTGGATGGAGCGGCTCTCATATCTAGAAATCTGACCGACTTTATTAGTGAACCAAAACCGTGACAACCCAGAGTCCAGACCAGGAGGCAGAGTCGCAGTCCTACACGCTTCTCTGCGCTTCCATTAGAGCAGTTACCCACCCAAAACCCCATAATGACTGTGTCTGCCCCCCGACCACTTAAATTAATTCAATCAAAAATAAACAGGAGAGGAGTCATTAATAAAAACTTAATAAAAATTAGGACCATCACTGCTATAGGCCAAAACAATAGGAAAATGAAGTGTGGACTGTTAAACATCAGATCTACGTCATCTAAAGCTGTATTAGTAAACATAAATATCAGATAATCATATTGATCTACTGTGTCTGACAGAAACCTGGCTGTCATGAAGAATATGTCAGCCTGAATGAATCCACTCCGCCCAGTCATACTAGTACTGACATCCCTCGAGGCACCGGCCGGAGTTGTAGCCATTTTTGACTCAAGTCTGTTGATGAACTCTAGACCTAAACTGGATTATAACTCATTCGAAAGCCTTGCTCTGAGTCTCTCACTCCCAACCTGGAAAACACTGAAGCCAGTTTTATTCGTTATAGTCTATCGCGCTCCAGGTCCATACTCTGAATTCTTATCTGAATTCTCAGTTTTTATCAGGTTTAGTCCTTAAAACAGACAAAGTCATTATCGTAGGTGATTTTAATATTCATGTGGACGTTGATAAGGATAGTCTTGGTACTGCATTTATCTCTTTATTGGATTCGATCGGCTTCTGTCAGAGGGTACAGAAACCCACTAACTGTTTTAATCACACCCTCAACCTGGTTCTGACATATGGACTTGAAATTGAACATCTAATAGTCCTTTCCACAGTATCCTTTGTTATCTATTACAGAGACTGGAACATTTAATTGGCATCAAAGGAACTGCACTAAGCTGGTTTAAGTCGTATTTATCAGATCGATCTCAGTTTGTACATGTTAACGATGAATCCTCCATGTACGCCAAAATCAGTCATGGAGTTCCACAAGGTTCTGTGCTTGGACCAATACTATTCACCTTATATATGCTTCCTTTAGAAGGTATCGTTAGAAAACACTCCATACATTTTCATTGCTATGCGGATGATACCCAGCTATATTTATTGATTTAAGCCAGAAGAACCTCATCAGTTAGCCAAGCTCCAAGCATGCCTTGAGGACATAAAGACCTGGATGACCTGTAATTATCTGATGTTGAACTCAGACATTGTTCTTGGCCCTGAACACCTCAGAAACACAGTATCTAAGGATATTGTTACCCTAGATGGCATTGCCCTGGCCTCCAGCGCCACCGTGAGGAATCTCGGAGTTGTCTTTGATCAGGACATGTCCTTTAACTCCCACGTAAAACAAACTTCAAGGACTGCCTTCTTTCACCTCCGTAACATTGCAAAAATCAGGAAGATCCTGTCTCAAACAGATGCAGAAAAATTAGTCCATGCATTTGTCACGTCTAGGCAGGATTATTGCTGATGTGTATTATTTGATACTAATCATAAAAGTAGTCTTTATCTGAAAATGATATGTAGTACAAAGTTGCCACGTATGCAGTGTACCAGGTAAACAACTAACAGACGTTGGGGCCCCATAAAAGATAAGATGTATTGTTGTTTAGACGAGATCTTCCTTGGTATGTGAAAGGTTATCTCTGAGAGGTTAAGGTACGTGAAACATCATTCTGAGAGGTCTCTTTTCTGACCCCTAGATAGGGAACGGAAGTTTACAGACTCGTGCGTTGTAGTAGGACCCTATGTATGTCTAAAGGTATAAAAGACGAGCTTGAACAGTGTTCGGGGCAGCAGTACTGATTTGGCTACGGGTGCTGATCAGGTTAAGATGCGCATGCCTGTTGATCCTGATCTTTGATGCAAATAAAGAATATTATGTGAAAAGTCAGTATCAGCGGAGGTTCCTTCCATCATCGAATCATTGCCTACATCTGGGGAATGAAGAAGAAATGAACAACATAACAATTCCTTACTATCAGGCTGTCAAGCTCCTCTCCTATGGAATCAGCTCCCAGTTTGGGCGCGGGAGGCAGACACACTCTCTACTTTTAAGCGTAGGCTTAAAACTTCGCTTTTTGATAACGCTTATAGTTAGGGCTGGCTCAGGCCTGCCTGGACCAGCCCCTAGTTATGCTGCTATAGGGCTAGACTGCTCTATTTATTTCTCTGATGAGCTGAGTCACCACTCCAGTGTGCTCTAGACACGTGTCTATGTAGCCGTTGTTGGAGAGAAAGTTGGTCAGCTGTCTTGCTATGATGTTGAAGAAGATCTTCCCTTCAATGCTCAGCAAGGACGTGATCCTGAACTGATCGATTCTCTTGGAATCTTCTTCCTTCGGGATCCAAACTCCTTCAGTAAATCTCCACTGCTGTGCCATTTTCCTCCTCCTCCAGATGACATGCAGAATCTTCCATAGCCGTTTGAGTAACAAGGAATAGTGCTTGTAGACCTTGTACCGGACTCGCTTGGACCAGAGGTGGAACTGGGATCTTGCTCTCCTCACAACGTCGTGGACCTCTTTCAGGAGTGGCTCCCGGGTGTCAAACTCCTTGACAGGTGGTGGATGGCCCAGTTCCTGCTGCCTGTCTTTTAAGGTTACTGTAGGTCATAGGTCACTAACAGGCGGACCGCAGTCTGAGTCCGGACCCAGGCGCCGTCCTATACGGACCATGACCTATAATCAAAAAATTATGAAGGGATTTTAAATTTTGACGGGGCGTTTCTATTTTAACCGGTGCAGCTTTTCTAGTCTTTACAGCACTGGTTTAGTGGATCAGGAAATTCACAGACCAATTGCATACGAGTTAAGCCAGCCCATGTGATGCTACTCAGCCAATCAAATCTGTGCATTCCAGGAGATAAACATTGCGACCTTGAATACAGAAAGACGAGAGAGGCGAGTTAACGATATAGGGAGGAAGATGTGAAACAGTTAACAAAGAAAAGGGGAAACTTAAGCTGCTGCTACACTTTATTTTATTTTTTAAAATTAAGCACTTTATTTTAAGATGCACAATTTTTCAAAAGCTATTTTATTTATTTTCTCTATTTTATTTTTAAATGCGGCCCTTCTTTTACTTAATGAGAGAAGAACATTATACACATCTACAATATTATATATCTGTATAGTTCAATGTTAAGTGACAATAAATATTGTCAAAATGTTTTTGAATTGTTCTTTATTTGATTTGACAGTCAGTTATTGATTACATGCAGACGTTGATACAACTACAAGGCTACTTCAATATATATCACACTAAATCACAACGCAAGTTAGACATTATGATGTTCCGGACCTTTGCTTGAGGAAATTTTCTCTAACTGGACCTCTTTGAATTTTAGTTGAATACCCCTGCTGTAGGTGGTCTGGATGTGCAAGTCGAGCTCCTCTTTCAAACAAACCAAGCTTCCACTGGGCTTCTGCCCCAGCAATTGTTTGGTGAATCCGATGGGCGCTGGCTATGAAAGACACTTGCTTCCTGGTTCTTTCCTTTTGGCGTCTCCTATGCCTTTCTGCTCCGTGGAGGATCATCAACTTCGTCCTCAGGATGGTTCGCAGTTCAGCCTAGGGTAAATATTATATATAGATGAATATCAGAGACCACATGCTTTGATTTGAAATTCTTGGGAACACTCTGATAGGTGAAACTGTCATTCCTTCTACATTTGAAAGATTAAAAATGTTATGAATATCAAAGACTACAAGATTTGATTTGAATATTTTGAAGGATTTCTCTCCAGATACCAGATGTTCACATTTGACCTTGGGTGCATCCCAAGTCTCTAAAATCATCCACATTTCTCTCAAGGAAACCAAGCAAAGAGAGAGGAAATGTGTTTTAAGAGTAATGAGACGTCATATGCGCCCCAGTTGCACTGCACAGTGAAATACATTCTCTGTGAGGGGATGAAGGCTGGGAACAAAATAAAGGCTACTGCTGTGAGAAAGAGGAGTCAAAGGTTACGCACTGTAACAGTCCAGCTAGGACCAGAGGAGGGAAAAAGGCAGCTCTCCATGGTTACAAATGCAATTCTTTGTTATTATAATGTTTAATTAAGTGTGTATATGAATTTTTTGTCATGTACAGCATTATATGTGTCACATGCTAGTTAAGCGATCTCAAGCTAGGCTAACTGAGCACGGAGATGGTTTCTCATGCTGCTCATATATGTATGTGATCAGTATAAAATAATGGTGCCAGGTTAGAAAAAAAGATGGTTAGTTTGAATGCAAGACCCTGCATCTGTGTGAAACATAACCAATATCAATTTAGCGTTGTGGTGGCACCAACTCAATAACCTAACTATGAAAAAGAAATCACAACTGTAAAGCTCAATAAAAACATGTACATAACAGTCCTGTGCTTAGCCATTACACTATGCTAGCTAGATATACCCAGTTAGTTACCAGTCCATGAAGGGAGAGGGGTTCCTTGGTGTGCTGCTTTGTTAGCTGGTGATTCCCCTGGCTGCGTGGCTATGTGTAAATATTAACTTGGTTTTGTCTTCTCTTAGTTATTATACAACTTAATCTTAATCTTGCCTACACAATCTTAACCACAACAAAATTTGACAAAAGGAAATTGTGGAAGACGGATATAGTGACAGATATCTCTAAACCTGAACAAATAAAGCCAAAACTATAGCCACTAGAGGTAAACGAGAAAATGTCTTGGCATTTGGATGAACCAACCCTTTGAAGCACAATTGTGTAACTTTTTTCCTCTTTCAAATGAAAAGTTAAATTCATAAGCAGTAAAACATACCCTTACTCCACTCACTTGTCTCTTTTGGCCGTTGTCCAGCAAAAGTATGGCTTTAAAGCTAATTATGAAGCTCACTGATGTGCGAACAAATGCAAACTCATTTACATCACTGTTGCCTGTACATCTTCGGCATAGTATTTAGCATGCATCAATTGAAAGTACACTGTGCAAAATGAGTTCAATATTACATCTACTGCTAATATATTTCAAGCACCACACTCTAAATGAGGCTCCATGTGTGGCATTAAATATATATATATATATATATAAAATACTGTATTTACTATATTTGCGACTAACAGTAGCAGTATACAGTAATATTTAAATCAAAGTTTATTTACCATTGTATGACATTACAGGCTGTTTATTGAGGGGACATCTCTCACCTTTTTCACAAAGGATGAGAAAAAAACCACTTGCTTCTTAGCCCTTGCTGCCTTTACTGACAATGTGGGATATATAGAAAACTAATTTCACAACTTCTTCACATTGGTGATGCATAAAAACATCTAGCTGGTATGTCTTTACCGAATATAATATAGTGTTAGAACATATAGTCTTCCTCTGTCTGGCAAAAATATATTGAATAGTATAATCCTTTTTCCCCCTTTTGTTGAAAAATATTTACAAAAAAGTCAAATTTGACAAAGGGAAGCAAGTGAATATCTTAAGTTATGTGGTAACAGACAGCTGCACATGATTGTAAACAACCAGAGTGTGTATGACGGAGGCACATAAAAATGGCTCACCATAGCTTGATGTAGTGACAATTAAATATGGTAAGTGTTTTACAACTGTAGATTTGTGTGTACATTTTTTGAAAATAACATGCACCTTTCAGATCGCTGTCAAAAACCTTAACTTCTGACCCAAAGTTCAGACTAGAAATAAAGGTGAACCTTTTAGAACAGAAATTTGAAACATGCCTAAGACAGTTAATCACAATTAACAATTTATTCATTTTTTATACTAAAAGTTATATTGTCATCATGTGGTAATACTAAGCTGTGAACGGTAACAGCATTGCAGCTTTGAAAGACGCTCCGACATCTCAGATTTGAGAGCTGGTGATCAAACAACCATTTTAATGAGAAACAACTAAATTGGCATTACTCTTTTTACAAACATCATTGCTAAATGTTTGTCTTTTGAACATAATTTCCTCATGACATAGCTTGTGAGGGTGATGCTATGATGCTGTCAAATATTGGATGTCACAGCTACGTGCTTAAAACTTCAATACAGAAATTGGAATAATCATAAAAATAAAATATTGAAGTGATTAAATGTAAACTGTAGGGGATTACCTGTCGTAACCAAGTTTCAAGTCTTTGAGAGATTATTTGAATAGATTATTGAAAGAAAAGTCAACCTACAATCTACCTACAATGTAGAAAATTGTTCTAAAAGTATGGTTATTTACCAACTTGCATTTGGCTGTTGTGAAATTAGTCCTAATTAAGACTTAATCAATAAGAATAAAACAGTATCAACAAATGATTTTGTGTGACCCTGAAAATCTTGTTGGTACTGACCTCCAGTGGTTTAAATTCTCACCCTGGTACGGTAATGAAGAAGTGTACTCCAGGGTGTGTCAGTACACTGTGACATCACTGTAGGTTGTGGTTACAGGTGCACACACCACACCCAGAATGTGATTATGAAACAGACTTGAAACCTTTAATCAGAGAGGGCAGTGAAACACTGCTTTTCAGCCTGGCTCCTCTCCTTGAGTTATGATTATTTTCTCAAACTACTTTTATGTGGATTAAGGATTTAAATGAAAACGTGGCTTTTTAACCTGAATCCTGTTTTCCCATCATGTCCATGATCAATTCTGATCAATTACTATCGATTACTATCGAGTTACTTTTATTTTGTTTGCTAACCAGATGCAGTTCTCCATTTTGTCCTGTTAGGCAGGGTACAGGCTACTCAAAAAGGCATCACAAGCTTCATTCACATTCATGTATACATTAGTTTATCCATAAACTAAGAATCTTTTTTCTAGTGCGATACACAACAGCCCAGAAGCTGACAAAGAGTAAGCAAAGAGGTAGCATTACAAGTGAATGACAAAGGTATGACTTCTGATGATTTTCAAATTTGGAACAGAGTTGATTGACATCATTGATAATATTGGGAAAACAGGTTTCAGGTTGAAAACAGTTATAATGGTTTAACACACTTTTATGGAACTGAAACCTTAAAAATACAGTCCAGATCCAGCTCGGCCCCCATCAGGAGTCAATCTCAGGGTTTTACGTGTAGATATACAGACGGGCAGAAACCACACGTGTCCCTTATCTATGATGTGAATTTTCAGGCAGTAAGCCACGTTGTCTAAACTGTGGCTGAGACGAACAACAAAGCTCTCCTTTCATTCATACAGTACACACACACAGCCACACACACAGCCACACACACAGCCACACACACACACACACACACAGTCCAAAAGCAATGTTGAATGAAGCTGGATGTCTGACAGACAGACAAGTCCCTTCCTATTCAGACGTGGGTCAGAGTTCGTAAGGAGAGTCTGTGCCTCAGTACTCCACAGTCACTGCTTTGGTCTTGAGGTATTCCATGAGAGCATCCTCTCCTGTGGACGAGACCAAGAACAAGACAGTGTCAAACAATATTCACTGGTTTCATAACCAGCTTTCGTAACATTGAAACCTAAAGCCATGATACGTGATCATTATCCACATCCAGAATTCAAACTAATTTTAATGGGTACCATAATTTACTTTCCATAATAACAAATACATACATGTTCACATCAGCCAACATTCAGCTCTCTTTGGCTTTGCTTAGTCTAAGCCAGTGGCTCTTAAGCTTTTTGGCTTGTGACCCCTTGTGAAAAATGGCTATGTTTGACATGCCTTGTGTAGGCATGAGTTGCAAGTAGTTCAACCAAAGAGTGATTTTTCCTTGTCGGATTGTTGTATTTGGCTTTTTAGAGACCCCAAAGAGTCTGAAACTATTCAGTATTTCAAAAAGCCAAACATAGTGGCCATAATTTGTAGTAACAGAAATATTTTTATTTCTGGTGTCCCCCTTTGGGGTGGGGGGGCTGACCCCCACACTGATGTAAGCTGTAATCAAATCCATTGCTCTTCTTGATGAAGTCTAAATTGCTGATGGTGTGTTGAAAAATGCTCAAATCTAGATTTAGACTATGGTCTCCACTTTAGACTTTTAGGACCCCAGGTGGAGTCGGTTGATAAATACTGTAGACAGAGTCATGAGGGTTTCTCAATTTGTCATTCATGCAACCTCATCAGGTCATAATTTCTACCTGTACATAATCGATTTGGAGCTAAAATTGCTCAAATTCACGCTAGCAGCGTTCTACTTGCTGTGGCCATGAAGTTCTGGACCTAAATATGAAGTCATGGCCCTGAAAAGGTTGAGAAACCATGATTATTTTGAACCAAGCAACACTCTACTTCTGTGCATGTTGTGTGCCTGCAGCAGCCCCACAATAAAGGCCTTCTAGCCACCATGAGCCTGACAAAAGCAAGGCATCAAGCAAAGAACTTACATTTTTAAAACTTGACATTCCATACTGTCAGAGGGAACCCTGATGACATCATCTGGATTATTTTCTCAGACTTTATAAAGCTCCCCAGAGCCTGTTTTCATAAATTGAGCTTTAGTCCTTACAACTAGTGAACTGACCTTAATGTGTAAAATCAGCGACCTTCCCTTGATCTAAATCAATACATACGTGACTTCACAAACAGTTTTCTAATATTCTGCCAAAAGACCAATCCATGTCATAACATTCATGCCAATTCCATGTCTCTACTCACCGAGGTCTTTGCCGAAACCAGACTGCTTGAAGCCTCCAAAAGGTGAAGCCACGTCTGTCTTATTATAGGTGTTGACGAATACTGTTCCAGCCTCCAGCCGCTCGCTCACGTACATGGCCTTGTTGATGTCGCGGGTGAACACACCTGAGGCCAAGCCATACTCTGTGTCGTTGGCTCTCTGCAAAACGCCTTCCACGTCGCTGTGGTTAGGAGTAAGAAAACAGAGGATACCGGTTAGTGACTAAAATCGCATGACAGCACTGCAGCAACTCCAGCAGAATACTTGATGACTTACCCATCTTTGAATTTTGACACAACCATGACAGGACCAAAGGACTCTTCTTTGGCGATGAACATATGGTCCTCTACATCAGTGAACACAGTGGGCTCCATGAAATAACCTGAAGGAAATGAGAGAAGACTGAAAACACTGCTTTAGATCATTGGTGAATTGGGATTTCTGTTCACTAGCTACCTTAGTGGCTTTACTGGCCACGGGACTCGCAGCTGAGATGTCCATCTGAAATATTAGCATTTAGCCCAAACTTTACTTCATAAAGATACACTGTGTAGTTTGGGGGGAGAGAAAGAGTTCTATGGTGTATATATTTTTATATCTGAAAAACACATCCTCCCCAGAAGAATAGTAACCGAAACATTTCACTGTTGTATTTTAAAAGATCTGGACATGAAGTTTACCCAATGTTGTCATTTACACTGGTGACGCTTTGGACATGTTCCTACCACTTTTTGAAAGTCAAGATGAAACAGCATTTCTAGAGTATCTGTTCCCTAAGCGTCCTCTGAAGGTTCTGTAAATGTTTTTCAAAAAACCTTTGGTGATTTCAGATATCTGATGTGAAAAAAGCAGTGAAATGTCCATATTTTGCATTTTCACAAATCCAATAAAGGTTTAATAAATCTGAAACAGTGTTTTTAAGAATCTTTAGCCTCTCTGGGATAACCAAGTCCAAATTTGACAAGATCTGGACCTGGTCTGATGTGGTCTATTTGTGAAAAAAGCAGTGAAATGTCCATGAGAATACAGGTTCCACAAATTTTAAAGTGGGTTTTAGACAGTGCTAAGGCTTTACCTAAAATGCCTAACATGCTTTCACAATAGTAAGAGGTGCCACAAACGGAAGATCGGTCGTTCAGCAAGATAAGTTTCCCTTAACTTTCCCCTTAACTGCCAAATTGGAAGCTGGGAAATGGAAGCTAACTTTAGCGTTGTGCTAATGATATGAGCTAGTAAACAGTAATGTTGATGCAAATGCTGCCTGAAGGGTAAGCAAACGTTCCCCTACCCTCCAGGCAACGTTCTGTGAACGTTGTTAGAACAATAGCGGATAAGATGCATATTGATGACTGTTACTTGTGAGGTTGCCGTTGTGCATTTTATGCTGAGTATTTTCATTTTGTCGACTCCGTATTCCCTTTCGATGTGATGTGTTTCCCCTCATTACATTGTCTATGTCTTAAAAAATATTTTTTCATCTGAGCCCTTATTTATACTTTTGAAAAGTGGTGGGGACATAAAAGCCTGACAGGACTGAAAATGAGTCCCATTAGCTACAGACACTGTGCTTGGTTGTCAGGGGTGGTAGCCATTTGTCTCAGGAGGCTCAGTGTGTATCCTACCTGGCCTGTCCACCTGTTTGCCTCCGTACACCAGCATAGCTCCCTCTTTCACTCCGATCTCACAGTACTCCAGCAGCTTGTCCAGGTGGGCTTTGTGATTCTGTGGGCCATGGTCTGTGGAGCGATCCAGTGGGTCTCCAATCTTCATCTTCTTGATCTCTTCCACCTTAGAGGGAAAAAATGGCTTTTCTGTCTCTGTTATGATTTCTGTCTGACATATCAGCCAGAACAAGCTCCTCCATTTAATTGGTTACCAGGGTGACTAGTCCCGCCCCATCCAAAAGGCCAACTAGAAGGGCTTGGGCGCACAAAAAAGACACAAGCCCTAAAAATTAGGATTAATGCATGTACTATGTTATTCTAGAGGGCAGTAACAGTCTTTTGGCTCACTCACCACTCGGCTGATGAACTCATCATGAATCGACTCCTCCACAAACAGACGTCCAGCAGCAATGCAGTTCTCACCTTTATTGAAATACACAGAGCTCATGCCCTGTGGAGCAGCAGACACACAAACATATAGAAGCTTGGTATTTTCCACAGTGTGTCCTATCTCATTAGAATCTAATGTTGAACTGCTCTCCATTTGCAGTTCCAAATATTAGCCATGTTTAATACTAACAGCCCCTCGTATTATTTATCAATCTGAGTGACTGGGCATTGAGTTATAGGGAAGTCTTGAGATTTACTGTGGTCCACTCCAAACAAAATCAAGTGTTACTTCAGTGATCTTGTATTACAAAGCATTGTAAATTCAGTCTTCTGTCTAAATGATAGTAATCAGTTTAAAATATATAGACCTATATGTCATGTTTGCAACACAATAATCATCAGTCAAAGCAGCTCACTATGGAATTATTATCATTATGGAACCCAGTTTTGACAGCCACTTCAAATAACTAATGAAAATACTAAAGATGATACACTTTACAATTTATTCTATTGTTGGGCATTATCAAGCCCATCAGACACATGGAATAGAGATTTCGAAAGATATCAAAATGCATTGAATGGAGGAACAAGAATTTTTTTTAAATAATCAATTGGGCAAGGCAACACTGCCTGACATCAAATAGAACTGTCAGATTGCTTCACACCATGGGGGAGGGGGATTCCATTTTCCCTAACCAATCACTAGAGACCAACGTATCCCCCTGAATCTTGACAACGCTTGACAACATCTAAGCGTTAGTCCCGCCCAGGGTTTCCCCCAGAAAAGTTCTTAGGCCCGGTGTCAAGTATCTTCTGATGGGGGCCGGTGGTCCAGCACGGTAGATTTGAAGTAATGTGTTGTTAGATATAAGTTATTTATTCAACACACGTTCAAAAAAATCTATATAATAATAATATAATCTATAGCAGGGTCTTACAAAGAATCTGACAATGTACAGTCTTGGAATGCTGTGTTTTCAACAACAACAAAAGAAATTAAATTAACTTAAAATAAATAATATAGAACTTTTTGCACTCTACAAAAATCCAAACTGATTATTTTAAGGCCTAGGGAAAAATCGGCTGAGTCCTAAAAAGGATAATATGATTTTGCATCTTGAGCTGCCATCTATCAATTTGATTGTAAAAGACATGTACCTGTATGGTGATCACACCGTTTCAACATGGCACAATGGTCCTTCATTAATTACTTGTTATAGACCGCAGACTAAAAGCATTCAAACTTTGAGGAAACACTTTTGAAACCAAAAAAGTGAAAAACACAATATTCAATCTTCAAAACATAAAATTTGAATTCTGATGATTATGAGTTGATATTGTATACATCATGTAAAGTAAAAATTTAAAAGTAGATTTACCCCCCACTGGTTAGCACTGTGGCACGGGAGGAAGAGCAGGGCAGAGCAGGGGTTCAATCCCCAACTCCTCTCATCTACATGTCGATGCGTCTTTGAGCAAGACGCTGAACCTTACGTTGCTGAGGACTGGGTAAGTGAAAGCGAGCAAAGTAATATTGCTACTGTGTTGCATTAAACTACACAGTCTCCAGTGACTCTGTGTTTACTTCTGCTTGAAGTAATGTTTACGTCATCGATATTCGGCTGTTCTTGTTCTAGCGGCGTTACAGACGAGGTGCTCAGCTGACTCGGTGGAGCCACGAATGTGAGACAATTCTATCAGATGGCCAAATACATCTTAAAAATACTTTAAAAAATCCCTGATGCTTAGGCCTGGCAAGGGTCAACTCGCTTTTCAACAGAGCGCTGTTTCATGTCATGATTCCAGACAAGAAGCAGTCAACTTGGACCCAGGCAGACTAAGACTGAATTCCTTCATGTCGTTTTTTGTTCTAAAAACAGCCCTGAACCTAAACATATTCAGTTGAAATTACATAAAACAGAGAAAAACAGCACATCCTCACATTTGAGAAGCTGAAACCGCAAAATACACTTTTGCTTAATAAATAATACATTGTTGGAGCTGAACTTTCTGTCAACTGAAAAATGTGTTAATTGACTAATTGCTTCAGCACTATATGGTGTGAAGTCAGCCTGATAATCCTCCAGTATGTTCCTACCCTAAGACAAGAATAACCAGCCCTTCCTTCTCTCTGCAAGTCTCGCTATCTCACCATGCGAACAGCCTTGTCCATGTCACAGTCACTGAAGATGATGAGAGGCGACTTCCCTCCCAGCTCCAGAGAAACCTTCTTTAGGTTACTGACTGCACAGCTGCAAGAAGAAACCACAGAAAAAGGCATGAATTTTCACTTGGCAGTCAAGTCAATCAATGAGCAATGAGTTTGTCAGGTCATACCTCTTCATGATCTGTTTGCCGATGGGTGTGGAGCCAGTGAAGCCAAGCTTGCGGATATCTGGGTGGTCGGACAAACGTTGCCCCACCATGCCACCTGGAGGAGAGAAAGGGATTATGAAGGTAGATTATGGATGAATGAGGAAGCTTCCAAAGTAAGTGAACTGAGTCAGAAGTATCAGTACGTGGCAGCCATATCAGGAGTTTGTTGAATTCTCAGACAGTACTTGAATACTTCCTTTTCTGCCTCCGCCAACCCATAATTTATGTTTGTATAGTCAACATGAAATGTCACAGAAAGTGAAAGCAGTGTAAGGTATCAAAGGTGGGCTGTATATGACTGGTGTCACTGTATATATTTCTTATTATTAACAAATCCCATAAAAAGACTAAAACCAATATCACGTTAGTCCGTCTCTCAACACTTTTTGACTGTCTGTGGTTCTCAGCTCCAAGCTCATTGGTTCCTTCTGAAGACGTAAATCTTTAAAAGCAGCTCACAAATATATAGTTTCATTTTTTAAAAAAGCTCAGTAATTTCCTAAAATAGCTGCTCACTATAGTTTTTAATCAAACAAACAGGAGGAAAAAGTGCAGTTGTTGGGGACTATTTTCAATACTCGTGAGTATTTGGGGCAGCAGGACGGTGTATGTTGAACTGAGGTGAACTGTTGTTTTTGGACAACAATGAAGCTCTATGGCACAGAGGAATAAGATATATCAGGCTTTGGATACACACATACACACAATATTTTCACATGATTTGTTGATAATATAATATACAGAATATCATCAGACGTGTCCTTAAAATGTGCATTTTATAATCTTTTGGAAAATAGCAGATTTTCAATTCCAGACCTGCATAAGCTTCAGCAAATGTTGTCTAATGTTGTGATTGGAACCCCGCAAGAGGTTAGGGGATGATTACAAGAAAAACTAATTTTGCAATTTTGTTTAATTGTCTATTTGTTTTCTAATTTTTGCTTTCTCTCGTAAAATACTGTACAGTTTTACCTTTTCGGGCATGAGAAGGGAATATCACTCTTTGACTGAACTGTTCACAAATTATAGACATATAACCTGTGACGAGGGGTCACTTTCCTTTGTATTAACAAGCACGGGTACCACTGGGCTGGAGTATAATCAGTCAGATTTTCTTTGCATTGTTGACTCATGATATATAATTCATATGTTTCCTTGACCCTAGACATCAAAGATAGAGACAGAAATCACAAGTGGTAAGGAAAGGAAAAGGGGACATAATTTTAATTTTTTGTATTCATTACCTGAGCCTGGCAAAATGTTTATGACTCCTTTTGGAATGCCAGCTTTCACTGACAGCTCAGCAAACTTCAGTGCCGTCAACGGAGTGACCTGTAAATATTGGAAATAATGTATGAACTATCTGACACCAGGTCCATTCAACCGGATGGAAAAAAAGAACACAGTATTAGGGGGTAAGCTGTGTGGGAGACTTCAAACTCTCATGCTCCGTTTACCATTTGAACTGTCCACACTACAGGTAGCTAACTTGTCTAACTTGTACAGTAGTGGCACATACTGTACATTTCATAAAGGATAAAATTGCTGTACCAGTGATGACAAAAGAAATACACTCTGCATCATGTATTTCAACAGCTCGACTAGTACACTCCATTGTGTTCATATTTTGTTTATATGTACATGTGAAAACAACATTCTTCCACTAAAATAACTGTAGCCCCCATCATTTTGATTAATTCGTGCACATGAGATAACAGAGAACCAGCACAACAGACCAGCCTAATTCATCAGAGTGTAACAGGAAAGTTAATTCATGAGTTAACAGTTTGAGTCAAGCATAGAGGCTATATTATGTGTAGCTCTGGTTGTGTCTGTGTTCTTGCGGTTGGTTTGTAAAACTAACTGCCAGTGGCGGTGCTGATACAGCGGAATATGAGCTGTAGTTTCCCCGGTAAAAACACTGACCTCTTCGGCTGTTGCAGTTGCTGCTGCCCATCCTGTTTATCAACACTCTGATAAACAAGGTTGGTCTGTTGTGGTGGCTCTCTGTAGGTCCAATAACTTATCTTGTGTGTACAAATTAATCAAAACATGGGAATTAATTTTTTTTCTCTCTATGGCCACTCCGGGACTCTGTAGCATTACCTTTGTCAGTACTTTTATCTTGAATCAGGTGGATATTCAGCTAAAGAAACATCACTAAAACAGTTATTATAGTACTTTGTGTGAGTGCCTTGATTAAAAGTGAGAGTGTGTGTATGGTGTACCCACCTGTGCCGGTTTAAGAACGAGTGTGTTTCCAGCTGCAAGGCAGGCAGCACTCTTCCACGCCAGCATCATGAGAGGGTAGTTCCATGGGATGACAATGGCACACACACTGCCATAGGAAAAACACACACAGCTCTGCACTCAATAAATCATACGCACAGAATAGAAATGCACAGTATAAACAGGTGAAAATATTTATTGGACAAAATAAAAAACAACTAATAAACATGTAAATGGACAAGTATCAGTTAATAGGATCAGACAGCTCAATATAGTTCAATGACAATATTAAAATATAGGAAATATTTAGTATATCCAGAGATTTTACCCCAGAGGTTCTTTCTTAGTGAATGTCAGGTTGCGATTGGGCCTGGCTTGGTTGATGGGGATTGTCTTGCCCTGCAACAAACAACCATGTGTACCTCTGGTATTGTAATCTGTGTTGAACGTATATAAAACTGCAGTTTGTGTGAATGTTAACCTACCTGGATCTTGTCACACCAGCCGGCAAAGTATCGGAATGTCTGGATGGACATGCCTACGTGTGTCTTGAGGGCCAGCGTGTACACAGCTCCTGAGTCGATGGCCTCAATGGTGGCCAGCTCCTCCTGGTGTTCCTCCATTAGGTCTGCAAGCCTGGAGGAAGGGGGTCAGAGTGTGAGGGCGTCTTTAAAATGTTATGTCAGATAAGACTCAAGAAGAGGACAAAATACATATGTATGTGATGTACATTATACACGTAATACTATATTCTTCCAGCTGTAAAGGCTGTTGTCTTGACAGATTTAGTTTACATTTCATTACATTTATTTAGCTGATGCTTTTATCCAAAGCGACTTACAACAATGTGGGTACAACCCAAGAATTACAAGAATTATGCAAGTACATTATCAAATATACTAAACTGCTTCAAGTGCTACATTTAAAAAACGAAAACAGAAAGAGTCTGAACAGATGAGTTTCAGCCGTGTAGTTTCTGCTGTCCTGATGTCGAAGGGGAGCTGGATCCACCATTGTGGAGCCAGGTTGTGATTTTGTTGAGCGGTAACTAGGCCCCCCTCGTAGTGAGGGGAGTAGCAAGCAAGCTGGAAGTAGCAAAGCGTAGTGGACTGGATGGGGTACATGGTTTGACCATGTCCTGGATTTAGGATGGGCTGAGCCAGCAACAGGGTAGGCAAGTAAATTTCCCCGCTGTGGGATTAATAAAAAAAAGTCTAAGTGCCAGTGTCTTGAATTAGATTTGAGCAGCCACCGGTACGGAGAGAGGAGAGAGACAGGGAGCGAAGGTTGTGGTGGACAGAGACAGAATGTGTAGAGGAGAGAGGTTTGAGAGTTTGAGATGGGAGAGAGTAGGAGCTGAAGGTGTGGTCAGAGACATGAAGAGGAGTTACAGAGAGGTCAGTGGTGGAGCCGTTCTTGAATATAAGGTCGAGTTGGTTACCAGCTTTGTGGGTAGGGGGGAGGGAGAGAGTGAGAAACAAGAGGTAAATTGTAAATGGGCGAATCACTCTGCAGATCAGGTCTTATTCACCCAGTCACACACCGATGGTGACTTAGCTGCAATGCAAGGTGCTGGGCTCCATCAGGAGCAACTTAAGGTTCAGCGTCTTGCTCAAAGACGCATCGACATGTAGATGAGAGGAGTTGGGGATTGAACCCCTGCTCTGCCCTGCTCTTCCTCCTGTGCCACAGTGCTAACCAGTGGGGGGTAAATCTACTTTTAAATTTTTACTTTACATGATGTATACAATATCAACTCATAATCATCAGAATTCAAATTTTATGTTTTGAAGATTGAATATTGTGTTTTTCACTTTTTTGGTTTCAAAAGTGTTTCCTCAAAGTTTGAATGCTTTTAGTCTGCGGTCTATAACAAGTAATTAATGAAGGACCATTGTGCCATGTTGAAACGGTGTGATCACCATACAGGTACATGTCTTTTACAATCAAATTGATAGATGGCAGCTCAAGATGCAAAATCATATTATCCTTTTTATCAGGTTAGAGCAACAGCCCCTCAAAATGTTTGTGCACGTCACTGGTCGGGAACCAGAGACAAAGCAAACAAACCTGCTGTAGCTACATGCCATGGGCAGACAGCGTGTTGTTAGTGATATTGAAGAGCAAAAACCACACCAGCATCTAACCAGTCCCAAGTGACATTTGCAGACATGTTTACATGCTGTTTCAATGTGCTGCTTTCTAGCCTGTAAACTGATATTAGCAGTACAGCAGTACATATATTTTCCTCGTGGATTTTTATTTGTTAAGCCAAGGTGCTGTTTTCCTTTAAAAAGAGAGTACAGGACAAGTCATTTAGAGCGCAGAGCTGTGTGCTGTAGCAGAAAAAATGATTTTTGAGTTTTGCAGTGTGTCTCTAGCCTTGAGGAAGCTAAACCTGATTTATTTTTTTTGATCATGTAATCCCACTGCAGTCCTCTAGATGGGGCTACTCACTTGTAAAGCAGACTTCCTCTGTCTCTAGGGTTCATCCTGCCCCAGGGTCCATTATCAAAAGCATCTTTGGCAGCTGCTACCGCCCGGTCCACATCTCCCACTGAGGCGTAGGACACCTTGCAGATCATCTGGTGAAAGATGTAATGGTCACACACAGTCCAATAATTAATACAAGTGCATCAAACGGCTCTTCAAGCAAAACCTTCTGTGTGGGTATGTGTGGATTCATATGTCAGTATGCTAATGTGACTCACTGATCCATCAGTAGGGTTGATGGTATCATAGGTCTTGCCGTTTTCTGCATCCTCAAACTTGCCGTTGATAAAACACTGGTATGGCATTTTCACTGTCATGTTGTTGATTTCTTTGGTTGCCTAGTTAAAAGCAGCAGTAACAGTACAAAAAAGGTCACAAATAATCCAACCCAAAACACCTTCCTTTGTACATATCTTAGACTGTCACTCAGTTCGGAGAAATGTCTGCATATTGTAAGACTCAGTTGGGGCTCACTGAGACTAGGGCTACAACTAACGATTATTTTCATTATCGATTAATCTTTTAGTCAACAAAATGTAAAAAAATGTTCATCACAATTCCCAGAGCCCAAAGTGACGCCTTCAAATTGCTTATTTTGTCCAACCAACAGTCCAAAACCCAAAAACTCTTAATTTGCTATCATAAACAAAGAAAAGCAGCAACTCCTGACATTTAAAAAGCTGGAACCAGCAATTGTTTTATATTTTTACTTGAAAAACTTATCAATTATCAAAATAGTTGGCAACTAATTAAATAATCGATTAATTGAGTAATCATTGCAGCTCTAACTGTGATGATTAAAGCTGGAGACTCACATAGGTGATGACCAGCTCCTCCTCCTGGTCCTCTCCTCTCAGCTTACGGACAAACATCTGGGTGAAGTCCTGGAAGGTGGTAGCCATGTACACGTCCTCGGTCTGCAGCTGGATGCCGGCACACTTCTGCTTCACCTCCTCCACCAGTCTGGACACAGTGCTTACAGTGGTAAGGGTCTTGTTTCCTACCTACACTGGATTTTCTCTGGGATCGTGAAGGGTTTATAATTATTCGTAGGGTTAGGATAAGATTTGTCTGTCTATTCATGTATATAATTACATATTCTCTTTTATTGCTGTTTGTTATTGGAATTATTTTGTTTTGTTATTTCTGCCAGCTCAACAGCCTTACAGCATCAGTCATTAATGTGTGGTTGCCACTGGCACGCTGGTAAAACTATGAAAACTACATCTCACATTTGGATGCAATAATTTAATTTGAATATTATATACCGTATCCTTCCAACTGGAGAAATGCTTTTCAGATGGGGTTAAGAAATAATAATAATAATCTATTTTTGTTCTGCCCCAATGTTGTGGCCTTTTGGTTGGATTTCAAAAGATGGCTAGCTTTGGTGTTAATTGAATTTAACATGTGTCCATAAACAATAATACTTGGTTGAAATACAGTGATAAATGGTTGCCCTCTTGCTATTGCACTACTGCTACCACTAAATCTAATCATCAAGCACTTCTTATCGTAGACAGCATAATTGGAAATAGACAAGGGATGGATATTGATCACAAAAGTGTAAATATGTATTGGTGTAGGCTGTGTATTAAATAGATATTAAAAACAAAACTAATCTGCTATAGCATTTGAAAATATAAATATCATAGAAGGTGACATCTTTTAGAAATCAGAGAATTAAATCAGAAACTTGAGGCCCAAAAATTTCAGATATGACTTTAGCTCAGTGATTTGGAATATACTTGCCTTATACTTGAGAATAAAATACGCAACTTGCTTGTATGTGCAAATTGAAGACTTGTTGCCTCCTCTGGTCTAAAATGAGCGAATCATTTCTGACCAATCACAGCACTGATCTCTTCCCTCACCTGACCACATCCATGGAGGCAGCTCCAGACTTGAAGAAGTCTGTGGTGTCCTCAATGGCTGGGATGTTGCTAAGGATGCCCTTCCAGATGTTCTGTGATTAAAATTTCTTTTTACAATCAGCAAAGTATTCAGGGAAATGTTACAGTGAATTTTAAGTCATTTATAGTATACTGAAAGCCAAATATCAGGTTAATAGTTTACTTGCCCTGATCTCCTCGGCCATCTTCCTCTCATCATCAGTCAGCTCCACACTAGAGCTTTCCCCAGAGGAGAAGTATTTGGAAGCAGGGATCATCTTCCCATCTTCAAACTGCAGGTTCTTCACCAGGAGCTGTGGACCAACATGGAGTGGATCAAGTACAGGAACAAGGCCAGAGGAGACAGGCCAACACATACTTTATTTGAATTATCTCCAGCTGTGTTTGAATGACCCAGCAGCCATAAAACCTACTGTACATGGAGTGCACTAGTATGACAGCCAACAGAGGCATGAGCATCGCCATTCGTCCAGCTCCACTTTTGTTTAGGGATGAGTACTGAAACCTGGTATTAACGGGCCCTGGAGCTGAATTAGTAAAGGCAGTGGTATCGATAAGCTTATCAGTTCTGCTATCGCTATTGGAGAAATTAAGAAAATAGATTTCCAAAACGTTATCTTGCACCTTTTATCTCACCAAATCTGTTTCTAATTTGCAATAAGATTAAGACATTTGACTGTCTCCTTGGAGGTGGAACACACACACACACACACACACACACACACACACACACACACACACACACAGTAGTAGTACTGTTGTTTTCTCAGAATATTTGTTTTGTAGTACAACAAACTACAGAGACACTCACAGCTTTCCCATCAGTTCCGTACAGGATGAGCCCGTTCTTGGTGACCAGGCCAGGCTGGGACGCCCCCTCCATCTCCAGGGGCTGGCCAGCTGGTAACCCCCCCGTCAACATTGATGAACCATACAGGGTCACAGACTAAGAAAAAAACAACAGAGGAGCACTAAAATCAGATATTTTGTGTCTCTGACTGTCCTCATACACTGCAGTTCTGCTTTGATTTTCTTTAAATGTTCTCTTCAGCTGGGGGAGATCTATTTGAAGTTTATTTAAGAAACAGACATTTTGGGAAAAGTGCTTTCTTGCCATGGGTCAGAGAAGATTGATTCCACTCTCATGTTTTTACATTTAACATGAAGCAAACATGAAGAGACGGTTAGCTTAGCTTAGCACAATGCCTGGAAACAGGGGAAACAGCTAGCCTGGGTCCATCTAAAAAGATGACAAATCCACCTACTAGCACCTCTAAAGCTCACTAATTTAGACATTACATTTTGTTAGTTAGTACAAGAACCAAATCTTAAAACCATAATGAAAACTTTTCTCATTTTTATTTTATTTAATACATCTCAGACATGCTTTCAGTTTATAACCCCAGCAGATCTCTCTGGTCAAAAAGGTGGAAATCGCTTCCATGTGCCTTTCAAAGTCTGGTGAGACGGCATTCAGTAATTATGCATCTTAGGAATGGGTTTGCCTGCTGATCTTAAACTTGCTCTGACACCGTGTTCTTTTAAAACTAAAGACCTTGCTTTTCATTAGACCATCCTCTTAAAAGAACACACCGTATTTAGTATGTTTGTTTGTATGTGTATTTTTATGTGTATGTATGCAGGATATCTTTATTTGCACATTTTGTTTTATTTTGTTTTTATGTAAAGCACTCTGAACTGCGTTTGTAATATATGACCCTATACAAATACATCTGAATTTAATTGAAAATTTAATTATTTTATAAGGTGTGGGACTCATACTTGGACTACATGGGCAGGGTCCAAAGACTGATTTACAAGCTGAGGGATCTAGCCTAGAAAAAGGACTTTTAGCAAAACGATAGGTGCTTCTAAGTTTCTTCTTTTGAATTGATTTGTTTTTAATTATTCTCTTCTTCCCTGTCTCTGTGGTACCAAAAAAATGTTTAGTAAAAATATCATTAAAAAAACCCAATTAGCTCCTTAGATTTAAGACCTTTCCAGAACTTTTCTTTGCTTGTGTGTTCCAGGAAACGCACCTGACCATCAATGACAGTCCAGGCACCGGGGACTTTGTCATGGCCACGGATCCAGTTGTGGATGGCTTCGGCTGGCTGGGCCATGTTGACCTGAGGGACAGAGAGACACCGGAGTCAATATGCTGACAGCTCAGATTCATTTTCTCGCCAAGTAACCTGCATTTCTGAGAATGAGAGGGGAGCCCAACAGCTGGTTGCCACTAGCTGAGCGACACGTGGTAAAACGATGGTGGAAAATAACCCTCTGCACTAATAATAGCACATTTAGACAGACTGCCAGCAACGTGGCTCCAAGTGACAAATCAGAAAGCAGCTAAGATCAGCCCCACCTCTGTCTTTCCCCTTGTAAGATAAACACCAAGCCACTCAATCGTACATATTTGGCCCATGTTGGACTAACAGTAAATTTCCATGTTATTCACTGAATGAATGCGTTGTTGCACTGAGCAGTTGTCAAACAGCTTAACGCAGCAGAATACATGCTGTGTATTTTTTCTATGTTAAACTGTGGCATCTTGGGCTTCAGCACAGTGATGTTTTGGGGCGATGTAAATAATGAGCCATATCAGTCTTTGATGTGAGGATTTTAAATGTCTCCTGTTTGGAATAATTCAGGTCACCACACCCAGTATCTGCTCTAGTAGATATTTACATTTAGGAGTGACTCATTCGGTGAGAAGCACCTCATCCAAATGCAGGGTAGAGGAATACTACTGTTCCCATGGATTGCTTTGGGTCAATTAAAAACTAATTATTTAAAGAGCAACTAAACACCCCCATTTTAGCTTGAACACACACCCTTCAGAAAATAAAACTAGAATTAGTTGTTGTTGGAGGTTGTATGCCTCCACCAACCAGTCAAGTTGCAGTTCAAATCCATGTCTGTCCAGACTCGTATATGTACTGAGGAAGGAATTGAGTAAAAAACGTATAAAGTATATTTTTGGCTAAAGTTATGACTGGCGCCACTGTCGCCAAAGTGCTTGCTCATGGTGGGAACTGTTGGGTCTCTGTAATATCAGAATCAGAATCAGAAATACTTTATTGATCCCCGGGGGGAAATTATACATAATAACATTATGCTCTATTTTATAAAGTGTCATGAGATGACTTTTTGTTGTGATTTGGCGCTATATAAATAAAATTGAATTGAAAAATTGAATTGAATTTAATTGAACTGATTAATGAAGGGTTATCATAGATGTATTGGCTTAACGGGTACATATGTACTTGTATAGCTACACAAAATGTGATACTTTTGTTTTCTCCTGGCATTTTTAGATGTGAAGCCTCTCTATGAGCTGTAGGCTGCTGGAAGGTATCATCACACGTTTCACTAAGGATGGGGTCCAGTATCAAATCCATTTATCGAATCCTTCTCGAATCATTTATTGAGTCTCATTAGGTTTACTTACTTAAGAGACTAAAGGCTAAAATAACTACAACTCAAATATGTCTATTTACCATTTGATGACCAGCTAGATCATTTATCATCTTGAGGAGAGTCACCACTCTGTTGGACCCTGTTGAACTGCAAAAACAGACAGTCCACTCGCGGTTATACACTATAGAGTGAGACCAGGATCAATTTATAGTACAATAAAGTTTCTGTACAAACAATTTACTGAAAGTTGGTTTTAATGTTAGTTACACTTTAAAACTGTGCACAAAGTAAGAATAATACTAATTGAAATACCTACAGTATTACTGTAAAACTATATTTTCACAAAGAGCCTCTCTTCAAAACAGGGCCTCGAGATTAGGTAAAAATGGAGGAATATTACAGAACAAAATTGCATCCAGTCATATTACTACAAAATAATTGCTACACAGACAACCTTGGGCTTTCAGGGTCCCTGAAGGTCTGGGGAAGTTCCCCATTTTGCCCCGATGATAAGCCTAAATGAATGAAAAAGTGCCATAGCATATTCTTATCACATGATACAGTCAGTATATGACTTCAGGCTGCTGTCTGGAGTGAGAATTCTCACCTTGGCATTGGATTTCTTCTGAATGCCTTCATAGCTCGCTCCTTGCTCCGTCTGGGGAACTCGAGGGGCCTTTCCATCAGCAATGAGCTGCACTGACTCCACCTGCACCAGAAAACAGTGTGAAAGCCAAAATACACCACCACCGAACGCATGCGTCAAAACAGCCGCCCCAGTTGTTTTCTGTGTACAACCCTACACTGACGGCTAGGTGCTCACTGATTCTCATCGACACGCCGCCCCACGACACTTCATGCCACTGTCTTATTTCCAGCCACTCTGCCCCTGAAAAAACGCTTCTTTTCCCAGAGAGAAGGCAGTTTACTTGGTCCAACTACAGACGTTATTTACTAGTTTGTTGCTTGCTTTTCATTGTAGTTTTAACTAGTGCACTTGTGCCTGTAGCTACAAGGCAAAAATAAATAAATAAATAAATAAACTCCACTCACTCCCTGCTTGTACATCCTGGCTCCTGAAGTAGCTCTTCTTCTCCTCTGCTGCCGTGGCTGCTTGACTTCCTCTCCTCACCTCTTGCTGTTGCTTTCTCTCGTGTGTGCAGAACAATAGATTTGTGTGGTCGACATGCTGCAGTGCGACGCTTTCTATGAGTGCTAGGCGGCACATGACGCGCTGCGGCGGAAGTGTGTTTTGTGCTTGAGTGTGACACCCTGGTCTGTGGTGTGTGTCTGTCAAATCTATTTGAATATGTTGTCGACAATTTAAAAAAAAAAGAGAAGACTGAGTGGGAACTGGGCATTTAGGGAAAGGGTATGAAGATATGTCTCGAAAGCTCTTGACTACTTGATGAATTTGAAAAAGGTTCTATATAAATGCATGCTGATAATATGCTCCTGATTACACTCCTTATGTGATCAAGAGTACTTCACCCAAAACTATTAAATTCTAGATTACCATAGCCTTGATGCCCTCTGGGAACAGGAAGCGGTTGTAGAGTGTGTCCACAGTGTCGTTCAAGTCGACAGCACACTCCCTCTGCAGCAGGATTGGTCCGGTGTCCAGTCCATCATCAGCCCAGAACACTGTGAAGCCAGCTTTCTTATCACCGTGGATCAGAGTCCTGGTGATACACACATACACAAAATAACTACAATTACCGCCCTGTGATTGTACGCCACTGCCAACCAAGTCAAGTTGCAGTTTAGTGAAAGGCAGAACAGACGAGATGGAGGAAAGCCCGTACTGTGCTAGTTATTGTTTACTCATTGTGTCGTCTCAGTCAACATATGTGCGAAATCTGGAATCGCCCAATTAATTCTTAAATTATGGCAAAAAAACTATTTTGAGGTCACAGTGACCTTTCACTTTGAGTCAAAAGTGTCACCTATTCAGGGCATGTCACAGTGTTGACAAGTTGAACTTTTTTTTATTATTTTTTTTTTTTTTCACAAAAAGTGTCATCTCTTCATTGTCATCATCCATTAAACATGTGTATGAAATTTTGTGATAATTATCAATCACAAAATACTTGAGTTATGGCCAAAAGCTTGAAGAAATTCCCTCATAACATTCCTGAGATATCTTGTTAATTAGAATGGGACGGACAGACGTATGAACAACCCGAAAACATAATGCCTCCGGCCAAGGCTATGACCGATGCATAAAAACACACATTTGGAGCGGTGCCACAACACTTGTTTTTAGAGCAGGTAAAGGATATAAAGCAGACCATAAAACTGAGTAAATGGAGCAAAATCAGGTAAAGAAAAGATAGAAGGTGATTGCACCTGGAGAGATAATTAGACTGTTGATAAGGCTATGAAACAAATAAGCTGTCTAGTGTCAGTTCTCATTAGGCAATTGAATATATTCTTACATTTATTTTATCAAGGCTTATGGCAAGCGATTTTAGAATATATTAGTTTGACTGGGCTCATATTATAGATAGATAATCAACTTACGATATCTCTGTTGTAATTATATTATGATTAGTGAGTTTTACAGAGCCTCTCATGAGTGTTAGCCCTGTGACAGACAAGTGACCTGTCCAAGTTGTACTCTGCCTCTTGCCTAATGTATGGTGGGATAGGCTCCAGGCCCCCATGGACCAGCAAAGGATAGGCAGTTTAGAAACTGGGTGGATGGAGCCTTTAAATAAAGATACAGCACAATTCAGTTTTCACTATGTGAAACATGAAATGCAAAATCATTCTAAACTGTGACTACTCTTTACTCAAATTCAATATATTCTCTAACTATCAAAAAGAATACTGTTTGTAAAATACAATCATAGATATCTGGAGTTGCGACAAGTCAAGACCAAAGAGATATTTAGAATTTGACTCAAACTGATCTCATGAGATGTAGTTGGGCTTTGGGAGGATTTTGAACTTTAAACATTCACCTACTGGCACCTCTACAGCTCACTAATTAACACATTTTATCAGTTGCTGTTCAGGACATTTTTGAACGTTGGACAGAGCTAAGGTAGCTGTTTCCCCCATAGTCTACATACAAAGCTAACTACCTCCTGGCTCTAGCTTCATTCACACTTGATGGACAGATGTGAGAGTGGTATCAATATCCTCTAACTCTAAAACAGGAAAAAAAGTAAATTACCCAAAATATAGAACTATTCCTTTTGACTTTAAATTGCTTTTTTTTATTAGCTGGTAGCAATGTCACCACTGCCAAACAGACAGATTTACCATGGGAGTAAATGTTGAAAACAAAAGGAGGCTATTCATTTACACACAGTGATAACAGGAACAGAGAGGGTATGGGTGGAGAACAGACGAGATAAGAAAACCAGCTTGATAGGAGGTTGTGGTCAAACAGAACTAGTTTAAACCTCCTGCTAGACAGACAGATAGCAGTAAACCCTCCTCTACCTCCACTCTGACCTGGACAACACAGAGGACTTCGGGCCTGTGAACTATACACTTTTAGTAGTTCTGAAGTACAGGACAAAAACCTTTGTTGAGGAAGCTAAATTGTGTAACTTTTGCTTAACAGTGCCCACTGTAGTCACAAGTGACGGTTAGAGGATAATGTTGATAAAATGTAGTATACCAGTGGTACAAGTCCTGGTTCGGTATGCAACTTCCTCTGTCCGGTACGCCCTGTGACCCAAGCAATTACTATCAAAATAGTTTATTTATGAGTACGAGTTTTACCCACAGAGTTTTGGCAGTGCACCAGTTGTTGTCTTTCAGCTGTTGCATGCTAGTTGGCTTAGCCCAGTAAGCCAGGTTAGTCAAGCTCATGTAGTGTTGCTGCCTCCGAATGGCAAACACAAATGAGAGCTGGAGGACCCTCAGTGACTTTTAGATCCACTGTATGGAGCATTACGATTTCCCAGTTAGTTACAGAGAAAATGGACAACGATTAGTGTCAAACTGTATGTTGACATGTTTCAACTGAAGTCGGGTATGTCTGTGGAAACACTTCAGACATGACATTTACAACGATTGACTGCTACAAGTCTCTCATACAGGTCCTTGGCAGGCTGCAGTTGTCAGTCTGTGTAGTTTCTTTTGGCTAACTGCCACCATCTGTTCACATTCACCAGAAAGTACCTGTTGTCTTTCACATTTATCTATGGCGGCACAGTTGTAGCTAAACTGATAATCCCTAGCTTGTTTGAGTGTAATATGTTATCTATCATTACTGTGACAAAAACAGTGTGGTTTTGTAGGTGGAACTGTGATGTCACTGTTGTCATGATTTTACTATGGGCAGTGAGCCAAAAGCAAAGTTACACCAGTGGTATCATTAACCAGGGATGGGACGGTGTATTAAAAGGACACCTTAAATACACCGATTTTATACATGAAGTTGAGTTTACTCATAATGAAAAATACTACTCTGCCTGTGAAAATAGTTGTATGATTCTTTCTGTGGTTCTGGAGGAGCTTTCAAAAGTTTGAAAAATAACCCTGATGATGTCATTTGGGTTATTTAACAAGGGTTTGAGACTGAATATTTATAATACAAAGCCCACACTACAAACTGAAGGTGTTGACTTTGAAAGAAGTGGACATTTAAGGGGCCTGTGTACTCGATCAGAAGTGCTCGTTGGATGGTTGAATAGCTTCAGCTTTGATAAAGCTTATTGTTAGGGCTGGCTCAGATGAGCCCTGGTTCCCTTGGTTATGCTGCTATAGGCCTAAACTGCCGGGAGACTTCCCATGATGCACTGAGCTCCTCTCTCCTCCTCTCCCTCTCCATCTGTATATTGATATATGTATTTATCATCCCATTAATGCAAGTTACTGCCTGTTTCAGCCTTAATGGTTCTCAAAGTGCTTTACAGATTTGTCTAATTCACACACACAGTGTCTTATGTGTACGGGGGGGGGGGGGCAACCCAACCTCTACCTCCCGTGCAACAGTGCTAAACACCAAGCTTCCACCAGTTGTGTGCTTTCTCATCTCTCTCCTCTCTCCTTCTGCACTTAGTTGTTTATTGTTGCCATTGGTATGTTTCTCTTTGGGTGTATTTAATGCACTTTGGTCAGCTTAAGCTGTGTTTAAATGTGCTAAATAAATAAACTTTACTTACTTTTATGAAAAGTGCCCTGAGATAACTTATGTTATGATCTGGCACTATATAAATTAATTAATTAATCTTTTCAGCAAATATTTTTTTAAATGAGCTGCACGGTTAAAATCAACACATTTACCAGGATTTACCAGGCACTGCTTTGATGTAACCAGATACTTTTTTCACGAACCCACTAGGGGCAAAATGTGTTCAAATGCACTCTATTATATATAATAAATCATATTTGAGCAATTGTCTCAGCATTTCTGAAATTTCTGAAACATGAAGCGAAAAGAAAACTGTCTAAACTTTCACTCCGTTTGTAACCCAAAAATACTTTTATCCCCTCAACATAAGACCACTCACTGGCCCAGTTCTCCCACCCGCCACTTCCTTTCCTTCCCTCTTTCTCACCAGTTGATGGCTGAGGCTCCTCTGTGCAGGGGCAGGATGGAGGGGTGGTAGATGATGGAGCCGTTCTTGGGGTGATCGATGATATTCATGGGGATGAACTGGGAACAGAAGGGCATGACATTGAGCTCGGCGCCCACCGCCTTGTAGGCATCCACCACCTCTGGGATGGGTTTCCCCTTGACCCGCCACCGTGGAAACTTGAACACCGGCGTCCCGTCCTTCTCTGCCGCCACCGCTGAAAGAGAAGAGTTTACTGATAAAGTTTAGAAATGAAGGGTGATGAGCCCTGACTGCCTGCGAATGGGAGTATTAATGTTACATGTCTTGAATATGTAATTTCATATCACGCTAGCAGGTATATCCTCTAAACTCAGTGGGCTCAGGCATGGCAGGAATTTGTTTGTAACTAGAAATAATCAGGATATAATTGAATATTGGCTGCAAATACTCAGAGGCAGAGGTCAAAAGGCAGCTGATAGCTGATGATGATGATGATGATGATGATGCTTCCTGGAAAGATTGCATCATACCAAAGAGCGCGCACCCGATTGTAGACTTTTTACCTCAGAGCTGCACCTCCAGGCCACACGGGGCCTCTCCCCAGACATACAATAGAACCACTATCTCGCAGCTAACGTAGGATAAAGGCTTGTCTTTGTCTAGGAGCACTGTAGAGTCAACATGCATCTACCTCAGCCACAGCACAGGCCTCTGATGAAGACCCAGGACATCTCATTATTTTTGTACAAACCCAATACAAAGCATTGTATTATAGCTATGTATAAAGCAAACATTAACAGGCCTCAGGCCTTTCTGCTAGAAAGCTTTTCTAACACGTGGTTAATGTTGTGAAACGGTTGCAGTTTGGTTAGGTTTAGAGACCAAAACTACTTGGTTAGGGTTAGGAAAAGATCATGGTTTGAGTTAAAATAATTAGTCAACGTTGACTTTTGGTTTCACACGGGAGACAAACAGCAGTCTCCTGGGTGAGAGTCCTGTCTTTCTGGCAGAAAGCCCTGAAGGCAAACTTCTCCCACAGATTTGGCTTTGGACTGTTCATACAAAACAAGATGAAGACGTCACATTGGGATGTGAGACATTACAACAGGCATTTCTCACAATTTTCATTTTAAGGACAAAACAATTCATGGAATTTTCGAGAAAATAATTGGTTGACTAATCGATACCAATACCAAAGTTTCACTACTGATAAGTTTTTTTCACTTTATGCTGCAGAAATATATATATATATATATATATTAATAATGACCCAAATTACTATGTTTAATACAAAAAGAGTCTTCTCACCAGCGGTGCAGTTTCCCTCAGCTCTAAGAGGTGTATTCACACTTTGAGCTTTTTGTTTTGATTTTACAGCCAACTGAACCAGCTTTAGTGTTTAGTTCACTCTCACTGCTCTCATCAGTATCGTTTCCAGCATCCGTTTTGAGCAGAAAAGCAGACTCAGTTAGAGTTGCTGAAACAACTAGCAAAAACAGAGCTAACAGAGAGTGAGTATTGGACTTCCACTCATCAGGTGACATAAACATCACTCCACATGAAGGATCAAGTTGCTCTGTAACTGCTGGATGTGGAAATAAGCAAATATCTGCTTAGGTTAACCGTATCAACTATTAAGGTATGTCAATGTTGTGTTTACAACTTGTTCTGCTTACCCCAAGTGAAATCAGTTAATCCTGACTGCTTTACTAAAGAAGCCAAATTTGTCAAATATTACTTCATCTTGATAAAATACTTTCATTAAAATTAGGAACAAGATAACGAGTATTACCAGACATTCAACGCCTGCTTTTTCAGTACTTGACAGTTTTTGATACTTGATGATACCAGAGACACATACAGTTAGGCCCAGAAATATTTGGACAGTGACACAATCTTCATGATTTGGGCTCTGCAAGCCACCACATTGGATTTGAAATGAAACAACTAAGATGCAATTGAAGTGCAGACTTTCAGGTTTAATTCAAGGGGTTGAACAAAAATATCCTATGAAACATTTAGGAATTGTAACCATTTTTATACAAAGTCTCCTCATTTCAGGGGCTCAAAAGTAATAGGACAAATTAACATTACCATAAGTAAAATGTCCATTTTTAATACTTTGTTGAGAATCCTTTGCAGGCAATGACTGCCTGAAGTCTGGAACCCATGGACATCACCAAATGCTGGGTTTCCTCCTTTGTGATGCTTTGCCAGGCCTTTACTGCAGCTGTCTTCAGTCGTTGCTTGTTTGTGGGTCTTTCTGCCTTAAGTTTTGTCTTGAGCAAGTGAAATGCATGCTCGATCGGGTTGAGATCTGGTGATTGACTCGGCCATTGCAGAATATTCCACTTCTTTGCCTTAAAAAACTCCTGGGTTGCTTTCGCAGTATGTTTTGGGTCATTGTCCATCTGTACTGTGAAGCACCGTCCAATCAACTTTGCTGCATTTGGCTGAATCTGAGCAGAAAGTATATCCCTATACACTTCAGAATTCATCCGGCTGCTTCTGTCTTCTGTCACATCATCAATAAACACTAGTGACCCAGTGCCATTGGAAGCCATGCATGCCCATGCCATCACACTGCCTCCACCATGTTTTACAGAAGATGTGGTGTGCTTTGGATCATGAGCTGTTCCAATTCTTCTCCATACTTTCTTCTTCCCATCATTCTGGTACAGGTTGATCTTAGTCTCATCTGTCCAAAGAATGCTGTTCCAGAACTGGGCTGGCTTCTTCAGATGTTTTTTGGCAGAGTCTAATCTGGCCTTTCTATTTTTGAGGCTGATAAATGGTTTGCACCTTGTGGTGAACCCTCTGTATTTACTCTCATTAAGTCTTCTCTTTATGGTAGACTTAGATACTGATACACTACTTCCTGGAGAGTGTTCTTCACTTGGGTGGATGTTCTGAAGGGGTTTTTCTTCACCATGGAAAGGATCCTGCGATCATCCACCACCGTTGTCTTCTGTGGACATCCAGGCCTTTTTGAGTTCTCAAGCTCACCAGTGCGCTCTTTTTTTCTTAGAATGTACCAAACTGTTGATTTGGCCACTCCTAACATTTCTGCCATCTCTCTGATGGATTTCTTCTTTTTTTTCAGCCTAAGGATGGTCTGTTTCACTTCCATTGAGAGCTCCTTTGACCTCATGTCGTGGGTTCACAGCAACAGCTTCCAAATGCAAATGCCACACCTGGAATCAACTCCAGACCTTTTAACTGCTTAATTGATGACAGGTTAACAAGGTACGAGCCCATGCAGCCTTCTGAGTCAATTGTCCAATTACTTTTGGTCCTTTGAAAAAGAGGCGGCTACATATTAAAGAGCTGCAATTCCCAAACCCTTCCTCCAATTTGGATGTGAATACTCTCAAATTACAGCTGAGAGTCTGCACTTTAAGCCCATATTGATTATATAACTGTATCCTGAATATGTTTTCGCAAACAGCTAACAAAACTTGTGTCACTGTCCAAATATTTCTGGGCCTAACTGTATAAGCCTCTAACAAAACAATTTTACGGTTTGATGCTCAGTGCTACTAAAAAGCATAAAGCAAAAGGGTATAAAGTTCTTTATCAGCTCATAGACTGGTTGCTAATGTTTCATTGATTTGTCTAGGTCAGTCACTAAAAAAATACACACACATTTTCTTTTTAGAGAGCAGCAATTGTGACGCCCTTGCTATACTCAAAACACATGAAACTTGGCACACACATCCTACCCCATGAACTTAACACGAATATAGGATAGGATCCACCTCAAATTTGGTCAGTTTTCAGCTGTTGTAGCATCTATTGATGCGGTGAATGAGGTCGCCATGACAGATGCATGATGCCATGCCCAACAGGAAGTTGGTATAACTCAATGTTTCAACCGATCAGCCTCAAACTTCATATGGTTATTGATGGACCACTACTGATCACACCCATGTGACATTTATGATTCATAGGTATAGTGCCACCTACAGGCAACAGGAAGTAAGCCACATGTGACAAACATCATTCAATTTGAATAAAATTTACATTGTGTGGTCTACACTATGTTTACGCAACATAATGGATAATCGGTGTGTAGTCTACAGCGCGGCTTAGAGGACACACAAGTCATGAAGATTCAGAGCCATGTCAGCTGGCCTCCGGTGAGAAAACCATGGCTGCCACTCTACCCGAGGCGCACGTGGATCGAGGGCCTGTTCAACGCTGCTTGCTTTAATACTGTTGTTTTCCAAGCATGAGTACTTGTTGGCTGTGAGATGCTGACATTTATTCACTTACTCATAAAACCTGGCATTTTCATGTTGTTTCCTGTAGTTGGTTTGGATTGTGTTTTCAAATCCAACAGAAAGCTCTGCAGTTTCTTTAGAGAAAGAGGTTTGTATTTTCAGGTTCTCTCTGATTATTTAGTGCAACTAAAGGCCAAATGACACATACTGAAGACTGGTAAGCACGCCAGAGATCAAATAAACCACTTCACAATGATTAATGTGAATCCACAGGAACATAGTAACCCGGCCATCAGCAATAATAGCTCAACAAAGGATCAGGAAAAATATGATAATAATCTGCACAGTCTGATGGTGCACAAATCAGAGGGAAAGATAGAAGGGAATGAACTCACCCAGGGGGTCGGCCTTGCCATCTTTGTCTGGGACTGTGAACACACCCACCACCTTGTGACCCTGCTTCCTCAAGTTGCTGTACACCTCCTGGCCAAACAGACTCTGGCCAATTATAGCTAGTTTCAGCTTATTCTGGTAATAATGCTGTAATGAGAGCAAACACAAACACATTTGTTTCAGCTTCAGTCAGTGTAAAAGTGCCATATGCTGGATAGAATGGAAACAATACTCATCTGCTGCATGTCTCATTCAAACTACAGTGCTTTGATAATAAACATCTTCATGTGAACCTAGAGCTTCTGTTCAGGACAAGAATATTTTCAATACTCTTTCCTGACATCATCTTAGTTCCATAGATGTTATGCAAGTGGCAATGGTGAACCCTCAACTGCAGGAGACTGTCGCTTTTGTTTTATTGCCCAGGCCTACATTTTTCATCTGATTATCAACTAATTGAGTAATTGATTGAATTGTTGTAGCATCAAGTGAAATATTTTGATGCTAGTTTTTATTATAGATTTTATGATAGATGTATGTGTAAAACATGTAAGTGTATAAAAAGCATGAACTGAAAAGAGCTAAGAGTGGGATTCAGGGGGCCCCATGCTTGCTTTTCCCAGGGCCTCCAAATCATTAAGTCCGCCCCCAGCTCAGTGGTCATTAAATATTTAAAGACAGCTCTAAGAAAATCTATTGGCTGACAGAGAGCACAACCCTCGTTCAAAGTGAGGACTTTCTGACTGGAGCTACACGTGAGAAGGAAGGAGGTTTCAAGTTTCCCGTGCTCATATGAATGGTCCTGTCAAATGCGTGAGGCACCGTCTCAGGCTGTTACATTGCATTTTGCAACGTGCTTCATGATGCATTCACAGCCTTCATTCCAGTCAACCACCAGTCAGTGGGATAGCTCCCAACACACTGGGGACCCCCCCCCCCCCAGTACGGATGAATGAGTGAGTAGACAGTCCATGTGTAGATTGCAGCCCTGCAGAATCGTAACCAAGCCGCTGACGGTCTACAGTGTGGAGCTCATAGGCTGATGCAACTCCTCCAGATCTTGAACAGTAAAGGCCACTACAGTTCCAGCATACACAGGGGGTGGGGGGAGAGAGGGGGAAACAGAGGCGAGCGGACAGTAACGTGGCAGACTGGCGCTGATACACCATCGTTTGCTCCGTAGAAAATACAGTAGCAGAGTGACTAATGAAGACCTGAACATGAACTATGACTCATTGATCCGCAATCAGAGCCGAATCTTGTTAAGTCGTCTTCATGTCACCACGACCTGACATAGGTACAGTATTTACCAGTATGATTCATTATCAATGCAAGTATCAACGACACTGTGCATTCTGCGGTGCAGCAAAAGCAACGTTACTCACGGACGAGGTGGAGAATTTCCTTAAGACTTGACTCGCAGTCCACAACATAATGGCGGTGTTTAGTTTGCTAAAAATGTATCAAAAATACAAATGATTCCAAATAACGTTAGTGCAGAATGTGTCCGAGCTGCTGCCGAGGTATGTGGGCTGCTGGCCACACGCACCTGCCCGTGTGTGTGTGTGTGTGTGTGTGTGTCAGAGGAGTGGTCGCCACAGCCAGCTTATACTCGACGGCAACGGACAGAGAACGTGCCGCTTGGCATTTTACGTGCGCGGTCACTTGGTGCTTACGACCCATAGCTCGCGCGTTCACGCGTGGGAATTCATAAAATTCTCAAGGCCATATACTGACTGTAGCGTTATTTTTCAACTTGATGTTATATGTTACTGCAAACTAATTGGCTGAATTATTTGTTTTTGTGTTCATAAGCCAAAATTAACTGAAGATGTTGTAAAATTAAATCAAAATTGTAATATAGACAAACACACATCTAAAAGAATATTCATGTATAATTTACCACAATAATTTTTATAGAGCAAATTTTCATAATGTTTCTACCAAACATGGAGTTGGTAGCCACTAGCCATTGTTTGCTAACATGCTAACAAATGACTATAAGCCTAATATGAGTAGAACTCGACGGAGTGATTTTGGACATTTTGTATTTCAGTCATGCATACCATTGGATATTTTTTAAATTGTAAACTGATTCATTGATTGTATTATTTAGCAATTGTGAAGATTAAAGGTTGACTTGGGCTCAGATACCATACTGAAAGCAGTTGCAGCTTTAAAAAAAAAAAAGATACCCAGTCCCCCTCTGCACTACCAACAGATCTTTAGCGAAAAGATAAACTTATTACACAGTGCCACTTTATTTACAATATCATACATTTCACTCTGCAACATGCTGGTGACAGTCCCTTAACAAAGTAGCCTAGTTGCTAACAAATGACAGCCTTGTATAAATAGACCTCAGCCAGGTGGTTCTGGATAAGTTTACTTACTGGACAGTATGTATTTCTTTGCTCGTTCTCTAACACATGGTGTAAAACTAACCTGTAACCTTTATGTAGCTCTATCATTGACAGTGCTAAGAACCATATGAAGCAAGGTAATATCTAAATTAACCATTTTTTATACAAACTGCACAATGTTTGAACACAAAGTACTTTTAAGTATGCTGGCACCGTTCTCCGTCATTCTTTATTTTGCAATTCTCAAGATCTAAGATTGACTTAGGCTCAGAGATCTGGCTGAAAATGGTCTTTAAATAATGTACCTCATGTCCTTTTGCACCACTACCATTTGTTTCAGGGTTAAGATAAACTTCTAAGTAATTTTATTCCAGTTTCACTATTCTTGCATAGCTCTACACCTGCCCAGACTCCCACAGAACAAGCTGTGATCAAACACAACTGGCAACATCCACACTCAACTGCCCTGCACAGGTTCCTGTGGAGCAAAGGTTCAAACGGTCAGCTCACAAGCTGCAGGGAGGCAGTGCTGTGACACAGACAGACTTATTCATAGAAAGTGCACTCAGCCTTATTACTGTCTCGTTCAGGTTAGACTGTGCCCTGTAGACCTGATAATTTCTTGGCAAGTAGTGTTGCATTTATTTCAAACACTGGATGTCCCTTTATCCCATAAGGTAATACAACTGTTCATTAATCAAATTAATAGAAAGTTCTCAACTTTTATAACATATAAACAGAGACCAGGGGAGCAGTCAGGATTTATTGTGAATATCTTCAACAACATCAAAAAGAGGACTAACGGTAAGAGCACTGGTGGTGGATCTTGCTCACGGGGGTTTCCCACCTCTGACGCCGTCAAGAGAGATCAACTCAACGTTTTTCACATCAGACAACAATGTTTGAACTGCTTTGGCATGATGGTCTATTCCCTTTGAACACTGCTGCTTTGATTAAAAAGTGCTGGTTTCTCTCGGTTCATTCCCTGACTGCTACTGCAATCATTCAATCACACAGTACAACTCAACCAAAGTCATCAGATCACAAGAGTGCGTGGTGTACTATTAACTGTCAAACACGATTATTAACAAGTCGTGCTCCTGGATAAGAAGCAGTCCTGAAAGGCAAACAGGGATCATGCCCAATATCTCTTTAACTTTCTTGAAAATAAGTTACTTTGTGTCACCACAAGAAACACACTAGGTGAAATCACTGCTAGATGACTTTTCCACAGACAAGATGCCAGTGCTGGAGACAATCCAAGGAAACAGGAACAGTGGCTTAAATTAAAATCAAAACCATGATTCACTCGAGAATGCCTGTTGACATGCTGTTGGAATTTGAAAAGATTCACCATGATTGTTTTTTTGCCATAGGTATCGTCATGTCTTTGGGTTGGTGCTAAAGAAATCTTATTCCTGGTTACTTTCCTCTCTCAAATGGGTGAAAGCCCGTTCAGTTTCTACTGTAGCCCAGCACTGGCACTTTGTTGTTCAAAAGCCTTAACTGGTGCATATCAAAGGAGGATTGGGGGGTCAGGCATGTTTCCCCAGGACATGGGACCCATGCTAGTGTTACACACTCTACAACAAATTACAGTTGACAAAAAACAACATCACAGCCTCTGCTGAAGTACTGAGGGCAGTGGAGTGATGAGGTTACAGGAAGCGAATTCCCGCTCCAAACTGGACACCGTCACATATCCTATGAGACGAGAGAAGACAAGTTAGGAACTACTGTCAGAAAATTCCTTACATTACAATGTACTATATGTAGCATTTTGGGATTTCCAAAATGAAAAGAGTACTCCACCAATTTAGCCAATTACATTCCATAAAATTGTCAGACTTCAATGATTTATTGAATTGAATTTAAAAAAAGAAGATCAAAAATCGATGCAGCAGAACCAAAGATTGTTTTTTTTTTATTCCACACATTCTTCCATGCAAAACCTGGCACCTACATCACCCACAATGCAACACAAGTTTCCGTTTTGTCGGCTGCTTTGATAATTAATTAGCCTATTACAAAAGTCTGGCTACTGTTTGCTAGGCTATTTATTAAATATTTTTCAACAAAGGAGATCTAGGCTGTTATGCCAACTAAATGTTCTATACAGCTGTCTCCTTCCTTTCTCTTTCATTTGTAATAGGCCTATTGGTCATTTTTAATGGGTCACAGACATTCGTCTACATACATACATTTTAATCTTGTCGGTTAACGGTTGATGACCGGTTAACGGTCAGCTATCAGTCAGAAAAAAAATTCAATATTAGCATCTTTAATACACACAATGTATTCTGATGGGAAATATTTTAACAACAAAACTCCACAGGGTACCCTTCACTCACAATCTCATTCATTCTCATTTAACAAGCTCCAGAAGCCGTTCAGTTATTATGAGAGCAGTTCTACACGTGCTGAGCTGTGACACTTTTCTTAGTGGCCAACACAGCAGGGAACTAATTTCTTTTAAACCTTTGTCATTTTGCAGCAAAAAAAAACCCATTTTGGATGTATGGGGACAAACTGAGAGAAAAATGGTTCAACCTAATCTACTTCATCTAAAACAAGAATTAGCACCCCACAGTTGTATGCCTCCACCAACCAGTCAAGTTGCAGTTCACATCCAGATCTGAGTTATCCGAGTGGATAATACCTAGGATTGTGAGTGAATAGTAGTTTACCTGTCTCCACTCTGAACCCCCATGGGCACACAGTAGTTGAGCTCCAGTCTGGCGATGTTCCCGAGCCGCAGCACGATACCCGCTCCATATGACCAGCGAATACACTCAGCTAGCTTCTGTAGGTGCGCCCGGGGACCATCACCTGCACACAAAAAAACCTCAACATGTTGCAACCCACATGTTGGGCATCTGACACTGAAAGGTTTCTTGATACAGGCTCGTCACTCAGAAAATGTCAGAGCTGTCAATTTATATTTAGTCTACATTTCATTACAATACAGTGGTACCATGTACTTCCCCGATTTTTCATGACTTTCCCCAAGAATTTCTGAAATTGAGTGGCGTTCACTGTCAGCCACTCTCATCATTACGTTTGTGGAATGTTAACAGTTTTTGACTAAGTTAAGTGGAGATAAAATGTTTTAGTATACTGCATTTCATTAGTCTAAATCAGTCCTTTACATTACAGTGTTTTTTGCCAGTCAGCCAGTGCTGACTCCTTTTGAACACAGCAGATATTTAAAGGTATATAGTACTATTCTCAGTCCACCCACCATAGTTGAGGTTGCAGAGGTTGCCTGCGTTGAGGAAGAAGTGCGTTCTGAAAAGGTCTCCAAAGCCACCCTTGCCTGGTCTGAAGGGCAGTGGAGTGTAGAGGTGCAGACCACCTGCCCAGTACGCCTCCCCACCCAGATAGTCACCTGGAACACACAGAAAGAGGATTAAACCAGGATAAGCTGCTGTGCTACTTGACGGGACACATACACATCTCTTCTATGAAATCAAATTCCCCATGTCTGGTATTGCTTATTATAATGTCTGTTTGTTAGATAGATTCAGCTGCAGCTCCTTATGTACTTATTTTTCTCGGTATTTTTTCTAATTTGATAGTGACAGGAAACAGGGGGGTATGACCTGCAGCTGGAATTGAACCAGGGACGTTGCGGTTAAACGGTACACGTCTTAACCACTATGTCACCAGGAGGCCCATATTGATGCATTTCTGAAGTCACTTTTTGATAAAGTGAGGAGCTTTTTGTCTTTTTTTGCTTGGATTATACTCAGGGACAGTACACCAGATTGTTCCCTTTCCCTTACCACTTTTCACATAGATAAGAGATTAATCATAGTCTCAATTTAAAGAACAGCAGATTGTTGCTCTTTTGCAATTTGCAGCAAAATCCTTATAAATTTAACGACAACTAAAATTCTAAATTAAATAAGAATTCTTACATATTATGGGTACTCAAATATTCAGCACTTTTTTTTTTACTGTGTACTTGAAGTTCGAGGTACCTATGCTTGATAGTCAGTTTTTACCTTCACTCTGTGGCCCAATGCTGTACATCCCAAACCCTCGGACACTGGTGGGACCTCCAAGGTAGAACCTGGACAAAATCCAAAACCATGACTGAACCCTCCACTCAGAGTGCAGTGGTGTCTCAAAGTCACAAATCGACCATTTGAAAACAGTGAGGTGATTGATAGCACAAAGTTAAAGAAAAAGAAAAGGAAACGTTTGGGTGACAAATTATAAACACATTAAAAGAATGGATCAGTTTACATGTAGACCTCTTTAATGATAACCCTGATAATCATTAAGAAGTTAATAATAAAATAGGTTTGGATTTTTAAATGGATGTTTGGCATTTTGACAGCAGTCTCTTAATGAAAAGAGCCAGCGTTTGTTCTAAGAGGAAGTGGTGTGCTGAGACCTCCTACAGCAGCCAGTGTCCCACTATGTGCCAAAGCCAGATGTCAGCTCTTGGATAAATCAGACGTACCTGTCAGCGATGCAGGACGACTGTCCTCCGATGGGGTAAAGCATCCCACCCCACAAAGAAGCAGACAAGACCTGAGAGGACACAAAATGTTTCCTTAATATACTCAAAACCTTGCAGAAAAAGTATTCAGTGAAACAGGACAAGGCAAAAGACAATGAATGTAACTGTCTCTCTTTAGTGCTGCCCGCTGGTGGTTCTTTAATGCAACTACAATTACTAGAAAGTGCACCACTGCAGATACAGATAATTCAACGATAACTTGTTTTTGATAGCAAAGCTTGATAGGATTGAAGTATTACAATAAATGCTCACAGCACCTGTTGTCAAAACACAAATAATACATCAAAACAACAAATTAAAATCTTGGCTGCAGCTTTTAGAAGGGAATCCTGTTAAACAGGTTTGGAGTGACTTGTTGCTGTCTTACAGAGTCCCAGAAGAGCCGTCTGTTGACCTGCACCTCAAAATCCTCTTTCAAGAAGCTGGCGTCTCCTCCTGTGTACCCAGCCAGTTCCTGTAGGGCAAACACACACCTCAATAACTGGGCAAAATAGGAAAAATACATCCAGTAGTTTCAAGAGACTGATGAATAAAATGTCTTTGTTGGTAGAGAAACAACAAAAAAAATAAGACGGGTCATTTATTATCCTACTCAGCACTCAAATCTCCTTCTTTAGAACAAGAGAATAATTCAGAACAAGGTGAGACAATCCACCAATTGTTCAAATTCAGTTTGTTTTCCAGGCATTTTTATAGATATGTCTGTTCTGCATGTGTGGCTACAGGAATCATAAAACAACAATTGTTCACTTATCAAATCAGTAATTGACTTCAGTAAGGACAGTGCTTTTACAGTGTACAATGTTATTTGCACCTTATTTGTTAAGTGAGGCATTTATATGGTCACACGTGCACACTTACCTGGTTGATCCGGAGTAAGGCACCTCTGCTGGGGAAAATGGCAGAATTCCTTGAATCGACTGAAACAGTGTGCTGCAAACAAACATGAGTTGTATTGAACTAGTGCAGTGGACAAAATGCTTTTATAACCCTCATAAACATTTCCTGAAAATGATATACATCAAAAGGCAAACAATCAAATTACATAAAAAGAAAAAACTCAGAAATTTTGCATGTACTAGGAGCTTGAAAAAGGCTCCAGGCTGTACCGAGAGGGCAGACTTCAGCGAATGTCCACTCTCCTCTCGCACGGCAAAGGAAGCACTGCGTGCCAGGCAGCCCAGCTCCCTCCATACACCCTCCCACTTCAACGTGTGGTTGGTCATCCCGAGAGGAAACTGCACGAGCACAGGAAGATGGACAACTTAAGTTGAAGTGGAACAGTGCAACAGTTGCGTGCGTAAGTGATTAATGGGGCCAAATTCAACACTGCTGTGCACAAATGCATAGCGTGTATATCCACAAACTCACAAGTTCTCACCAACTCTCCCTCATGAGTGTCTCCATCATGACGCTGCCCTGCTCATCTCTCATTTAATACTGTCTCTCTCTAAAACACACACACACACAACACACACACACACACACACACACACACACACACACACACACACACACACACACACACACACACACACACACACACACAGCTTCTTACATTAAGTTCAGCAGACAGGCCTCTGTCGGTCTCTTTTAAGGAGCTCCATGGGAACTGGCCGGTGACTTTGTACATGTTGAGGGTGAGGCTGAAATAGAGCACACCAAGTATGAAAAAACCGAACTCAAAAACTGAACGTGTGTCATGTGTGATTTGAGAGTCAGCTGTCTTAAAAGCATTTCATTCACTCTATGTAGTCATGATGTTTGCCCTTTCTTGAATGCACCATACTAGACTATTCAGAACACCCCCTGCCTTTAAAAATGGTCAGCACTATGTAGTAATGTACCTGACTTGTACTTAATGGCCAAAACATGGGTGGAAACACCAGGACTGTAAAAATAGAAAGGTGGCCTTCCAAAGGAACACTATTCAAACAGAAATAGGATGATGTTGGACGACAGCGCTCTCCACTACCACTGTATTGACAGTCCAGCTCTGAGAGGAAGTGCTTGGGAAGTTCTGATTTGACTCTGTCTACAGTGCTTCTGAAATATCTTATTGCAGCAGCTGGTCAGTGAGATAGGTGAGTTTAGGATCTATGTCACGAGCAATGTTTCCATAAAGGTAATTGAAGTATCGTGTTAGAAAAGCCGTATGCAGGGTGGGCACAGGTCCTTAAAAAGTCTTAAATAGTCTTAAATTCACATTTACTAATAAAATGCTTTTAAAAGGCTTAAGTTGACTAATATTCTGTTTAGGAAGGTGTTAAATATTTATTTATTGGATGCTGTAAGCATGGTGTAAAATTCACTCGAAGCACAAAATACCTGTTTTAATCTCTGGCGAAATCAAGACAGCATCAAAGAGTTGAATTTGAATGCCTCTGTTATCCTGTGAGAGTCTTTTTCTATTTGTGTTTGTAAACTTTGTCCCCTGGTGACCACCATGGTGTTCTTTAAAAGCCATGTATGAATTATAAAACAGACAACCAATAGCCTCATTCCAACTCTGTAGGACAATTGTAGTGATTAACATCATTAAGGACAATTTTCTTTTTCACACTAACAAACTAAAACGTATTTGGAAAAATGTTCTTTCATGACAGACAGAGGGTGAACTAAGGTATAAGATAAGAAATAAGGAGTTTTCTGAACTGTGAATCATGCAAAGCTACTCCTGTGGAGTCCCACAATCAAAATATAAAACTGGAAATTAGCATAATAGGTCTCCTGTAACTCACATGACCGATCAGCTGTTTTTGCTGAACTGTTTTGCATTCATTTGTCTCCGTCTCCAGGCAGCATGAAACATGGCCAATACATGAAAGAACAATTCAAAGTTGCCCAATACAAACATGGACAGGACCTCTCTCCGTTTTTCTACTGTAGATAGGTTAGATGGCCAAGGCGACTTGTTTTGCAGGTTCACAACCTCTACCTCTTCTGTTAACTGATGGATTACAGCCATGTGTAAAGCAACCTCAGAACTTCAAAGTTGATGGAAAGGTGTCTAATTCACATTTCCTTTTTGCAACTTTCCAAAAGTTCACTTAAAATTTGCCTGACAATTGAATGGAAACACAGCTACAGACATACTTGCGTTCAAAGTGTCCGGGCTGGGGCTTGAAAAAGGACAGGCCATATGATGTCTCCTTGGTCCCATAGGAGAACTGGAAGGTGAGTTTCTCTGCTCGGCCTAACATGTTGGGCAACTTCAGACCCAGCACCTGGAAGAGAGGTTACATACTGTTAGCTAATAAACAATTAGTTCTGTGATCATTTAGCCTTGTGCTGATTTTTGACTTTTCGTTTATTTTTGTTGTGTCCAGATTCCTCAAATGTAATTCGCTTGTTATCAACGGCTCTTTCACAGCAGACGTTTGACTCGTCACAGCAGGAAAACCACAGATGCAACCAATCACATATAAATGAGGGCATCCATAAAACAGCCAAATCTAAATGGAATGCAATTATTAATAATGCTGTTTGCTTCACCTGTGCTTTTCTGCTGTGAAATGTCAAAATGTACACATGTACATACAGTGTCTTGAGCATCACTTATCTTTCTTATTTTGATCAGCCAGTCTTTTAAACTCATCTTATCAAATTCAAATATGATTTGACAAACAAGTTATTAGTTTATGTGTGACCCACATCACCCACTGGGTGACCCTTTACATCCACTGGGTGTCATTCATTCTTCCAGTTATTCATTCTTAACTGTCCCTTTTTCCAGAATTAACTTGCATCTTCACACAGTTTTATGAAACAGTGTTCATTAACTGTAATGGAACAACATTTATGAGGTTTCTTTCCAAATAAAATTTAACGTTAATATCTCTGTGATGGAGTCAGGTATCTTTCAGATTGACAGCTTTCTGGCGTCAAGGTGGCCCTCGTGCAAAGTAAGGTCCGCCTCCAGGAAGAAGAAAACAATGGTGCATGTGGAACACCTACTGTCTTTGTACGAAGATGGATCTTCCAGATGTTTTTTTTCACAGATATGTTTCCTTGTGTATTCCTATTAAATGGTTGCGCTTGCTGTTATGTTAATGTGCGATACTCACGTGAAGTTGCAGGTCTGTTTTCCCTTTGGCGAATGATAATCTTGAATCCGTGATCAGCCTTACTACATTCATTGTTGACATCTACCCGCTGCTTGTTTGTTATAATCGTTGTGCTGTGCAGTATCAGGTAAGTGCAATGTTTCTTGTTTATATGCTTTAGGGGAAGAGGAAAATATGACAGACATGAATTATAGTGCCGTTTCTCTCACCATGCTTCCTTCATTGTTGCCAACCATGGTGTTGTAGCTTCCTGTCAGCCTCTTTATCTCTGTCACCTCAAAAGTTACATCCAGACCGTTGGGCAAAGCTCCTGTACCTAGGGAGGGAGAACAAATCAGACTGAAAAGCCATAAACACCATGCAGCCACATTTCAAAGTAAGAAATATAAATATATATATATACTATATAAATAAAGTAAAAAATGATGCTGGGCACTGACAGGCATGTGATTTTAAACATCTCACTATTTCTACTTAACCTGTACCATTTACAATAAAGGAATTTTGGAAAATGTTCTTTCACATTTGGGTTTTGGGGAATAGAAAGTGATTCCATTGTGTTGTGACTCTTTTTTGGAAAGAAGGTCTGAATTAGTTACCTTCAGACGTATCGATAAGAACCTCCACCTCTTTGAAGATTCCCAGGCGGAGCAGCCTCTGTCTGGCAACGTGAGCTTTTTTCATCACCTGTAACCAAGACAGAAACAGAGAACTCGGCACTTAGGAACCCCCAACTCTTGAGAGAGCTAGCATGCCTCAATGTGCAGTACAGTCATAAATACATACATCAATGAGGTTTTTGGCATGGAAAACATCAGAGATCTCATAGCCGAGAAGATCCTCTTTAGTTCTTCCAAGACCCTGGATGTTGACATGTTGGACGACCACCTGTGATCACAGATATTTTATTTGGATGAAAACACATTTAAAATGTATTTAACTGACACATACTTCCTCAGGTGTCTGCTGGTTTTGTCCAAGTGCAAGATTTTCCTTGACTGTGACAGCAAGTAAAAATGTCCCTTTTGCAATTAAAGGTGCCATGTGTAACAATATGCAAAAATTTACTATGTATTACTAATGTATTAATAATTTTTTTGTTGCCAATATGTGAACAGAGTGTAACGTCACTTAAAAAATTAGACCCTCCCTTAATTTCTCGGTTGCCTATAACAGCCTGTGGACTGATTTCTATGTAAAGGACTCGGGACGGTCCTCCAATGGAGGTGATGTTATGCGCACTCCCGAGTGCTTAGCCTCTTTTCAGCTCCATATTCAGCTCAGTCCACTACCCTCAACAAAAGACCGGCACCCACCAAAACACTGAGCCCAACACAAAGTTCACATAGCTTGCTTGTTAAGGCGGACGAACTGCGAGCTAGCTAACGTAGCAAAATGTCTTGAGTGGATGACATAAGATAATTCATCAAGACTCCCAGGGCTAATCTGGATGATTACTTGGCTTGCTTGCTGATTGTTTAGCTATGAATATGGGTGCGTTCATAACAAAAAACAACGAAACTTGGCTTAATAAGTTATAATAATAACTGGAAATGATGTAAGTAAGTAAAGTAAGTAAAGTTTCTTAAATATAGCACCTTTCACAGAGCAAGGTCACAAAGTGCTTCACAATAATAGTGCAATAAATATGAGCCCAATTTACCAGATTGTGGAGCTGTAATTTACGTTCTAAAACATGATTTTGGAAAGGCCACACGGCCAACAAAATGACTCCAACTGACTTGATATTTGACATGAATCCAGCTCAATGTGCTCTAAAAAAAACATGAAAGTCCACCATGATGGATTTTTTGCTAATTTGCATAGTATAAAAAACAGTAATATGAATAGACTTTTTTGGAGTTTGACTTTATCAAAACCAAATTTGGTACACTGCGGACCATTATAAGTAAGAGTGTCAAAAAAATAGGCCATAACTCAAAAAGTACACAACAAATTTCATTGGGTGGGCAAATAGTGGAACTTTGAGTGCACAAGTGCAAAAATTTAAATGTTGCAGGCGCCTGAAACCCACTCGTTGCTGCCTGCGTTTTTTATTTTGGGTGGTTGAGCTGCTTTCTTCTGTTGAGCGCGAAAAGGGATGAACCTGGAATTGCTGCTTATGACTATATTAATTAATTAATTAAGTATTTGCTCTGTTTTTTTTAGCAAAACAGAAGTGATCGGTTATGCTTTACTACATGGCACCAGTGTATTAAAGTACCCTAAATATTGTTCTTCTGTTTAATGAGTAAAGATTATTGAACTGAAGCAGAATATCTGCAGGATAAACACACCAAGACTGCTATAATTTCAGATGTTGTAGAATATATAGCAGTCTTGGTGTGTTTATCCTGCAGATATTCTGCTTCAGTTCAATAATCTTTACATCATCTGAAATGAGTGAATTGGAGAGTCAAGACATCAGTTTAAAACAGACATCAAACACTGATTCAAGAATGATGAAGGATAAATGCAATAGCAATGCACTTACCACTGTAAGTAAATGTGGTGTCTGATTGTCCAGGAAGAGTATAGAATATTTCCACCAAAACAAATCATGCATCAATTCAAATTTGTGAAACGTGTAACCTTTACAAAAGTAATATTCAACCCCAAAATGAAATAACTGGGGTTGTAACTCAAAGTGTCACCTGTTATAACCCATGATTACTGTTAAACATAACCAGAAAGAAATTGTATTTTTTAACTTCAAAACTGCTAACTACTTACAAATTCTACTGTTTTTATATTTTACAAGAGCTGCCATGATACTAGTACTACTGCTACTACTACTACTCACGTCTTTGTTTTCGAGGATCTCCTGCTTGGCCTCCTGCTCCAGTTCTGGACTCTCCACCAAGTCATCAGGGTTGACACCCAGGTCCCGACCATGCATCGGGAGAGGATCCAGACTCTGCACCAATGATAAATACAATGCTTTCATTGAGGCCGCCTGTACAATCAAATGCAAAGAAACATAACAGCCCTATAATAAAAGGTTAGGGTTAGGGTTGTCATTGAGACTGTGTTCACAGAGGAGTCGGGTCTATGTTCTGAGTTTGTATTTTGTTTCGTTCTTGCATTGAATTATATTATAAAGTGAGGTAAGGCGAAGTAACAAAATAACAAGAACACTTCACAGTAACCCCTATCACAGTTCAATACAATGACATAACAAAACAGTATGTACGACACCTTTAAAGGGCATCTGTCATAGAAGAGAAAGGACAGGAAAGTCAATGGGTGGAGCTCAGAGAGTTTCTGATGTCCTACAACAAGTGAAAGTCACTGCACATGCATGTCGAGTCCCTCAGCCGAGTTCCAGAAATAAGGGTTGACTTGTTACTTAAGTTAGTTAAGTTGGCGTCGGCTATATAAGATGAATACGAATAGATATTGAGGACACTGTATATCTTCTGGGGGTTTTGGTTATTGTATGGTGGTGGTAGAGGTAATATCTAAACTCTAGGACTATTACAGAGAAGTGCAATCATTTTCTGATTACACTGCTTTGAGCTAATAAAATGGTAAATGGTAAATGATCTCACTTACTTAAGCGCTTTACAGCTAAGTCTCATTCACCCATTCACTCACACATTCACACACCAATGGCGACCGAGCTGCCATGCAAGGTGCTGGTCTCCATCGGGAGCAACTTAGGGTTCAGTGTCTTGCTCAAGGACACTTCGACATGACGGGGGCAGCCGGGGATCGAACCCCCAACCCGCTCTAACCAGCTTCACCTCCCGTGCGACAGTGCTAACCACTGCACCACCATGCCGCCCAAAGCCCAAATGGCTTCTTGTAATGGTCTTCGTACCGCCTGAGAGAAGCAAAGGTCCACTACAATATCACTACAATATCATCACCAGTGTAACGAGGTATTTTGTCAAAATTATGATGAGATCTAACTTACATTTGAAAATGCCGCCCAGTCTGTGTTGGCAGCATGACGGGTATGTACATTTACTGACGGCAAAGTCACATCGTTTCACCACAGTTCGCCAGTAGGCTCTACATTAAAGTTCACCTGTCCGTGTTTCATATTGTTCGTCTTTCTCTAACTAACAGTACATCGAGTACAAATGCTGGTGAGTCTGCAGCACCAGCACTGGCTGGGCAAGGAGGTCATAGTGAAAAATCCTGAAAAACACCGGCTGCCAGGAGGAAACTGAGTTTACCTTAGCATGGACAGTCCCCATGGTAACAATCCACTCTTAAAGCCTCTTCAGTCGGGGTTAGCTGCTCTGTACACGGGAGAAAATTGATAAATGACAGCGGCTACTTTCTCCAATACCAATCCCCCTTCAAGGGAGACGCCATGACAGTTAGTGAGTTCTCGTGCTGTGTTCAAGCACTCCTCGTAAAACTTCCACTAAGAGCTTTCATTTTTTCCCCCGAACCCGTTGTTTATAAATCAGCTGGACATTGTGGAAAACGTTTTGTACTCGAGTTTATTTTATCTTAGAATTTAAGCAATAGCCTACACAGCAGAAACAATGTGAAAATTAAAAGGAGGATAGGCCTAGCCGGGCAGCAGGCAATTGTAATGTAATGAGCACCCAGAACCAACTAAAATGAGATTGACTAAGCGAACACATTTATTGCTCTTAAAGGCATCAGGAAGGACGGGACCAAAGTCACGTTGAATGGTCTTCTCCAACAGATGGCGTTGTTTGTCTTCTTTTCGCCGACTTCGCTTCCATAGTTTCACTTCAAACTGAACAGAAACTCAGGCTCAGGAGGGCAATAGCAAACTCTTAGCTCATTTACAAAGACTTCAAACAATGAGAATCGCCGTATTTATTCTGACTGACCCTTGACATAGCTGGATTAACTTGCTAGTGACATGTGGCCCCCAATGAGACCAAACACACATTCCCACAACCAATTTGATTCAGAGCCCCACATACCAACCAGCATTCCTACGCTGGAATGCTGCCCTGCCGAGGTTTTTTTGTTAGTTAGTGTGTGACAATTTCATTAATTTGATTATTTAAGATTCTGCACAATGCTAAAACAATGTTTTCACGTAGTACAGGACATATATGAGATAGAAAAAGTCATGTTTTCCCTGAGAAATAAGGGGGCAGAAAATGGAAGAAATGGGTCACCACCTTCACTGCAAATAATGAACACGCTATAATATCTGGATCTGGAGCAGTAGACCAAGGAATGTAGGCTACACTCCACTTGTTCCATTTTCTTGGCTGTCCTTTTCTTTTGTAAAAAAAAAAAATGTTGCAAATACAAAGTGACAAAAAAAGGTAGAGCACAAGTTTACACATACAAGACGGACATCAAGATAAGGTAAAAATGCAGAAGGCACCTTAAGGACCTTACCTTTCAGTTTTCATTGTTATTTAGTTGTGTATTTTACCAAAATTTCCAATTAGTCAAATTATGACGAACTAATTGCCATGCTGACAACCTGTAGCTGCTTTGGCCGCTGAAGGTCTGGGGCCCTGGGGCCTACTTTGCCCTGATGGTAATCCATTCTTGACCCTTGATGTCAAACCACTGGGTGTCAGTATTTCTTAACCCTTAATGGCTTGTTAAACAAATACATGACTTTCAGCCTTCATAATAATAATAATAATAATAATGGTTGACACAGTTAGGGCAACAATGGGGTTTGGATTTATTTTTAATGTTATATAAGGTTCTTAACAGGATAATCTATTGAATAAAATCAAGTAAAGAGTCCTTTATGTCAGGGGTTCCCGTCTTTTATGGCTCTCTAACCCTTAAAATGAATCACAGACAGGTTATGGACATGGGCTGTGAGCATATAAGTGGAGTTCTTCATTCGCAGATAGTTTAAAGATCCCCTCCAGACATGTATTAAAACATATATACAAACAGTCTCCTAGGAGCAATAATGTATATCTAATATGTTTTCCCTGCAGAAAATTTTCCACATTGAAACCCTTAAAAAAAGCATCTACTCCTCCTAGCTCATTAAAACATTCCAGAATCTATGAATATGCACATTCTGTTCATTTCTAAAGTTTCCCTTCTGGACACAAGATGTCTTCTACTTCACTGTAAAGTCCATTCTCAGTGTGTGTGTGCATTGGTGGCTTCAAGTTTCTATATCACACTTGTATAAGTTGAATATTAAATCAGGATTGGCTTCCAAACTATTTGTGATGTCACAAATCATGCTCGTAGGCCCATCCCTTAAAATCAGATTTTCATAGAGCTCAGAGAAACTTTCCACTTTCAGCAAACAAATGTGAAAACAGCCCTCTCGAGTCAAACTCTGCACGTACATCATTCTGCACAGTGAAGCAAAAACATCCAACTGTAGGAACAAGAAGAAATACTTTCAAGACCTGAATAGGTGAAATATGAAGTATTTCAGAAGAAAAAAGCAAGAAAAGTCAGAAAAAAATCAACTTAATTTCCTTTATTATACCCTTTAAATAATCTGGAGACCCCTCATATTCATTTTTGGACACTTGGGGAGTCTATATGAATCCATTTGGGGTTCCTCATAGTGGAAATTAGAGTTGTTTTATCATTTAAGTATTCATTTATTTACGATTTATTTTTTATTGGGTTTTTAAGTTTGGGGAACCCTGTCATGACGCTATGCTGCTCTTCGCTCATTAAATACTCTCTCTCTCTCTCTCTCTCTCTCTCTCTCTCTCTCTCTGTGTGTCCCCTATACCGGCACAAACAAGCCAATCAGAGGGCTCGGATTGCCTCCGTTCTCTCTTGCTGCTCCCTCTCTCCGTCTCTCTCTCTCCCCGCCGCTGCCAGTCCAGCATAAGCAGTCCTCCTCCTCTCCCATCAGAGACACACACACACGCACACATACACACACAGTCCAAACCCCCAGAAAAGCCCTGCTGAATCCTCACACCGTCTGTCAGCATGGGGAGCGCTTGTTTTTCCCGGGACGTTTGTTTGTTTATCCTCCTCATAAATACTTGCAGGGTGCTGGGGAATGTCGGACTCGCAGGTAAGAGCTCCCCTTTCCTCTCTTATTGACAACCATTAAATGCACTTTCTGGTGGCTTCAGTCATATCGGCTTAATGGGAAAAATGATGGGAACATGACTGGAAAACTACTAGGAATATTCTCATGTTATCATTAGAGATTTAAAAAAATCATAAAGCACAAGTAGGCCACTTAGTAACACAGGCGCATTGCAAGTTCCTGTAATAATACTAAAATGTAGGCTACTTTATGGAATTTGTATCTTTGTAATTGTGCAAAAAAAAAACCTCACATTTGCGCACTATTTTCTCCATGATTGGAATTGTCATAAAGCATGCATTTTTTTGACGTTGAATTTGGTCGCTCCGTAAATCAATGTTCGATTTGATTTGATTGAATGTTAGTGAGTCCAGGTAGAGAGTCACTTTTACATCACAGTTTTTCCTGAAAGCATTTGTGATGCGCAATTTGAGTTCCAGTTGGTTTACCAGCGTCTCAGGCTTCACTGGAACTTCTGTTTCGTGCGCGCAAAGGTCAGTTTCAATCGGAAACTGCAGCTTGATCTCTGGGTTAAACACTCGTCTGCTTTGATTTGGAGTGAGAGGGTTGCCTGTTTGAATATTTCACCGTATGAAAATGGCGCAAATGATTTAGCGAAGGTGATTTTAGAAGTGGGGTACGCTGAGTCGTTACAGAGCATCTTGTCTCTGGGTTTGGTGGCCTGTCCGGAACAGAAGGACAAGAAGGGAGGTGGAGGCTGTGCGTGTTTGAATGTAGCCTAAATGGGGGGTTGAGGGGGGTGGTGGAGACAGGACGGCCGTCAAAGTCCCAGGAGGAGCAGGCAGGCAACAGGGGCCCAATATCGACCCGGCAGCAGCAGCAACAGAAGCAGCACATTGTCCAGCCTCCCACCTCTGTGAATGGGTGAGGAGTCAATATTGAGACAGGGAGCCACCATGCAGCCAATGCTTTGTCAAAACCAGGAGCACTTATCTTTATAGAGCACACTGCAGGAGGAGCAGAGAAGCTCAACGGAAGGAAGTGAAAGCGTCCCCTTTTGTAGCATTTCACCATCAAAAGTTACATCAAAGACTTGAACTTGTTGCTGCTTTGGGTCGCTCTCTCTCTCTCTCACTCTCTCTCTCTCTCTCACTCTCTCTCTCTCTTTCTTTGCTTAGGTTCCAATAAAACAGTCACCGCCTTTTTTTAAACAGCAAAAATATTTATTGTAAATTTTGTTTTATCCTTTATTTATTGCCTTTATACGGCTGCGCCAGGCGGAGGGCCAGACAGAGAGTAGGGGTTTAACCACAGGCAGCTTCCATCCGGGTTGCCTAACTTACACACAGGCTATTTATACTCTGATGGACACAGAGGACGAGCAGAGGAGCTCTGTGGTGATGCAAAGGTCTGCTGAGTGATAGATATGACAGGAGAAACCAAAACATCTCTATGTCAGTCTCTGTCTCTGGGTTCCCCCTCCCACTGTGTGTGTGTGTGTGTGTGTGTGTGTGTGTGTGTGTGTGTGTAATGACTTGGCCTTCTGCCCTGGGATTCGGGCCCAGATGTGACTGGCTCCTCTATCAATAACCAGATCAAATGGGGAGCCGTTAAACCCTCTGTTCTCTGCATGTTGTCTGGGGCTGGACCTTGACTTTAGAGCTCTCTGTCAGTGTCCACACAAAAGCGGTTTATAATTTAAATTTATACATTTATGATTTATAATAAAAGGTTGTCCTGGGATTTGATTGATTTTAAATAAGCAAGTACAGTCGCATCAAAGCTGAATGAGGCAACTTTGCATGCACATTAGAAGGCGTGAATGGAATTGACAGTATTTCAGTCAACTTCTTTTCAAACTGCAGGAGGAAAAATATGGGTCCCCAACTGTTTTGGCTTGTGACCCTTAACCTTAAAGGTGTACACTCATTTTGTTTTTGGTTTTGGTTGGGGGACTGCGAGAAACAGATTAACTTTAATAATGGTCAAAATTGCAGCAGAAGAGATATTGACTTATAGTGCCTAGTGTAAGTCAAGTTCCAGATGGATACTACATTTCTATCAATGCAACTCAATAGGGGCTTTCATTAGACCCTCCCTCCCTGGTAAAGGAGTCAGTATGCTTCAACAAAATGCTCGTTTGGTGGTTAAACACCACCCCTCTCTTTTAAGAAAAGGCTTCCGAGCATAGCCATTCAACCAACACTTTTGTCCTCAGACATGGTTGGAAGACACATCTTAACTAGTTTGTTTTACACATAACCCAGCCTTAATTCAACACCCCCAGTTTGTAATATAGGCTTTTAAATTTGTAGTTTACAAGCCGAATCTGAAATATCAAGGGATTTTCTCAGACATGACAAAGCTCCTAAAGGAATTTTAACAGGCTGAGTTGTACTCCTTGTGATGAGTAAACTGACTTTCATGTTTCAAAATCAGTGGAGCACCCTTTTAAAACAAATCAGTTTGTCAGTGAGTGTACTGACCCATTGTCACCAGTTCTATACATCAATGGGTTATGACCAGGTCCAAAGTGATATTTTTAAGAGATTGCTTAAGGTCTGAAGAGGTAAAACTATCCAGTAAAAAAAAGCAAAGATTAGGGGAGTGTTTGATATATAACATTTTAATTTAGTGTCAGATAAATGTTTTTTTTTCAGGGCTCATTAAATCCACTGGGACTCAGGTCTAATTGGGTATTGATTTTTTATGTTTGTGCAGATGCAGACGAGTGCGCAGAGGGTTCTGACGACTGCCACATCGACGCCATCTGCCAGAACACGCCCAAGTCCTACAACTGCATCTGCAAGCCGGGCTACAAGGGAGATGGCAAGCAGTGTGAAGGTGAGCGGCCTTTCTACTTCATCACACTTCTTTATCACTCACTAGCTTTTGTCTCTGCTTTCTGTCCTGATTAACTCATAGTACTTAAAATGGATCTTGGTTTATCCAAGTGCAGGTGAAAGCACATTCAGGATTGACTGGGATTTAATCATTAAGGCATGTGTGCCCATCTACATCACAAGTTCATTTTTTGCTGCAAGATTAAAGTCGATAACACAACCACAAACAATAGATTGAGTCCAACAGATTGATGTTGGACCAGTCAGTCAACTGTGGGTAGAGATGAGTGTTGAAGCAATGATAATGTCACTGCAAGGCCTCAGTAGTATTTAAGGGCTTTTCAGATTGACTAACAGTGTCAGATTTGGGATTCGGGGGTGCTGCATTAAAAATTTACCGAAACAGACAATCTGACACACCCACTTTGTGCCGTGACTGGCGAGTTGTGCGGAAGTGTGAAAGTCAGGCAGGATTTTAACTTCAAGCTCTCTCTTTTCTCTCCTCACACAGCTACTTCTGTCACTTTTCATGTGAACAACCGAGTGCAACACAATGAATGCGTTGTATGGCTATGAGTACTATGAGTACTATAGTTAATGTCGGAGTTCTACTTTTAAATGGTATCCATGGTTTACTTAACCTTAACCAAGCCTTAATTCATTTTAGTAACCCTAACCCTAAGCAGACCTTGACAATAGTTAATTTTCATTAACAATGATATGTTCCTAATCGTTCTCTCTGGGTACTCCCACAACCCAAAGACATGCAGGTTAAGTTAATTGATGACTCTAAATTGCCCGTAGGTGTGTTCCAGCTCCCCGCGACCCTGCTAAGAATAAGCAGTTGCGGAAAATGGATGGATGTTCCTAATCGTAGCCTTACAGTGGGGAAAGGTGCAGTCAGGAGTAGGAAGGAAGGATTCATGTTGATGTTATAAGAAAAGACCTGTCCATCATATCCAAGACCATACCTTAACCTGCTACTGTTGCAATGTTGCAATAGTTAAGTTTGTTAACATGACTTTCAATATTTGGATTAAGAAGATTATAAAAAATAAGGTGGGCCAAATTTAGGAAGCTAAAGCTGCTATTTTAATGTGTCAGATACATCTTTCATCAACATTTAGGTAAACATGAGTGTTGGTCGGACTCTGTATCTGCAGATACCCGATATTGATTCTGATCAGGATCAAGGCCAACTTACAACTAAGACATACTGTGATATCAGGTGTGAACTTCAGTCCATCTCAAAGTAATCTAAACTGAATCTGGATAGATCTGGGCACAAGAACTGGGCCTCTGATGTAAAGGCTGGTTTGACAGCTGTTTCACAACCCCCACATACACACACCCTCCATACCCCCCTCACCATCACCACCCCTACACACACACACACACACACACACACACACAAATTCTCCTAATTAATGGGGAGGAAGTGGAAAGAGTCGGGGTGAGACGGGTGCAGCACCTGGCTGTGCGTTCACACCTCCACTCACTTCTGCCTCATAGCACACCACAGCTGGAGCTCCGTCAATTGCACAGATATGCTCTCCCTCTCTCTCTCTGTTATGCTAAATCCCAACTCACTCACATTTATTCACACACACACACACACACACACAGGGTAATCCTCTAATCTTTTCCCATGTACCGTACGCTTCACTGCTCATAACAAGACAGATTGCCTTTATATAAATGACGCTACAATCCTTTTACCTTTTTTAAACCTTGATGATATCAGAGGATAATTACGGTTTACTACAACTTTGGTCTTATCTTTATAGTTTTGGTTATAGTTATTTTTATAGATCTGGGAACACAACAACATCACTTTTAAGTCCAACTGGCCAAGAAACATGACCAATCAGATGACCAGACAGGTTATAAACAAGCCAGCAGTTAGTTTCATTTCCCCATGTTTTTCCCACTAAGCAGTTTTGGAGTTGCCAAAACAATCTCACCTCAAGGTCCATTTTGTAGTTGTTCTGGAGCTTTTGACAATAACAAATGGTCTTCATCAGTGAATGGAGTTTGCAGAGGTGTCATGGAAATGTAAATGTTCAAATTTCCAATTTCCAAATTAGACAGCTATTTCCCAGAATGCACTGTCCCCAACGGAATTGGAGAGTGCATAAAATGTCTACATTCACCTATAGAAACAGCTCTCTGACTGATGGTTTCTGCTCTCAAACTTTGTTGTTGCTGAGCTGGGGGAATTTTTCCTTTAATCCAGGAATAACAGACACTTTCCTTGTTGGCTCAGCTGCATGTTCTCAAACACACACACACACACACACACACATGGATTAAGATAGGGTTGTAGTGTGATATGCGTAGTACCAGTGTTACAGGTTTGAACTCCATAGGGTTAATCTGGATTGTATTTGTATGCACTTTACTCTATAGTACATAGGATAAAATAAAGAACAGTGATGTTGGTATATATAATTACCTGATCACTCCCTCAAACTAATGCATGAGGCTTTTGAAGTTTATGTACTTATATACAATAGTTTACAGGGATTATCCACCCAATAATAAACCATGATATTATGACATTTATATGTCATATGTATATGACATTTTCAGTATTTAGAAGTAAAGCAATTTGCTAGAGGTGTATTTGTATGTGACACTTGCATTTCCAGCATTTTCTTTTACACACCACCTCTTCATAGAATCAGAGTCCGAATCAGAATCACAAATACTCTATTGATCCAATAAAATTATACAATATAACTAACATGACATATGGAATTCCAGTGAGAAACAGCAGCTACCAGCAGTAATAATGCAAATTCAGACTACACAAAGTTTGCTTTGAACTGTGAGTGATCTCAGAACATCAAGTGTAACAACGTGATGTGCTTTCCATCACAGGCATCACATCATTCTGCTACCTTCATCAGCTGTCACCAAATGGCACACTGAAACTTTAAATGTGTATCAAACCGATAACCATAGCATGGATCATAAAGCCTGACAAACTTGTGCACTGTTCATTAAACAACCATTAACATTTCCTACAAACAGGTGTTTCTATCTCGCCAGTTTCAGTGGAAAAATATCTAGGATAGGATCTATCCAGATTCCTAGATACTAATAGCTAACTGCTCTGAAACAAAGATTTCCATCTTTCAATATACAGATACAATACAGATAAAAAGTTGGCAAACTTTTGATCTGTAATCTCAATCTCAACATAAACACACAACATTATTACTGATGCCCAATACACCTTAGCTACAAATATTAGAAATATATTATTCACCCCCCTGTCACTCACACTGGACGGCAGTAGAGGAGGTTGTACTAGCGTCTGGTTCAGAAGTAGTTTAGCCGACTTTACAAGTCGGCTGCCCTGCCTCGCTCTGTCCAGCTTCGTGCTGCTCCACGTTTCCACCACCCTTCTCTACTTACATCACAGTTGTTTTGGTGTTAAGTCATTTTAAGAGAGAAGACTTTGTTTGTAAAGTCCTACATAGTGCTGTGTACAATGATGCAGCTATAAACAGAGATTGTGATTCGACTGACAAAATGCGAGTTGTCTCGGGGTCTTCTCATCTGATTACTCGAATTATCTGCTTTAGGGGATAGCCTTAAAATAGAGTGTTAGTGAATTTTATGGATATGGACCAAACCAATAATGGAAGTACCCACACTATTAATTATTATTGTTGTTTAACTTTGTTCAAATCACGAAGGTTTCAACTTCTACTAGTAAGTGCTGCAGTGGATGTCAATTTGTCTAAGAGTATGGAAAGTAAACCTCAGGAACACACTTCATACTTTGAAAGAAATGCTGAATGACATTGAGTTACAGAAGCTAGTGGAACAGAGGCTAGCCCAGACGTGACGTCATGACTTCGGCTCTCTATTGAACATTTTCCAGCCATTAAAGTTGGTTTATAGCAAAATAACAACCTCTCATGTTGATCTCTCCATCTGCGTGTTCTGGTATCTCACGATTACGCCATTTTTGAAGTTGAAGTTGACCATTTAGATGTGCATGATTATTGATTGTGTAATAATGCAGCTCAGTTGTCTTTTCTGTATGTGATTTATTATACTGGACAGACACACACACACACAGTCTGAACAAGGAGTCTTGAATAACAACAGCTCCCCTGTCCTCTGAGAGAAGGCAGAAGGTTTGTGCCTTTCAGGAATATGATCTTCCTCCCATAAAGCTGCTGTCTGAGCAGACCTGTCCTGCCAGCCACTTTTTATTACATCACTTCACCCAGGCCAGCATTTGAGTCAGTGTATGTGTGTGCAAGCGTGTGTATGTCTGAGTATGTGTGGGAGCTGTACTTGGGAGATTGAATGTCAACTGCGTTTTATTACATCACGTTCTACATTTAGGATTTGAATGCTTCTGTGTGTATATACGTGTGTGTGTGTCAAACATGCTTCACAACACACTCTCCTCCCTTTGCCTCCTGACTGTACGTCGAACTCCCCCCAGTGATGAGGCAGCAGCTCATGACAGGGACGTCAAATGAAGACAGATAGGAGATAGGCGCTGACCCCTGACCTGGTGATTAGATATGGGTGCTCTAATTGGCTGGCTGTGTTTTCCATCAACAGGCATTACGGGCCACTTTGCTGGCCAGCACCATTAGTGGCTCTGCTATTCCTGGAAGCACCTGGAAGCAGCAGAGCGCCTGTGCTCACTCTCTCCATCCCTCAGGTCTTCTCTGCTTCTTCTATCAGCATCATTCCATATCAGCAAAGACTCACTCAACAGTCTGGTAAAACATGATGTAAATTGTGATAAATTGGATAAAACTGAGGATTTGGCTTAGACTTTTTACTCCTCAATGCTCACGAGTGCATTGACTCAGAAATGTATGATCTATCCACACTGTTATCTCTCATTTGTCATCTTATCAGACTTTTATGTCCAGAGCACCTGCATTTTTTCAGAGATCTCCAGATGCACTCTTCATGTTCCATATCCATGGATGCAATGAGTGCTACAACATCTTTGCCTATCCGTGTGGTTGGTCACTATATGCTGGCAGAAGGACCAGCTGCAAAATGTGCAAAGTCATTGGTCACAAAACTGAAAAGGTGGAGCTAATTCAAAATAATGAGCTGGGTGGGTTATAATTCTAGTAGCCTGATAACATAAACCATAGTTTAAATGTTCAGTGAGTCCACTGAGATCCATCAGCCCCCAGACAAACTAATCATGATAACCTTCAGCTCCTTGACAGAATTCTGAGGGAACACTCCTTAACAATAAGGAAATGTCTCTCCCACCCATCAAATTACTATTTTGTCTCATAAGTGGTTTATTTAATCAATTTCTTTTCAGTGTGTAAACAAAATGACAATTAGCCCACACAACTCCATAAAAAATGTAGTTGGGGATTCATCAAGGTTTCTATCTGGGTGTCTCTAGGCATATGTACTGTAAGGATGTATTTATATTCCGAAAGCATGGACAACTGGCGCTGTGGAAACAAATATCCCCCTTGGGCATCTACTCAACAGTGAGTAATGATGTCCCGAGTTGGTCCACAAGATCAAGGCCAATTAAAACATTTTTGCAATTCATGATTTTTTGATATCCATTGGTAGTGGCCATCCAAGTAGTTTTAGTTATATATCTGTCAATCCATAATATTGTCAGTTCCATTTTCAGTCCTCTGTTCATTTTAGTTTGTTTTGCTCCAGTTGTGGCCTCCATAAAGTTGAGCCTATTTTCAACTCTGTATTATTGATTATTCATCTAAAGTGAACAAGGACAAGTCAAGAAGAAAGAGCTGCTTAGGGTCACTTTCCTTTGCAGAGGAATATATTTGAAGATGTTGATATTTGAGTGGGAGTTTAGAAAATGGTAATGTGTTAAAAAAATGCAGGGAGTTTTTGGTATGGGTGTGTCTGATAAAGGCTTATCAAATACTACACAGTGGTTTATAATACTGTGAGACAAGGTTTTACAATTCTGTAAAGTTGTTGTTGCATCAATCATTTTCTCCTCTGTGTTGCTGGCCAACACAGTATATTGATCCAAATTAGACTTTTTTGCAATTGCAATTTTTTTTAGGAGCCCTCTGCATCCGAACGTCCACTGAATCAATACAGTGGTCTCATTGAAACGAATGAGGGAACTGCGTTTTTTGTCTAATGTCTGTCTGAATAAGGCCTTAATGCAATCCTACTTTCGGCTAACTGTGCAGCTGCATCCATCTGCACTGGCAAATATTCAATATTAAAAGACTTGGATCAGGATCAGGGGCTAAAACACTTGATTGAGACACATTAGAGGTTGACCTTATGTCCAGTTCTTGAAAACTTTGATATTTCCCAGGAAAATCCTGTAATTCCCTGTAAGTGATGTAGATTTATGTTTGCAGTTTATTCCGACTTTGGAAGTACAGTGCAGAAACACCGCAGCAATGAACATTAAAGAAGATGCCAAAGAAAGCAACAATGTAAAGTGGTTCGACTTTTCACATACAAAACAATAGCTACAGTAAATGTGCTGGCTCAGGCCAAAAACCAGATGTACTTTGTCAAGATCAAAATCAATCAAAATATCAATAGATTCTTATGACTTTACTTTCCCTTTTTATACAGAAAGCAACAAGAAAATGGATAGTATTGATGATCACATTATTGACGTGCAGTTTAGAGGTTCCAGAGGCATGTGGCCTATGTGGCTCGACATTAAGAAAACTCTGGCTAGCTCTTGCGCTTTTGTAATGGCTGGGATTCAAGCCCCGGTGACCAAGGGAGATGACCTGTGCTGTCAGTCTCTGCTACACTTCGGCACTACAAATTAGCAGCTTGCAGGCGGCTGCATTGTTCTGCCAAGAGCTGGCTGTCCAGTAGTTCAGCAGTACTCAGAGGGATCACATCCCAGCCACAGCGAGTTTCACCCAGACCAGTGACCATGGGTGTTTTCCTTTTCATCTCCTAGCTTCTTAGGACTCCCATCATGACTGTGTCCTCAGAGGAGTCATTTTATCTTGTGACTCTGCTTCTCTAAAAGCTGCTCACCACTGAAATCTGGTCTGGTATTTATGGACGCTGCCCTCTCTGTAGACTTATCCACTAGCTGATACTGCCGGCTCGTTATGGAAAAATGTGAACTTTTATCCCTGTGCTGTCAAATGAAGATTGTGGGAGGAGCTGTGTATCAGTCAAGCCTGCTTTACCAAACTTGTTTGTGTGTGTGTGTGTGTGTGTGTGTGTGTGTGTGTGTGTGTGTGCAGAACAGTGCCAGAGTTGTCTCCCTGTTTATAGAGAGATCTAGAGAAACTGTAACAGGCTGTTGATAGAGTATTGTGCACTTGTTTACCAAGCTGAGAGTTAAGAGTTATGATAAGATGAATGATTGAGAATCAAAAAGACTTTGCTGTATTTTCAGAGTTCAGGGCAGAACTCCCTGAGCTTATGGAGATTAGTGTTGGCATTGCTGCTGCAAAAACCCATCTTAAAAACAAAGACATGCTTTTAAGTCTTTAAATAAATGTTAACCAAAATGCAGTTTGACTTTTAATTTTCTTTATTTAGCCTTATTTCAACATAGCTTGTTGTTTGGAGGCACTGAAGGTAAACTTCAGTTGAGAATATTCTAAAAACTGAAAGCTTTAAAGTTAACATTTTGAGATTGTTTTTTGGGAATGTGATTTTGAGACTCAGTTACAGGTTCCGTGGCCTGTTAATGAGGACATCTTTTACAGTGTATGGTGGTCCAGAAGGATGAGTTATCTGGCTGGTTGCTACAGAGCTGTCAGAGGCCCGCAAAAGCACCCTTGTGTTTACTCAGCATTTGTCACATACAGACTGGAATTGACTGGTTTTCATCAGCGCTGCCCATTGCCTCTTCTCCTTCCTCTCATTATGTGTTTTAGCAACAAACTCACAAGCCTCTGCTATCTCCATTCTCACACACACACAAACACATTTGTGTCTCAGCTGAAGTCTGAGATGTTTTATTTCTCTGTGCCAGAGCAACTATTTGAGTATGAGGCAGGTAGAGGAAGATCTCACTTTAAACACTGTAATACACAGGGATTGACTTCTGGACCAACTAGTTTATTAGTTGTGTTTTTCCTATAGATATGGATGACAAGCCAAACATAGTCAATGTCATATGCCACATGCAAATGTTTCACATATAAGATGGAGTTTAGTAGGAGAAACATTTCCACAGGAAACTGCGGGATGGTAACTGTATGTTCAGACATAATGCAAAGCATTAGGTGGCGTGATTGCATACAAAGTCAATGGAAAAACCTGATTAGATGTGAATTTGCCCGTGGTTGTGTGAATTGACATGAAAATGCAAAATGCTTCAGCTGAGCAAAAAATGTATCTTTTATGCTTAATAAAAATACAGCAACGAGGAAGAAAAGGAGGGAAACGGGGTGAAATAACAGAAAGAACCAGAGTTCAGTCAGAGGCTGAACTGAACAAAGGCACACCCCCAAACACACAGCCTGTGTGTCCATTGCTAGCTCTCTTATAGCTAACAGACATGAGACATTGGCTGTTTGGGCGTATTAACACACATGGTCTAGTATTAAAATTTACGCCACTTCCTGCCTGAACACACCTTAACAATGATGCTCCACACAAGAACAGCACATTAAGTTTAAAGGGGAAACTTCAGACAGAAAACAGCATGCAAGTCCAGTTTGAGTAATACATCCACGACTTTGAAGACTTATTACCAGAATTCTGCCTTTAATGTCTGCTTGCATCAATTGGCCAATGCAGTGCATTGTCAAATGACATTACATTGTGGTGAGTGTTGCTAATGCGGTGATCAATGTGTATTTTGATGTAGTGCTATTGACAGTCAGAACATGGCCAAATCAACAAGGTGTGTGAAGGCGAGAAAGTAGACAGGGTTTGAACCTCTACTTTATATGTACAAATCAGTGCACCACCATGAGTGCCTTAGACTCCTCATTTGACAGTTATTGCTTACGGCCCTTGTCTATGAATGCATTTTCACCCCTCCTTCAAGTGTGGCCATGCAGAACAGGTATAAACACTTTTTTAGATGTGGTTTCCTGGAACATATTATGAAAGATACCATGACAGCTTCAGACTGGATTCTACTCGCTGCTCCTCCCTTACCCTGCGCCATAGCGATGAACACCTGACCTGTTTTACAGAGACAGAGAGAGGGAGAAAGGGAATCTCATGGGAAGAATGGATGGCGAGGGAGAAGGCGCAGGTGGGAGGGTGAGAGGGAGAAGTGGCAGACAATTACTAGGCCATTGTCTGCCTGGCGTCTGCACCTCCGTCATCAGTCAGCCGCTCTCCTCACTGGCTAGCTACAGGCACACACACACACACACACACACACACACACACACACACACACACACACACACACACAAATGCAACCCACCCAACACAGATTCTGTCTGTACACCTCCCTCCCTCTCCTGTCTCTCTGTTTGCTTCTTCCCTGCTCAGACTCAGGCTTTATATATAGATACAGTGACCTCATGCCAGCATCACCAAGCCGCTTCCTTGTCAGTCTTTGACCGATGATGTCTGGCGCTGCAGGGTGGAAATGTCACTCAGGAAAAGCTCACAGAGAGGAAAGAAATTCCCTGCAGCTTGGTACTGACTTAAGCTCACTCTATAACTGAGTGTGTGTTGGATGTGCAGACAGAGGCCTGTATAAAGACTGTGACTTTATATCATAACACACATACACACTCCTGACTTTATATATGAGAGAAACTGAAAGATAAAATCCATCAAAATGAGTGACCTTGACTTGATAATTGCTCTGTGGCTTGTTCTTGACAAAGCAGCCAGCCGCACTCTTAGCCTGGGTTATGCAATATGACATTAAGTAGTATAGTTAAAAAGAAAATGTGATTGTTTTCCCAGTCATCCAATCTCATGAATAAGCATACATGCATGCGACACGAACAAGTGGAAATGGTTGCTGATGTCTGTTAAAACTCCTTTTGTCACATTTGTCACATACAAATTTGAGACATTCATCCACCCAATACGGTGACTAGTTCTGATGCAGATGTTTGGAAAGTCACACTCTACTACATGCTTGCCGGGCTATAGCTGCACTTTGGGTCCATCACAAAGAGAAACTTTTAAAGCTGCATTAATTGGTTTTGGTCCCATAGTGAGGGAGTAGCAAGCAACCTGGCAGTAACAGAGCGTAGTAGATGGGCTGTGTGGTTTGACCATGTCCTGGATGTAGGATGGGCTGTAGGATGGGCTGAGCCATTCCCAAGGTAGGCAAGTACCAATGTCTTGAATCAGATTCTGGATGCACTGAAGGGCTTAGATGGCACATGCGGGCACACCAGCCAGTAGCGCGTTGCAATAGCCTAGGCGCGAGATGACAAGAGCCTGGACCAGAGGCCTGCCCCTGGGTGAGGAACGAATTTATCCTTCTGATGTTGTGGAGAATCAGTCTGCAGGAGTGGGATGTTGCTGCGATGTTGGCAGGGAAGGACAGCTGCAAGCCGGGAACACAGTTGTGGACAGAGATTTGTGCTGCCACCTGGGTTTTAGAGCGGGGAGAAGACAAAGAGTCTTCTTTTGGTTGTATTTGTTTGTTTGATGTGAACAGCACCAACTGGCCCTTTTCCTTTGAAGCTTGCCCACAGTGGTAGTAGAACCATAGAGTAGAATACTATTAGTAGAACAGAACCTCTGGATGCCATAATCTACTGTCTCAAGAACAAACCTTCAATGTTCTACAAAATTTGGGATCCTTTCTTAAATTACACTGAAATAGAGGGTCCAGATACGGACTTATCTGGACTGAAATCCCTAGAAAGGCTAATACTTGAGTCTTAATCAATCTATTGTAAAACTACATTGCTTGGACATCTGATAATGTATTCGTTCATTTTTTTTTTTTTTTTATATGTGTATGTTCATGCACAGTATGTGCGTGTGTATGTGTTAGTATATGTATGTGTACGTATATTTACAGTATATGTATGTTTATGTGTGTTTTCTATTTACTTATTTATTTTTACCTTCTTGAAAATAAGTATTCTTACACGTTTCCCATTATGATATACGTCTGTTAATCTAAATTATAAAACCAATTAAGATTTAAAAAAATAAAGAGAGAGTTCACCCTTGCTGCTTTTTAGATTGTTGGGAAGACGACCAGTTACCAAAGAGACATTGATGAGGCTGGCAAGGAAAGTAAGGAGGTCAAAGGGGAGAGGGGGATAGAAGAAATTAGGTTTTTGGAGATGGAGAAGGAAGACTGGATTTTCGATTGAAAGAAAGAGATTTTAGCTGCAGATTTGGAGGTGGAGAAATAGGAGAGAAGAGGTTGATAGGCAAGGAGGTCCTCAGATCACCTGGATTTCTATCATTTTTTTTCAGCTGCCTGTAGGGTGGTTCTGTCAGACCACCACTGAGCTGAAGGGTTGAAGAGGGGTTACACAGAGGTCAGTGATAGAGCAGTTCCTGGTGAATATAAGGTCGAGTTGGTTACCAGCTTTGTGAGTAGGGTGGATAGAAGAACATAGTAAAGATAATAAGTCAGCTGTTAATTTGTCTGTTAACATGTGTAGGTGGTAGGGGGTGTGTAGGTGCGGCGCTGTCCATAGTATTTAAATGGAACAGAGGAGATTGATAGACAGACAGACAGACAAACAGACAGACAGAACACATTACTTAGTTTTTGTTTCTTAGCCTGCTGCTTTTCATGGTTATAATTACAAGTTTCGGCACTAATTCCATTCCCCCCATTGTAGCAATCCACAGACAGAAGGGAAACGAGAGAGAGAGAGAGAGCGAGAGAGAGAGAGAGAGAGAGAGAGAGAGAGAGCGAGAGCTGCAGACCGTAAACAGCTGATTCTTCGCCTCCTCCTGATGATCTTGAGTGATTTTTGTGGATGATCTGATTCATACGTGTTAATGAATAGCGCTTTGTTTGTGATGACAGTTTAGTTTAGTTTTAACAGCTAGCATTTTGGCGTTGTCCAATGTGCTCCAGGCCTTTGGACCAATGGGTGTCGTTTTCGGGATTTGTTTTGTGAAATGGACTTTTGGTCCACTGGGACATTTTTCAGACTGTTGGGGCTTCGGAACAATGGCATGACAATGGCTCAACTAACATACAAACAACAGAAAAAAAAAAGTAACCTAAACTGTTTAAAGAATAAGGTCTCTTAACTCTACATTGGTTTTAGATTTGTCCTCTGCAACCCTAGGTGAATGTAACCATAGCTTGAACAAACCCTAGACCAAAGCAGAATATATTGTAATTTATGAATAGACTAACTGGTAGTTTCCTGACACAGCACAATTTACTCATCACAAATTTTAAAATTTAATAAAAGAGGAAAAGCTGAAGCAGGAGACTAAACTAGATTATGTTGAATTGACACCACAAGAACAGCCTGCGATCGGATTAAAGTTTGCTTAAACCACAAAAACAGCACACAATTTAGGCATTTTTTAACCAGCAGACAGAGCCTATCAGCTAATTTAAAAAGTTAAGCCTAAAGTCAGCCTAATTCTAGCAGTAATGAAGCAAGTTACCTCCAGAAGTCAGAATGCACACTAATTACATTAACAAGGGCTTCACTCCATTTAACTATTCAGTAAACTGTGGCTGTGAGCTACCATGCACAACACCCAGGACACTGGAACAGGAAAATCTAAATGGAATGGAGCTGGAAGGATGGCAGGAACCTCAAAACAGACTGACAGGCACTGACATAACATCTTGTCTTATCGTATTGTTTTAATGGCTAATACTGAAACTCTTTCTCTCATTTGCTGCTGGGTTCAACAACCTCAACAGAGTCTAGCCTTTAGAGTTGAGATATTTGTTTTACAAAATGAAAAGTTAACATGCTAGAAAGAATTACTTGTATTTCATAAAGCTTAAAGATTAATTAATTGAGGCACTGTCATAGACTGAGCTGGTAGACCAGAGAGACACAGGCGTTTTTTTTTTTTCTCTTACAAAAAGCAAAAAAAGTAATATTTCTGACAAGCATTCTAGAGGTCATAAAAGAGGTCAACATAACAGAACTAAACTCAAGGATTAACCTAAGAGAACTGAGCTGCAGAAACTGACACATGGGGAACAAACAGAAACATATATAGTAGCTGATCAGGCCATTCTGACACAAGGGAGTATAGACTGAGACATAACCATTAAACAAACTGCAATAACCATGAAAAGTAGTCATGTGATTTAATGTTAAAATGAAATATAATTTAGTGGAGCTTTAAAGGACCAATTGCACGTTTTGTGATACTAATTACAAATTGCGTATACTTTGCTTCACACTTGTTTACTGCTTGATCCATGGTCACTTGCGTGATTCTTCCCTCGGGCGAACACATTGACAAAATTGTGTGGCAAGCAAGTTCTGCTTGAATGTTGTCTGCTCAACATTAGTAAATATAATTTTACAATCTTCCAAATTGTGAATGTGTAGTTTCTTTCCCTACTATTTTCCCCCATCTGCCTTACCGCTTAACATCACCACGTTCTCATGAAAATAGTGTTAATAGTAATTCTACATGGCACTGAAACCCACAGACACCCTGCATGAAATGAAAGCAGCATCCCCTCTCCCTTTCTCCTTTACTCTGTCGGGCCATTCAGTATGTCTGTCCAGTTAGGGGGCTCGGGGCCGTCAGTGAAGGCGCCTAATTCACTTGATGAGACGTGGAGCATAAACAATTCCCCGGCAATTAGAAAACGTGCGCATGTGAGCGGAAGCAGCAGCCAATCCGCAGCTGTCGGGGCACCGCTGTCAGATGTCAACAACAGCTCAGGGGCAGGAAGTGGCACTGTTTGGGGCCAAGTAGACCCTACAAGGCACCATCCTCCTCCCTCCACCAACCTTCTCTCACCTCCCAATAATCTCTCTGTCACACATACATCATTTTACAGTGTAACAATTGCATTCACAAACCTATACACTGCACATTTAACTACTTATTAGCAACTCAAAACGACAACACATGTATATAGACAATTACTTTACTACTCGATTAGCATATGCAACATGTTTGGTACCAGTAAAAATAACATGGTAACTTCAACATGTGAAAATGTTACAGGCCCTCGACTTTCTTAGCAATTTAAACATTAAGAAAAACACAACATACCTTACTCTGCTTATCAAGGGTGCAAAAACCTGGGGAAACCCCACAGACCTGGCTCACGTGTAGTGCTGCTAGCTTGGATACGTATTCTAGCAAGTGATGTTATGCACCTTAATTACACAGGGCTTTCATACGCAACAATGCAATACACACATACATTCTGATTCTGATTCTGATTACAGAGTCAAAACATACAGTGGCCATTTACATCACGTCTCTCCTCTCTATATGGTAGGCAATCGAACCTTTGAGCGTCGCTATAAACACTTTCATATATATACTTCATATAAACTAGTTTTTTTTTTTTTTAGTAAATCCTGGCCTCAAGAAATAATGGAGCATAGAGTCTTAGAAGTTGGGTCTCTGTAAATAATGTAATGGTACGGTCTAGACCTGCTCTATATGAAAAGTGCCCTAACCTCTGTAATGATTTGGCGCTATATAAATAAAATTGAATTGAACTGAATAGAAGTGACAGGGGCTCCTGCTTTGTTAGCGAAAGTGAGAATCAGTCAGTTGAAAATTGAGACGAAGTCAAATGTATTAATAGCTAGAACCATAATAATCTATATTGTGTTCTAACACTATCTGAAGCAACTGGTCTGATAGTGCCAGTAGCTTTAGTTGTTAATTCTTGGCAAGCATTTGCCTTTGATTTTCAGTTACTGCTAGATAGATCTTCCTACTGTTCAGGTCTGTTTTGATACTCAGACCCTGTTCATACCTGGTATTAACATGCATTACAGCCTTATGGGACTAACAACATGCATCCTGGTGGACAGCTCCAGTACAGCAGCTACAGATAGTGTTTAGTTTAACAGCAAGTAAAGCTATTTATCAGGAAACTCCATAAAATTCAGGCAGAGCAGCCGGAGGACATCACACAGCGTTTTGTGTGTACTCCATCCACAAGAATCAGCTTTGTCTGTTGTTGTGGCGTCTTCTTGTTGTTGTTTCGCACTTTAACGAGTGAGTGAGTACGTACATCCTTTTACACATCTGAGGATGTCAGATGAGTAGGCGGTCCTTCAATGTGGCCCAGGACACATTTACGTACACACTGCTAAAAGAATGTGGCCATATGTGGCCCAGACCACCTCTGAATGTCCGTGGTCTGTGCGATCAGAGTATTCACACCTGGTATTAGAGATATCCACTTGTGATCGGATCACCCAGGATGGATGTTAATACCAGGTATGAACAGGGCCTCAGATACAGTGTACCAGTATTGTTCTGTGCATTAAAGGAGCACTCTGGCCATTTTATACAGGATGAATGTCAGTTTACGTGGTTGCATTATGGGAATGTAGGATGCAGTGTTTTGGGAGCTTGACTCATACTAGGGAAAAGTCAGGAAATCTCAGCCTCTGCTGCTTGAATTTTGACAAATATTTTAAAATCTATCTCTCACAAGTCCCCCAACCTTTTAAAATCGCAATACTAAAAATCACCTAACATACTAAAGGAATGTCTTTGATATGATTGAGTCTTTAGATCCCAGGGCAAGTGTGACTCTCCCGAGCCTTCTGCTCTGCTCTACCCCAAACAATGTCCACACTAAGGGAGATAAATCTAAATCTTACATGACTTACATCCACACTAATGTTTTCAGCAAACACAATTTTGCTTTACAGTTATTTTTATCCACTTTACAGTTATTTTTAAATGCTCTGATTTTGCAAAAAACACCAGCTTAGTGTGAAAACAGAACAAAGCAGAGAACAAGACATGTTTTAAAAGCCAACATACTGTGATTGTAGTCTCAGTCTGTCTGGTTGAAGTGAGTCAGGCACCAATTAATCCCCTGCTGCTTTTCATTCACCCTCGGTGGTGAGGCTCTCTCCCCCCTCATGCTCCTGTAGTTCTAGTCTTTACCTTCTCCCTTCATCTCTGATAGATGAAAGGCAGAGCACATAGGAAGTGCCACATTGTGCTGAACCACGCCATCTGAGCTGGCAGCACAGCAAAGTGTCCAAACAACCTTTCCCCAAACAGTCGCCCATGCCAGCTCACCCTAATTGGTTGCAAATGGCTTTTAGGATGAGCCAGTGATGGCTGCAAGGAGTTTGTATACACAAGACTCAGGTTCTTTAATTCCACCATGATTGATTTTTCTTTGTTGGTCATTTTTTCCATACCTTTAAGATGAATTCTGGCTGTTCTTACACACATGCACACATTTTTTTATGTCAGTTTTGTAAACCTTTTGAAGGAGGCTATGATCACTGTTTCATATTACAGTATTTAATCCAAAGAGTTATTAATCTTCTTATCTAACTCTTGTGAGTAAGTGTGGATTTGAGTATTTCTTTAAGCCCAACTCATGCTGCAGTGGTCCCCACAGAGAGAAGATTCCTTTGTCAGAGATCAGACAAACAAACAAACAAACAAAAAATTAAAATGCGCTAATGTGCGTTGGCTTGCATAATTGGCTTCCGGTGTTTCATGGTGCAGAATGTGGCATTGATTTGGCTTTTGCCTTGGTTTCTAAGTGAAACCTCTCAGATGATTTTCATGTTTATGTTCGCCTGCTTTTGAACTCTTCAAAGCAATCATACTCAAGCCAAAATCACAAAATTAATCATCTGAATGAAAGTGTTTTGTGGATAGAAAGTCTCTGGTCGATGTTGTTGGTAGGCACACAAAGCACAAGACTTTCCATCCAGTTTCCTGCATGTGGTTAGTAGTGGTGGGCGGATCGATCCAAATATCGATAATATCGATACCAATGTTGTATTGATATTGATCGATACCAGTGAAATGAGATCGATACTTTTTCATACCCCCCTCTTGTGTTTTGATGTTGTACCATCATGTGACTCAGCGGCGCCAGGCAAACAAGCGAGCAGGCTCAGCCGGCAGGCCCGGCCAGCAGCACACACACACACACACACACACAAGCAGCACAGAGTCCAGAAATCCAGAAAAGAAGTGCAATGAAGGGAGAAATTTTATTTAATTTTTGTATTGTAGTTTCTGAACACTCTACTTAAAAAAAAGAATTTGTTTTAATTTGTTCTCGAGTGATACTTTTGTGCACTTTGTTTATTTAAGAAAAAAATCCAGACATGACAACGTATGGGGAAAATTGTTTTGTTACTGTTCTATTGTTTATGAACAAAAACTTTTATTATGATAATAAAGTATTTTCTATTTACCTATAAACTTTGCCCAAATTCTGTCCTGGGTTTTAACTAATTAATAATCCAAAGGAAAATCACAAAAACACTGAAATGGTCATGAAAATTCATTCAGATTTAGCAATTTGATGATGTATCAACCTTAATTATTAAAAAGTATCGGTATCGGTATCGGTATCGGCAATACTGGCCCTGTATTTACTTGGTATCGGATCGATACCAAATCTTGCAGTATCGCACACCACTAGTGGTTAGGTGTAGGCTACTAAAACACTTTTGTTAAGGTGAGGGAGAAATTGTAGTTTTGGTTTAACATTAAAAAATTAAACACTGTGTTTGTGCTTTGTTCATTGTTGACTAATCTGCCTAATAATGACCATTAAAACGTCATGTTTTAGTTGCTACGAGATGATATTGTTGGAAAACAAATTACATTTTGCTGATACCTTTAGTATAGACAATTTGCCACTTTATATGGATAAAAAAGGTAAATCGGGTGGCATTATGGTTTTCTCAAAACGTATTTGCTGTTGAAAATTAGTGGTATATAAATGTAATGTCGAGGACACAGGGTTGGTCATTGGTTTTATTGCAGCTGGTGATTTTAATTACCTATATTCCACCAGCATGTCCACACCTCACCAGGGGAAAAAATACCCTGGACCATGTTTATACAAACATTCATGGTAGCAACAAAGCCCTCCCCTGTCATATTGTACATATTTTTTATAATATTTTTTCATGTTTTATTATCAAGTTCCTATTTTATATGTATGCTTCTTGACTTACAGTACTTGTTTTTTAAATCTTTCTTTGTATTTCAGAATCAGAATAAGAAATACTTTATTGATTTGCATGGATACTGTATTTTCTACTTACCGTGTTTATTGTTATGCACCAATATACCAAAGCAAATTCCTTGTATGTGAAAACCTACTTGGCAATACGATTATCTTCATCATCATCATCATCATCATCATCTGTTTGGATGCAGTAACCTGCTGCCTCATATCTGAGTCTTTTTGTCATCTCTCACCCCTACTACTAACATACTGTAATAATACTCTCATCAACCACATTATTTAATTGCTCTGACATGTCCAGACATGAGTAACATCTGCAATCTTGAAAGTTTTAAGGGTGCTCGTGTACATGCATACTGCCAACAAGGCCAGGAGACACAAGTGGAAAGCAATTTGGGAACTGATGATTCAAAATGCAAATAAAAACAAATTTCCTGTTTAAAACTGTATTGAGTGTTGAATTGTAGTTACGTTTTTTAACATAAATTTGGCATCACTGTTTAAAAACGTTTTCAAAAAACTATTTCAATCAATTTTATTTGTAACATGCAAGGTACAATTCCAGTGAAATGTACAACTGTACATGTAACTTTACGCGCCACTGACAAAAACACTCAATAAATCCCAAACTTTGACCAAACCAATTGCAGTTTTATGTTTGCAATGATGGATGATCTCACTCTGGAAGCACAAGAACTGCTCAAGAATGAATACCAGCAAATGGCGTCAGAAAGAGGAAAACAAGCCTCTAAAACTACTCTGACTGTGTGCAGACAACAGCAGCATAACTTAAAATGAGAATGACGACCTAAACTACAGAAACAAACTAAAAAAAGTTCCAGTAACACAACCACCTTTCTCTTTCAGACATGGACGAGTGTGAGAACGACTACAATGGGGGCTGTGTCCATGAATGCATCAACATACCTGGCAACTACAGGTGCACGTGCTACGATGGATTCATGTTGGCCCACGACGGACACAACTGTATGGGTACGAACAGTCTTTGTTTAAAAACATTCATCCTCTATGTGTGTGTTTCTGTTAACAGGGTGGTTGAAATTGATGGATGGACCGAATGACTATAGGGACTAAAGTAGACTTTTTTTTTATCTGCTTTAATGTGGCATAATTTTTGTCTGGATATTTTTGTCAGTGGGACTGAAGTACAAAGAGCTGAGACATATTCACACAGTTGCATTTGTTTGAAAAAAAAAGAAGAAAACTTTAGAGGATTTTAAGGCCTATGGGAAGTTTGTTTGTAAATGTGTGGTTGTCGTTTTAGCTGTGTCTAAATGTTAATCTATCCTTGGTGTGTGTTTGGATGTGTGTGTCTATGCATCCATCTGATTCAGATTGTGAATAGATATGTCTGTCTGTCTTCTGCTTAAGAGAGTATGCTTAAGGGTATGTGGATACACACACCTGTGTGTGTGTGTGTGTGTGTGTGTGTGTGTATGTCCCTGTCTGGCTCAACTTGCCTCTCCTGTCATCGTTTGGAGGGTTTCCATGATTTGTGCTGTTTTGTGCTTGTTTCTGTGTACTGTTGGGAGGGCGGTAAGGGTTGAAGAGTTCTCCTACAGATATCTGGCTGTGCTTTATTACTGACAGATCCAGCCTATTTAGCCCCAGTGCTGCGTTATCGACTTAGTGTCAGCCAGACGAATGTTTTTCTTGTCTGTGAAACGTAGTTCTGCATGGATGGGCTCAAACACATTTCATCCTGTCAGTCCTCCACTGCTGACTGGAGAGAGCAACATGAAATCAAAAACATAAAAAACTTCTTTGGTGGGATATGTTTTGGCATTTGTAAGTGTTGTAGTTCATTCTTTGAGCCTTTGGAGAGAGAGAGAGAGAGAGAGAGAGAGAGAGTGCTAAAAGCAGCAGCCAGCAGTGCAGAGTAGCTGCTGAGCTGTGGATTCACCTCACAGGAATAACTTTCAGACAGCTGACATAAAGCAGAGTTAAAGACGCCCTGCCATCACAATTCAACGCACAAACATGGCCAAAGATGTTAAATTTAAAATTTAAAATGAATGCCCATGCTGAGGTTCCAACTTGCCTCTGTAGTTTCTCTTGGATGGGTCAAAGTTTTAAACATCGGCTTCACTAAGTTATGTTTTACAGAAGATAAATCGTTTTTAGTCACAATCTTGATGAAAACATTTTTCAGTTTTTTTTGCCCAACAATTCCATTGCCAAGAATCTAGTACAGTTCTGTTTTAGCTTCCAGATTTAATTTGGCACATCAGGATTCATTTTGTGAAATTAAAAGTCACTGAGAATGTGACTGACTGAAAGATCCTCTAGACCTGAGATTTATTTTCCTTGTTTTTGCCACCATGCATATCCATCATAGCATTTTGCCGACTGGCTAATTTGAGGAATGCAGACATGGAACACACTGATGGAAACAGCTTTACAACAGCAGGAATCACATCTCACACAGGTCAAAACAGGGTTTAACCCAATTGAAATATCTAATTAGATAAAAGGTTAAAGTTATATAATGTAGGTCTAATCCTACAGGTCCAGAGCCACTTCCTGGTTCAATTTGCAGAAATGATCTACTTACCCAATCTTTGGTTCTTCGTAAATACAGTAAATAGAGTATGTCATGAAAGATATAGCAATATGTCAGTAATGTAACAATGATGCAATTATGTCAAATATGGATGTAATTACAATGCGACAATTTATGCAATGATAACCAAGCAGTCTCAATTCTAATGTATGTCCATATTCAACTAAATGTTATTATGATTCATTTTACATCATCTGCATAAGTCTTTTCAAAAAGGCACACTTGTTCTGTCTGGCTTATGCTCTTTGAAAACATGAATGTACTGTAGCATCACAGCTGGCTATGGTGGTTGCCTTAGTATCCAGAATCTCACACAATGAAGCTGGTGTGTAAAATCTGATGATCTGATGGGAACAACTATAAAAATGAAACCCTGGTTGTTAAAGAAACAGATATTTCCTTGACAAAATGCCAGTTTTCCATGTTGGAGCAGTGGGGTGGAGGGAAGGTGTCACTATAATTGTGTCTGACAGTGTTTTGTGTTGTTTATTTCCTGCTGGCTTGTCTGTAAACGGACCCTGACTGTCTACAGCCGTTAGATCACTGGTTAGCTGCTGTGTCGTTCTATGTGTTGTGGTTAACTGAAGAAGAGGGGCGTGAGGTTAGTGGGATTTCACCACACGCGTTTGTGCCGCTAATTCAAACGATACCAACTGAGTCATGTGAGAACTGTCATCACCTGCTCTTTACAGCCAGGCGAGAGGAAGCCAGCCCACGTCTGACTTTAATCCAGAGACTTGCTTTATTGGATGTTGACTGGATGCAGCCTTAATGAACGGCTGCTAATTAAAACCGGGTTACTGAGTTCAAACGAGGCAGTAAAGCGTAAAATCAGATGCAAGATCTGTGTGATCACAATCAAAGCCAGTAAAGGCTGTGTGACTCTTCTTTTTCTTTCTTTTTGCTTATTTCTAATGTCCTTTGTTTTGCTTTTCTTTCTTTCTTTTCCTCTTTGTTCTTTCTTTTTCTCTTTTGGTGTTGCTCATTCCTTCTCCTCTTGCCGTTTTTTATTTCCTTCCTCCTTAGTTTTAATCACTGCTTTGTTCTTTTTGTCTTTCCCATTATTTCTTAGTTGCTTCTTTTTTTATGCAATATCTCAGGAACACCTTGAGGGAATCTCTTCAAATTTGGCACAAACGTCCACTTGGACTCAGGGATGAACTGATTAGAATTTGGTGGTCAAAGGTCAAGGTCACTGTGACCTCCTGTCCATCCCATTCTCATGAACCCAATATCTCAGGAACTCAGGAAAAATGTTTAATGGGATGCAACGATGAAGTATTGACATTTTTACCCAAACGGTCAAAGGTCAACTGTGACACCATAATGTTATAATGTTATTTTTTGGCCATTATTCAACACCATAACTCAAAGAAGGAACAGAAGGGGAGATGAAGAGGAGTGACATATTTGACTCAAAGGTCAAAGGTCATTGTGACTTCAAAATCTCATGGTTCTTAGCCATCATTTTAGAATGAATTGGGCGATTCAAGATGTCACACACATGTTGACTGGGACGCATAATGAGTAAACACTAACAAGCACAGCACAGGCTTTCCTCCATCTCTGCCCATTCTGAATTTAGAGTGTCATCGGAATCACATGACTGCCTTTCACTACCTGCCTCATTCTGAATTTAGAGCGTCATCGGAATCACGTGATTGCAAACAACGTACTGGAACGTGCCAGATCCTGTGAGTGAGTGAATGAGTTTGACCTACAGCTCACAGAGAGGCTTCACATCTAAAAATGCCAGGAAAAAACAAAAGCACCACATTTTGTGTGACTAAACTCTATAAAAACCCATCTTTACATAGTAATCAAGTACCTGGAATCATACATATGTATCATCAATATGGTGATAACTTCCATTTAGCCACAAAATACACCTTTATTCAATTCCTTCCAAGTATTCACTATTGACTACATATATTATGTGAGTTCAGACTGACACTGCAACTGACTTGTTGGCAGAGGTGGTAACTCTAGTTTCTTTCTACCTTCCTTTTTTTCTTCCTTCCTTCCTTCCTTTCTTAAATTCTCTAACTTTAGAAGAAATAAACCAATTTCTAGATAAAGCATTCAAAAAGTCTGTAAGAGTGAGTGATCACTTCAGTGAGTGGCAAGTTCATCAGACCTGACGCCGCACTGACTGGTCGATTTTGATCTCTTGGATGAAAAGAAACGCTTCCACTTCAAAATGCATATCATCACTCTGAGAAAAGCAATGAAAGGCAAAACTGCTAAGAGGATGTATCACAAGGTGTTTTCCTCATTTTACTATTCCCTGCTTGTTTCATGTTGTCTGGTTCTCTTGTTTGACCTCTCTATGCGGAGCCTCAAAATAGGGTCTTTGAACATTAATGACGGGAAAGACAGGCACAAAAGAGCTTTAATCTCTGAAGTCCCTCCTCAAAAAAGGACTGATGTGTTGTTGTTTTTTTCAACTTTATGTTTAATGGGCAAAGTTAAACAAACACACATATCAGTTACAACAACATTTTACACATGCACATATTCATCCCCACCCTCATCCACTGCACCCTGCCTCCTCACCAACTCATCACTTCTATAGGACAGTACCCTCCAGAAACAGTGTATTTATACAACCATTAAAAATAAAAGGACAGCAAAACAGGCACAACAAACAAAAAATAGAAGTAACATACTCAACTAAAATAACATAAAAACCATAACACTGACATTGCTGCAACTACCCAACACCTCACCAGAAGGCTACTTACAATATAAATTGAAAGGTGAAAGTGTTCCAAGCATGCCTAGCCCCATGCCTCTCCCCTCGCTTCTAGACACGGTCTGAATGGTCTGTGAATTGTGCAATTTGTAGTCTTAGCATGAAAGTTATTTTTTCCATTGTGTAAATTCCTTTAACCACTGACTGTCGGAGGGTCTTTTTTAAGCTAGCTCAGTGTTATTGCTTTCTTGGCTGCAACAAGAAGTATATGCAAGTATATCTGGGGTCTGTTTTGGAAAGGATGTGAGGGGTTCTAAATAATCTGTGAACTATTTTCCACTGGAATTCTCTCCATACATTTGCATTAGTAACTTTATGACTTTCTGAAGAAATGTTTCCCCAAACCTCCTCACTAATTTCTAATTCAAGATCCCCTTCCCATTTTTGTTTAATGTGACGGCTGGTTTCTTGTTTCGTACAAGATAATGCCCTATATAGATGGATATTGGTCTCCTGGGTTGCTTTCTGTCTTGCATCTTTATCAAGCATTGTTCAATAGGGGAATCAGATATCTCAAGGCTATTCCAAATTGGATGTTTGAGCAAAAACATCTTACCTGAAGATATCTCAAAAAATCTGATCTTGGCAGGTTAAATTCATTAGTCAACTGTTCACATGTTTTCAATTCCTGATCCTCAATGAGCTGGTGGACACAACTAAGATTAAGGCGTCTCCATCTTTTGTATCCTGCATCCAGTTTTAGGCGTATAAAACCTTTCAGATGAGCAATGCTTGACAAAACCGATAAATCTTCATTTACCAAGGAGACCAAAAACCTGCTGCACCTCTCTACATGCTATAAGAATAGTTTTGGACCATCTACCCAAGGTCTCCTCTAGGGCTTTATCCTCAGTGAATGGGGCATTTGATAAGGGCATTAGAGTACAGATTGACTTCTCAATCTCCAGCTGCCTTGGGCCCACCCTGTCTAAAATTGAGATAGTCAATGCCCTTAGTTGACAAGCCAACCAGTAGTGATAACTGTAGAACTTTGTATCTTACGTGTGGACGTCTTCCCTGCCAAATAAATTCTGATGTGAGGCGATCTAAAATTGTAAACATATTTTTTGCTGGTATGAGAGGCAGAGTTTGAAAAAGAAATAGCAGCCAAGGCAGCACATTCATCCTAATACTCTCTGCTCTACCTGAGAGAGTAAGGTATCCGCAGATATCTTATCAATTAATCTCTTATAGTTTGCCTTAAATAACTTATAACTTAACTTAAGTCTTGTGGTATAGTGGTTTCCAAGTCTGTTATACCTTCCTTGAACGAGAATGATGCTCTCATAAGCGAGTTCAGAGCCAAAGCTTCTGTTTTATTAAGCAACCCATCAGTCATGGAACTGAACTTAGAGGTTCTGATATATAAACCAAAACGTCATTCACGTATAGAGAAATTTTATGGATTTCGTTGCCAATTTCTATCAGTTTGATAAGTGTGTCATCTCGTATCACCTGTGCCAATGGTGCAATGATAACGTAAAAAGGAGTGGTGATAGAGGGGCACACCTGGTGTGTTCCTTTACGTAGACCAAAAGATTGAGGCATATGTGCATTAACTCTGTTACTACTGTACTCAGGTGCAGTGTACAGTAGCTGTATCCATCTGATGAAGTTTGGGCCAAATCCAAATTTATCTAAGGTGTTAAATAGAAAAGGCCAGGATACGCAGTCAAAAGCCTTTTCAACATCAACCGCCAATGCCATGCAGGGATCTGTGTAACTGCTACTATACTCCATAACATTCAGCTGTTGTACGGGTTATCTGGCAGATGGTGGCGGACTATAAAGCCTGTCTGGTCTGGACGTATGAAAGTAGTATTAACCGAATCCACTCGTTTAGCTACAATAGAAGTGAGCAATTGTCTAGTCAGTTTGTTATATTCAGCATCAGATAAATGTGTTTGTTGGAGGAAAGCAATATTCCAATTCATCTGTTTGAGCTGGTCCAATATTTTCCTTCTTTTTAGGGGGCTGTGCAAACCCTTAACGTTATATGTAACTATTTTATAACCTGACACAGTGAACTGTTGGGTTTAATGCCTATTGAAAGGGCTTTACTTCCATCTATAGGCCAGAATTAGTCAAAGCTTTTTTGGTGCATTTCAGGTTGACTATAGTGACGGAGAGGGGTGCGGCTGTTATTCCTTTGAACAAAGTTTATTTTGAATTTTGTTAATACAACTTTGACAATTCACTGTATAAACATGTTTGGACTGATAGATATACCCCCTCCCCCCACCCATGAAAGATTCAGAGGGCATACAGCTTAATCTGTGCAAGGAAAATAAGTAAATAAGAAATAAATAGACATAAATATACAAATAATGCAAATGAAGCATAGTTAAGAAAAACATAAATAAAATATAAGTGATAAGTTGTTAGGGGTCTAGAGCAATACACACCATTACCTTTGTCACTGATATGCATAGACACAATTACAAGAGAGAAGCAGAAAAATGTGGGCACCAAGACATAAAGGATCTTTTCAATGCTTAAAGAGGACCTCTTATGCTTTTCCTTATTTTCTGTCACATACATAATGTTACAATGTTGGCTTGTGTCAGAACTGAGGGGCTGCATGAAGGGCCAGAATAAGATGAATAAGGACTTATTTGATCTGTGAATCATACAAAGCTACCCTAGTGGTGTCCCAGAATAAAGATATAGAGCTGGACATTAGCATAATACCCCGTCTTTAACTTCCAATGCTCGTAGTTATGCTCCATATATAGACTTTACTCAGCCATAAAGCTATCAGAACCTAAAGCATCAACACAACTAAGGAAAGGTTTCCATATAAACGTAAAATTGTCAGCTGACCCCCTAACAGTATATCTAATCTCCAATTTAATAAAATACAATGTATCTCTAATCCATTGTGCAAATGAAGGGGGATTACAATCTTTCCATTTTATCAAGATTTGTTGTCTGGGAAAAGACAAAAGACTTAGCTTATTGTCGGCTGTTATTCCAAAACAATTTATCCCATGGTTTGTATAGAACATATAACAATAGTAAAAGGGGAAAAAACAGAACTATATACAGAACAGTAAAAGAAAATACATCAACTTCCAACTTAATGGCCCATGTAACAATGAGCCTTTTCTGCCATCCACCTAATGTTTCAGCGTGTGGTTTACAGTCATAAGTACTGATACCAAGGGTAGTGACAGAATAAAAAAGGAGTGTCCAGAGCATCTAGATATCTGGGCGTAAGTGGTTATAAGGATTTCCCTTTGTTAGATTCACCCCAAGAGTCACTCCAAGACTACCCACTCTTTCATTACCACGTGCTTCAGTGGTTTCAGAAAAATCCATGTTATGTAAGGCATCAGAAAAAAAATAAGAGTAAGTAAATAAAACATATTATATTAATAAAAAGGGGGGGCTAACCGATTTATTCCTAACATAACTCTACTGAAAAACAAGGCTAACAAATGATGTTAACTAACAGACCTGCCCGAATGACCTCTGATGGAAACATACAGCATATACAGGTGGATCAAACCAATAAACATATACAGGGGAGGACATAGACCTAACTACACTTAAACACCAAGAAGCCCTGATACCCCCCATGCTGTCAGAGCACTTGGTATGGTCCTTGGCTTGGGCCTCTGCATAAAATCAGAGGCTCCACCATCTGCCCCATCTTTTGTTCGACCAGGAAGGAAAACTCAGCAGCCAGGTAATTCAAAGGCAAAGAGAAATTAATTACTATCACTTAAACCATCTAGCAATATGACAATGTAAACTAAATGTACCAATAAAGAAATTATAAACCACACAAATTGATTGTTATCTGTAATTTTAAGTGACTGCAACTGAACATGTTGTAATGATGTGGGGCAAGTGAGATGTTAACCCTTCATTTGTGTGGCCGTCACACACAAAGTCCAAAAAAGTCCAAACTGAATTGGGAAAGAAAGCTTTTAGGTTTTCTGCAACGTGTGCTTGGAATAATCTGCAGAATGATCTTAAACTTTAACATAGAAACCATGAACAGTTTTAAAGCTATTGTGAAATCTATTGATTACAGATGGTCTGTGGGCAAATGTTTTATTTGATCATTTTAATGTTGTGCTTGCCTGTTAATTTACAGTTTAAACTCTGTGTTGCTGCTATTCTTTGGCCAGGTCTCCCTCGTAAAAGAGATCCTTGATCTCATTGTGACAAACCTGGTTAAATAAAAGCACACATTTTGTTATCCTTTAAGGCTTAATACCCTTACACTCCTCTCCTGTCTCGTCCTGCTGCTCTTCTCTCAGCGGTGATGAAATTCTTGTCTATTTGATGTCTTCATTTTGGAACATCTGGGCTAAAACAGACTGATGGAGGAGCAGTGACTCCACTCACAGCCACACTGCTTTCTCTCTGTCTCTCTCTCTATTACTGTATCCATTTTTTTCCTTCTCTCTCTCGTTTTTCTCCAATTGTCTCCACTGTCTACATATTTCTCTTTATTTCTTTGTCTTTGCCTTTTACTGTCTTTCCCTGCCTGCTATGCTCCGCCTATTTCTCCATCTACTTCACTCTGTGTATTTGTTTTTTGTCCTTTCTTTATCCCCTTTTTCTTCTTCTGATCTGTTATACTCTTCTTGCTGTCGGCTGACCTTGTACTAACTTTCATCTAATTACCTTAATAGCTGTCTGGTGTCCTTTCCTACTGTCCCATCACATTTTAAATCTATTTGTCAGACGGATCAGTGAATGTTTTCTCTAGACTTCATGTTTTACCATCTCTCTCTTTACCATCTAATGTTTTACCATAAATTATTGGTTTATTATTCATTGCTGATGGGGCTTCTGACTCTTAGGCCTCTAGCTGGCAGAGTTAGCTGATAAAGACCCAGTGCTATTGACCTTATGTGCAGCAAGGAAGGAAGTGCTCTGACTCTGTTATTTTGACTTTTAACCTCCTGTCTGCACCAGAAGTAGGGATGTGTTGTGTTGTGTACGTTGACATGTGCTGCTTGTGATCACCCTGCGCTACATTTTAGCAAATATCTGGCCGGTTATATAATGCAATGTACAGTGTGACAGACTGACAGAGCTTGATGAAAATGAGAGACTTTCTTCTGCAGCATAGACTGCTATTTACATAGCAGCACAAATTACATCAGTTCTCTTGCACAGCACTGGGATCAGCTGGTCATGTTACTGTTAAAATAGTCATGGTGACTGGTCAGCAAGCTAGTTGAGCTAGTTGTTTGTAAGCTACTTAATGCGGAATCTAACTTTGCGCTAAAGATTGTGTTTTCAATCTGATATCTGTGGTGGTGTGAGATCATATGTGCCAACTTTGAGAACAACTTTTTAGCAGGCGTGTATGAACCAATTAGGACCCAGACTTTTTACTTTTTTACTACTTTTACGTATTTAATATAGCCAGCAATAGAAACCAGAAGTTAAGATACAAATGCATAAGATCAATAGGCAGTAATAAAATGTACCATTAATGCCACATTATCTTTTGCAATCAGTGTAGCGTTCTTTTTGTGGATGTGTCATGAATATTAAGCTGACACTGCTCAAGTTTCACTAATGCATTACCACCTGTAACAGCCAAACACAAGGCAAGTCTTTCTGTGTTTATTTGAGAACCTCTGGCTGTCTTTGAGAAAATTTTAATAGCAAGCAGCATACTATAGTCAGTAGCAGTGGTGGAAAGAGTATTCACATCTGTTACTTAAGTAAATGGGCCAATACTGCAATGCACAAATACAAAATAGCCCCACATTCAAAGGTTTATTTAAAGCTAGTGTTATCAGCAACAGGGTTATTATTACGCATGCATTAACATTGACTTAGCATTGAATGTTGTTGCTTGTTAAGTTAAGTTGCCTGTAATCATAATTAAATTTAAATAAACGTAGGCAGTGCTTTTTATTAGTCGTTGCACATTTCTGTTATAATGTATGGTTTATGTGAGGGTAACAACTTAAATTTACACACACACACACACACACACACACAACACAACAATAACAAAAACTATTTGGCATTAAAATATGTATTTCACAGTTGGAATTGCAGGAGGGGCGGCGCCCCAAGGCCCTCAATGGACCACATGCCATTCATTTTGAGTACAGTGAATGAAGTATGACGTATCAGAATCTGGAAACACTCAGGTAAAGTAAGAAAACAGTACTGAAACTATTTAGTAGCTTTCCATCACTGGTAGTATGGATAGCTATTTAGTCTTTTAACACCAGATTTGACCAATACTGCCACTGTGTGTTACTGACTTACAGTATGCCAACAATATGCCTAATTGTTCTATTAACTAACTATAAATCATAATGCAGCTGTTTGATCTGTCCATTAAATGTTTCTATAACATTATGAACTAAAACAACAGAATATAAAATAAATATAAATATTTTAGTCATGTCGATTTCTTTTTTTGAAACTAGGATAATAGTAGGCCTATTGATTACTATAGGCTAATAATATTAGTCTATTATTAATCTTTTTTGTTTTAGCTGTATTGTCATTCATGTTACTTTATTTTTTTATTTTTAATTTTTTTTATCCATTAAGGCTCCTCTAAGGAAACCTAATGCATTTTCTGTTCTGTTTTTAAAAAAAAACAAAAACATTTTTAATAATGAGATACCTCAAAATCCTGCCGGAAGCTCTTGCCTGCATGAAGTACAGGTGCTGCTAATCAGCCTGACCCAGGGCTTCATTTGTGCAGCATCCTGTTGCAACAGGATTCCGGACCTCCCCAGATTGTAAATACATTTTGTGTAATATTTAATGTCAGACAGACAGACACACAGGCATACACACAGGCAGACAGAGAGAACACGTCATGTAGTTCAGCCTGCTGCTTTTCATGGTTGTTAATGCAACTTTTGGCTCTGAGAGAGAGAGAGAGAGAGAGAGAGAGAGAGAGAGAGAGACAGACAGAGAGGCAGCGTGCTGCAGACTGTAAACAGCTGTTTCTCCTCCTCCTCCTCCTCTGATCTTCAGTGATTATTGTGAATCCTTCGATTAATAAATGTAATAAACAAAGTTTGTTTGTGATGACAGTTTAGTTTTAACAGCTAGCACCGAGGCGTTGCCAAATGTGCTCCAGGCTCTGTGGATCTTTGATGCACTCCGTAACCCTCCAGACCAGCACCCTCTCTGTGATCCTGGACTCCTGATTTACACATTTAGCACTGGCCCTTGTGTTGGTCCCAATCTGAGGAAGTCCCAGATCTTGCCCATATATAATAAATAAAATGTTCGTTTTAAAAAGAAAATACTAATGCTATCCCTCAAAAGGAAAGGCTACACATATAATTTCACTTCAAAGCCCTGCAGGTGAAAGCAGTGTTCTGGCTAAAATTGCGTGTGCATGGCTGAGTTTTACTAATCACACAAACACGCACGCACATACACACATGTGGGACTTTTAGTAAATAATCACACGAACGTATGTATGTGCGTCTCGTCCTCTTTTCATCCCCCGTACACACACGCACACACAACTAACCCTAACCCTTGCCCACGCTTCCGAAAGCGATGCACTATGTCATGGTCAGACAAACTGAGAGCACCCTCAGCCTTTCTTCTAGATATTAAATACTACTTTGATCTTACAGGAGATCAGGATTCATTTGAAACAAATGTTCATATATCACTGTTCATAGTGAGTTTGAAATACTTTAATCATACTCATTTTTCTAGTCCATAGTCTAGTCTAGCAAATCAATTGATTTTGCCATAATTCAAAAACTGACTAAACTGGCTCATTTGTAAGCAAAGGCATTGAAATGAATAGGAGTTTGTATTATGTGGCCTGCTCTGATGCCAGCAGTACATCTGTTCCAAATGTGGGATATCAACTTGGGAACAAAATACTTGAATTTCACATTTCAAACCAAAGCAAGTACAAAAAGAAAAAAAAAGATTGCTGGCAGAGAATTAGGTTGTATTTCAGGTATGATGCATGTTACGTAGGATCAGTCTATATTTAGCCCACTTTGAGAACATACACTGCCCGTCCAAAAAAAAAGTCACCACCTGGATTTAACTAAGCAAATAGGTAAGAGCCTTCCATTGGATAATTACTGCAGTGATGAATATGTTTCAGCTGGCAGCAACTTATTTAACCCTAGGTGATGCGGTGAGTAGCTTCTCATTTCTTAAACAACCATGTCGGAAGACATATCCTGTGGTCGTGGAAAGGATGTTAATCTGTTTCAGAAGGGTCAAATTATTGGCCTGCATCAAGCAAAGAAAATAACTAAGGAGATTGCTGAAACTACTAAAATTGGGTTAAGAACCATCCAACGCATTATTAAAACCTGGAAGGATAGTGGTGAACCATCATCTTCGAGGAAGAAATGTGGTCGGAGCAAACTCTTGGATGATCGTGATCGGAGATCACTTAAACGTTTGGTGAAATCATATTGTAAGAAATCAACAGTAGAACTCACGGCTATGTTTAATAGTGAAAGTAAGAGCATTTCCACACGCACAATGCGAAGGGAACTCAAGGGATTGGGACTAAACAGCTGTGTAGTCCTAAGAAAACCACTGATCAGTGAGGCTAATTGGAAAAAAAGGCTTCAGTTTGCTAGGGAGCATAGAGATTGGACTCTGGAGCAATGAAAGAAGGTCATGTGGTCTGATGAGTCCAGATTTACCCTGTTCCAGAGTGATGGGCGCATCAGGGTAAGAAGAGAGGCGGATGAAGTGATGCACCCATCATGCCTAGTGCCTACCGTACAAGCCTGTGGGGGCAGTGTTATGATCTGGGGTTGCTGCAGTTGGTCAGGTCTAGGTTCAGCAACGTTATGTGCCCAAAGAATGAGGTCAGCTGACTACCTGAATATACTGAATGACCAGGTCTTTCCATCAATGGAGTTTTTCTTCCCTGATGGCATGGGCATATTCCAAGATGACAATGCCAGGATTCATCGGGCTCACATTGTGAATGAGTGGTTCAGGGAGCATGAGACATAATTTTCACACATGGATTGGCCACCACAGAGTCCAGACCTCAGCCCCATTGAGAATCTTTGGGATGTGCTGGAGAAGACTTTGTGCAGCAGTCCGACTCTCCCATCATCAATACAAGATCTTGGCGGAAAATTAATGCAACTCTGGACGGAAATGACTGTTGTGATATTGCAGAAGCTTATTGAAACGATGCCACGGCGAATGCATGCTGTACTCAAAGCTAAAGGCGGTCCAACGAAATATTAGAGTGTGCGACGGGCAGTGTATATGACACTGCAGATTGGGTAATGCGTTCCTGTGTATTGACTCATGGATACCATATCGTCACCAGCCTGATGCTTTATGTTTACTGTCATCACTAAATGAAGAGGTAAGTAGGGCCCTGTGATGCATGGTAACCATGTAAACAGAACTTTGAGAGACTGACATATCGGCCTATTGTCAAACCACAGTTTAAGCCCTGTTCCAACCTTCGACTCACGTTGCCCGTCAACAAAGACCTCAGTGTTTGATATAATGTCTCACTCTCAAGTGTCTCATTCAGCAGGAGATTTACTGTATGAATGAGGGCACACTCTGCGCCGCACGATCACACACACTCCCTCTCACCCCATTTATACATGCATACACACAATTAATACTGGCAGTCTGTGTACACCCAGAGACAGAAAGTGTCTCGCCTCACGTATGATGAGCTGTCATAACATTGCACGTCAGCGCTGTGGCTTCAATCAGCTGCGATGAGTTCAAAGATGCTTTAAATTAAAATCACATGTCTTCCATGACTGGTAGAAATGGTAGGACCTGCTAACTGTAACCCTTGACTCATTAATCATAGCTCCCTATCCTCAGAAGATACTTGTTGCAGTGAGGTTTTGAGTTCAGGTCCCTAAGTTTGACAGCAGCAGAGCCCTCAAATACTAAACATCTAAACATTGAAGCTCAGTGCAGTTGGAGAGGAAATTGGCTTTGGAATAACCCCTCAGAGTAAACTGCAGCTTAAAGTCAATGTCAAAGTGTAACAGCTCCATTTAAAAACAACATTTTTGTCCAACTTGTTTGTTTCTCCGTCAAAGTTCACACTCAATTTATTTCTTATTTTCTCGCACGCTCTGGGCCTGCCTGTGAAAAACAATAAAGACTTTGTGGCTTTTAATAGACCCAAAGCATGCTATTCAGAAACCTCAGAACTGTGTGATGTTCTGAATGAGCCTTGGATGACAAACTACACTTTGGAAGATTGCAGAGTGTTGAAAAAAAAAAAGAAATCAGGTTGCGTGCAGGAAGTTGCTCCATCATCTCCCAGATGCACTGTGTCAACAAGTTAGGGCACTAATTGATTTAAGATTGCCAAATTGTACTCTGATTGAAGAGCGGTCCTGTTCGGTTCCTTTCTTCCTTTTGATTTTGACTTTATTTATTTGGTTTTGGCGTGGACACAGCTGGGCTCAATGTGTTGGTCGTTCGGTGCCCTCTGTGAATGTCTGGTGCGCTCGCGTGAGTTTATTTTCCTTCCGACGCGTCCTTTTCATTCCACTGTGAGATCTAAGAGGTTGTCACAGAGAGGTCCAACATGTAACAGACAGGAGGTGGGAGACAAGACAGACGGGGAGGAAAGGGGCAGATAAGCTGAGCCGAAGTTTGACAAGTTCCCATAGAGGTATCAAGTCCACATTAATGAAAGCCACTTGATTTGTTTTAAAATAAAGGACCAAAAATGTGCTTGATTACAAAAAAAGACAAACAAAGAGGCGCATACCTCCACCAACAATATGAAGGTAAGCCACATCATTATAAGTCACCACAACTTGTGAAAAATTACACAGTAACATTAAAGGATAGGTTCACACAATACCAAAAGATGTACATCGTTTTTGGTTGTCGTTGTTGTTGTTATCAAATGATCCCTTCCTTATGTGATAATATAAGAGAACTGGGAACAACTCTTTAAACTGAAGCTAAGAGGAGACTTCAGCAGTCTCAATCTGACAAATTAATAGATAGTTTCTCAGGTCTGTCTAAAATCGATTGTCAGGTGCCCATATGAACACTGAAACAAATTTTGCTTGCTGTTATCAATACTGACCAGTAACTATTGACCTTCCTGATGTGATAGGGAGCAAAATCCACAGTTCTCCTTCTGTGCAAAAACGTGTTAAAATGATTATCTACAGAGGCTTCAGCCATCAGAGTTAGACAATTGAGGTGGCCATCTACAAAATTCAGTCTTTCTGTAACTATTCTTACACTGCAGTGCAACAGGGAAACACAAAGAGGATTAAAACCACTTCTCTGACTGCTGAAGCCTCATATTAGCTGGGCTTAAGGAGGACTGTGGACTGTGATTTTGTCCCCCATCAAAGCTGAGGTTAAAGGATTCAAACATCTTGACTTTAAACTTACAAGTCTTTTGTTTCCAATTCAAGCCCCCTCACATCACCCTTCACCCTCATCTCTCTCCCTTCCCTTCCTTTCTTCATCTCTCTTGCTCTGTCTTCCTTCCAGGCTCACACTGTCACAGAATTATAAGTCATCATTACGTTTAATTGCACTCTCATTCATGCACCATCCTGGGCACATTCAATTAAAATGATGGCCATACAGCTGAGGTGATCCACCACTATGAATGTAATTTTTGGGCAGCTCTGCAGATACCAGGGTTTGAACACAAACATGTCTGCAAAGTTGCGTATTGAATTATAGTCTTGTGGACGGTATGTCTGATTTACTGGCTCTCCAAGCAGGGGAAGTTGGAGCAGATGACGTAGTAGAGGCTCCGTGTTTAACACTGGAAAGAGTGTGGATTAAGAGCAAAAGACTGGTCTTTTCCTTGCATCCTGCCCTCCTCCTCCTCTTCTCTCCCGTCAGGGTTAACATGATTGTAAAGTATTCCCTCTCTCTCCACACACTGTAAACAAGGCTCTTAAAGGCTCCATCCACTCCACAGGCATTTAACAAGCCCACCTCCACCTTCTTAAAGTACAGAAATTTGTTTCCAGGTAAAGCCACAAATGAAAACCCCATGGTGTAGACAGGTAAAGACAGACAGGGTAAGAGAGTGTTTATTTGTGTAGCCCATAATGGACCAAATGTATCTGCACACATGCAACTTTAACACGGGAGACCACTGTTTGTTTCCTGATTCCAGCCGTCAATCAGCGTTTTTATTTTCCCCATGATTTGAACTTGAACCACACTGTTTCCCTAACCTTAGCTAAGTACTTATTGAAATCCAAAACATGGAACAAAACTTTCCCTAAATCTAACAAAGTCATTTTTGTGTCTAAACCTAATCAAACGGCGATGGCGTCCGAGCTACCCTGCAAGGTGCTGGCTTCCATCGGGAGTGTCTTGCCCAAGGACACTTCGACATGGGGGGGGGGGACAAACTGCCGAACTGCTCTACCCTGCTCTACCTGCTCTTCCTCCTGTGCAACAGTGCTAACCATTGCACCATTCTGTTGGCCATAATAGACGCCATAGATGGCACAGAGACAGTACAATACCTGATATTCACCACAAGGGAAGGGAACCGAAAGGCATAGAGCGCAAAGTTAAAACACCCCAAATAAAAATAACTCAGAGCAGAGTGAGTCATACAAAAACCAGAGACATCCTGAAGAAACGAATGAAAGAGCAGGGGGAGTAAATAGATAATTAGAATAGTTATAAATTGCATTTCCTGCAGAAAATGCATGTGAATGCTGACAGCTGAAATTATTTTGAAAGCATTTCTATAAATGCAGAAATGTGAAATGAAATTTGAAAGCTCAAATGCATTGACTGCACTGCTGAAAAACATGGAAGCTGAAATGTAAAACTGGCAGAATTGGAGGCTGAACTGTGTTACCTAAAGAAGCTGAAAGCTGAAATACAACTGTAATAATACAGTGGTTTTCCCTCCTACTGTAACAAATTGTAAAAAAAAAAAGCACAATATTTTATTTGAAGTGTGATTGGTAGAAAAAAGTTGAATAGAAGCATAAATGTCCTTAAAGAGCAAGTTTTAACATTTGAATCGTTTCTCTAGCTTAACATATGCAGAAGTAGTAGTCCACCGAAAAACATACGGAAGAAGAATAAATTACAAAGCACTGCTGAAAATACAAGAATCTGAAATGAATTACTTATTTTGAAAATCCAGGCTTGTTTGTGGCCACCTGGTAAGCTCCTGTTATCCTATCCTATTCCTACTGAAGGAAATAGCTTCTCTGTTCCTTCACTCTGAAGTAGCTATGAATTGAGTGGAGTAATATTTACTCTAATAGAGCTGAACAGTGACCACCCACTTTTTTAATGGCCTCTCTTTTTTAACAGATTCATTCACTCCATTGACTTTTCACAAAATCCTTGTATAAAGAATTTTAAGCCTGGAGCTAAGCCAACCAACTATGAAATGAACTGGGACCATAAACATTTGATTCAGAGCAAAAACAAATTGGAAAACAAAAAAAAAGGGTACATGACTGTGTACATAATTATTTTAAGAGTTAAGGAACTACTCGTCCCATGAACCATTGCGAATGATACCTTTCGACTACCCCACCTAGCGATAGTATAGCACGCTTTGCAATGTATGGCCATTCAGAGCAGGTGTAAACACTTTTGCCTTCAGAGGTGGTCTGATGACATGTAAAATAAAGCAGTCTCTTTCAAGCTTAGCTTTGAAGTGAAACTCTGTACTTTAGTCTCTTAATTTTACTGCTTATGTCCTGCTTGATGTGCAACCATTAGATTAAAGCACATATAGACTCAGGTAGAACAAAGATGGACACCATGTAAAAGTTGTATATATTTTATGCAGTTTGTGTGTTTTTGTCTTTGTGTCTGTCTTTTCTTCCTTATTGTTCTCCACAGTATGTTGATGATTGTGTAACTTGTCTGCACCATCTGCTAGGTTGACCTCAGAACCTCAATGCACAATGCAAAGTTATCCTGGTCAGTTACGGGGTACACACACACGGGCAGCCCTGTTTGATCCCTGTTAAAGTCAGTCGAGGGTGTTCCATATTTGCAGTTCACTTCAGCCCCATCAAAATGCCCCATTGGAAATTTACTGGCCTTTCAGCGGCACATTGGGGTCCTATAAACATGCTTGTGTACTGGTATGTGCACATAACACACTCACACTCACACACACACACTGTAGATGCTAACGTTGTCAGACCCCTGTTACCACCTAGTGCCAGGAGTTTCATCCAGCCACCTACAGTGTGTGTTACAGGATCAGACGCCTGTTGGGACACAGTCTGCCCTCTGTGTGTGTGTGTATGAGTGCATGGCGTCCACATTCCTGACTCTGGTGTCATCCCCCTCATCAGACATTTCCCGGCACATAAACTTTCACTGACACATGTTTGTCCATGAAGCCTAATTGGCCGCTATTCCACCATGCTGCCATGGCTGACTTTATCTCTCACACTCTCCTTTATTTCTCTGTCTGTATTTCTCCATTGTAACAGATGTGGACGAGTGTCTGGACAACAACGGTGGATGCCAGCAAGTGTGTGTCAACACCATGGGGAGCTACGAGTGTCAGTGCACAGAGGGCTTCTTCCTCAGTGACAACCAGCATACCTGCATCCACCGCTCTGATGGTAAGACAGAACAGAGAAAGAGCATACTGTGAGAGAGCGTGAGCTATTTTCTTCCCCTCTCTGGAAATTCATCACTTGAGAGGAAAGAGGACATGTAGAGCTTTATTCCAGGGTTATATAAAGCTACTTGATGCTTATTGGTTAATATTTAACAAAACGCAGGGATTACATTGTCTAAAATGTTTTGGGTTTTGGGGTAAATGGATGAGTTTGATAGAATGGCCTGAGGATTTGCACTTATTTATTATAGGTGTTGTGAATTCATGCAAAGTCATTGGAAAGAAATTGACAGATGGGTGCTACTTTGCTCCAGTTGGTGCCAAAAAGGAAGAGGTGTCCCACTGTCTTTGGCTGGATGTGTCAACAACAGTTCAATGCAGAGGTTTAGTCGTATTGTATCGAAAGGCTTGTTTGTTGAACGTGTTATTTTTGTAAATATGATCCGATAGACGGACGGATTATGAATCTATGGGCTCCTGGGCACAGACATGTAAAAGCCCCCCCACCCCCCCTACATATTAGCAAGACACCCAGACTGAAAGATGTGCAGAAGCTGCATCATTTGTAGTCATTTTGTGTCTCTTCGTGGTTGTTTTGCATTTCTTATTGGAGACCACAGTCACTGCAAACTCTGGCTCCATGATCCCTTGGGCCTATGGGCCTGTGCCCGCTAGGCCCATTCAGTAATCCATCCATGCCTATTGGAACCTTAAAGGGGTACAGAGGTTCTTTCTTGTATTCCAGATAACTACTGGTGTCTTTGAGTGCAAACAGAGGTTCTTTTTGATTTATTTTTGGGTAACGTATTTAGTTTAGTAGTAGTTTTTCTGATTATGATAAACATCTGAGGAAAAAAATAGTAGTCAAAGAGAATAAATTTACAGTCCCAGGCATGTTGTTGGGTATGCTACTGTGTTGAATGAGAAATTTCTTGCATAATATGGCCAATCAAAACATTTAATTGGACACAACAATATCTGCTGATCTGCAGGTCCACCACTTTGGTCCTAACTGAAATATCGCAACAATTATTGCATACATTGCCATAATGTAAGATACAGACATCCATGGAAGAATGACTGACTGACCTGACTTTTCCTCTAACACCACCATGAAATTTACATTTGTGGTTTTGATTGAAATGTCAACAATTATTACACGGGTTGTCATGAATCGTAATAACTTTGGTGATCCCCTGACTGCATATGTAGCATCATTATCAGGTAAAAACTAATATCTAAAAAAACTAATATCCCCTACTAATTCCCTACTATCCAGGAGGCTGTACAATGGTTTGATCACGTACATGTTGCAGTTTCACTTGCAGGGCAATTAAGCTCATGTAAGCAAAGCTAGGAAGCTTGACCTTTTTGAACATTCTTTAGTTTAATTTTGTAACAATCTCCCCTTATTTAGATCCCTGCTTGGGTGATGCAGTACCTCCTAAAAAGTAAAAAAGTAAAATCCCCCTGTGACAGACTTTCTGGATCACAAGGAGATGTGGGTTTTGAGGGCACTGACATCATGCCTCTGTCTTGGTCAGTGGCCCTCCACACCCACAGAGGCAGTTACAGACAATGGGTGTGATATGACTTGTATGTTTGGCATCTATTTCATACCAGTTTGATTTCTTAAAATCGTTTGACCCCACTACTCTAGCATCCCCGACCCATTACATCTGTCACATTTAATTTATGGGCTCAATCTTCTGCAGCGAGGGGTGCTGATGGAGCTGTGATCCAGAGGTGAGGAGGGGTTGCCTTCTCCTTCCCTCCACACTCACGCACACATTCTCTAAGCACAATACTCACATGCATGCTACTGTGAATGGGGACAGTGTGGCAGTCAAGTTCAAAGACAGATGAGAGGACAGTCATCTGTCATCTTTGCAACTGCACAAAATGGAGGAATGTAGTGAGGGGTGAAGACTGAGGGGGAGGAGAGAGAGATCAAATAGAGTGACCTTTCCTTTATCCTCTCCCTCTTTAAGGCGTGTTAGGAGCCAGTGTCAGTATGTTAGAGGATTCTCTGTGAAGACTTTCAGAGAAAGAGGTGAAAGAGAGGCAGAAATAGAAGTGTGTTTGCTCACTGGAAACCCCATAAACCAGCATGTGAATGCATCTCCCTTTCCTCCCTCTCTCCTCTCCTTCCTTCAAAACTATTTCTGAAATTTTCAGGATAGCTCACAAGGGGGGAAACATTTTCAGGTAACAGCCTTTGAGAGTTCCTCTGACTTTGTATGGTGGACTTGCAAAGTTTTAGCATCGAATGAGATATATATGGTAAAAAAAAAGTAAATGGTAAGTCTCAAGGACCAAATTCATGGACCAATTTCCCATTTTAAACCAAACATTTTTCTTTTAAACTCCTTATTCTTTAAAAAAAGTATTTTATTAAACCATGTACTTGTGTAAATCCAATAACATAGCAAATGTCTTTACAATCATTAGTAAAGCTCTCTAGGTCCTATATATCTTTCCACCCTCTCCTCCATGACCATTCCATATATTTCCTAGGTCAACGCAGTTACTGTGTTAACGTTAATGTGTAATTCCTGCTCCTGTCAGAGGGATGTTCATGGTAAACAAGCAGTGAAGATGCTTGTGGTATATTCCCGTTGCCCTGCTCTGGCAGGCTGTTCTGAGCCTTTGACCACCACCACACAGCCCTCCACCCCGTTCAGAGATTCTCAATCAGACACTTGTCTCCTCTCCTTCTCCAGCACAGGAATAGCATCAGCATCCCTGTGTCCCACAGGAATCTTGTTGCACAGTTTTTTTCATCTTCCCTACTATGGCCCGTCTTTCACCGATTAATCTGACAACATACAACATTTTTAAGTGGATTGGAGATTCAGTGTCACTTTTAATGTGACCAAAACCCACCAAAAACAGTGTCTAATTGGGGCTGTCTATTAGTTGTCAGCAGTTCCATCGAAGAGATCTTTCACTTCTAAACTTTCACCTGGTGTCATTTAAATAACTAAATAATAGTTATTTCGGCTGCCATGTCTCAAGCTCCTCCTCAACTTTTCTTTTTTCTTGTCTTATTTTGTTATTTATATTTTGTCTGGTTCACAATATGCACGCCACCAATACAAACCCTGTCATACAATATGATAGGGAGCAACTTTTGCACATTAGATCGTTGGTGGACAGCACTTTTTCACCATGATCAAAGAACAATAGGGAATATGTGCAAAACAGCCTCCTCTACCTAGTATTCTTCTAGCAAATGTCCGCTCACTGGATAATAAGGTGGATAAACTCAGGAGCAGGATGGCCGTTCATCATGACACTAAGAAGTGTAATTTTATGGTTTCCACAGAGACAATAGAATCGGGGGAGAGCAATGGGGGGAGCTGTCTGCTTCATGATCAACAACCAGTGGTGCTCAGACGTGGAGTTCACGGCTAATAATAATAATATTGTTTGCACGCTGGTTAGCATGGCTGGAGTGAGTTCATCAGCTGGGAATGAGCACAACATTAGGAGGGCTCTGACACAAACCTTAGCCAGGACTTGGCAACGAGAAATATTTCTAGTCCGTTCAGCTCATAGAACCTTTTGGCTCAGCTATGAGCCAGAAAGCTAATGTTATCCTAGCAAGATTCAAAGTCAATAACATTGCGACAGTATGTTTAACAGCAGGACTATTGACATTGTCGCCAAATCAATATCAAGATTTTCTGTGTTGAATTGTGACTGGGATGCGAGATGATTGCTTATACTTAACTACTTAATAGATGTCCATTGTCAGAAATTAATGGACACCCTGCAGCCAATCAGAATCGAGTATTCATCCAGACCATGTACAAAATAATATACTGGTCATAGCATTTTTCTGCTGAATGAGTACTTTTACTTTTGATGCTTTCAGTACATTGAGCTTACAATACTTTTACTTCAGTAGGATGTTGAAGGCAGGACTTGTACTTGTAGTGGAGTTTTTTTTTTTTTACATTACTTAAGTAACGGATCTGAGTACTTCCACCACTGTCCAGGGGTCTCATTTATAACCGTTGCGTAATACACAAAACAGGGCCTGAAAAAGGCATACGCCAATGCCCACGCAAAAGTTATGATCTATAAAAAGAAGAGAATGTGTGCATGTGTGCGCAGATGGTGAGGTGGTGAATTGAAGCCAGATTGTATAATGATGCATCGTACACATTTAATTTAATTTCATATGCTCGCCATTTATGGCTTTCGTTCGTACGTACATGTTTAGTATCGATTTTTCGATATATGAATGAGACCACTGATCATCCAATTTAGGTGAATCTCACATATTCACATTGTGAGCACATTGTCAAAGAATTTGTACGTTTGACAAACCACTCCATAATGTGACATCAAGTTTTGGGTTAGATGATTTGGGTCAAAACTAGTCATTTTGATTTGGTCCATGGTACAATTTTGTTTGTTCTTTTACTTAGTTATGTATTAAAAGCTGTCCTGGTACATCAACAGATTTTGGACTTTTAACCATTTATTTTCCTGCAAATAGTTAATAAATTCCTGTGAGGGCTGGTTAAACACGTGGCAGTGTGGTCACTGACCAGCTAAGAGAGGGCAGAGGTCGTCTTTAGTTCATGTGAGAGTGTGTACAATAGTATAGTAGAGTGTGTACAGCGAGGTTTGTGTGTACAGTACATCAATTTACATTGCTGGCCCTATCCAGTAGGTCAAACTTGCCGCCACATCTTTTCCCATTGTGGGTTGACCTTATCACATTCATATCCAACAACCTGTGGAGCTCTAAATACAATAGGTAGTATAGGTTTTAATTGGCTTGCATGTGATGATGGTGTATCCTGTCAAGTGACAGCCAGTCTGCTGAAGATGTTTGGCAGGAAATATAGATATGTCTACTGTTGATCTCACCTTGAAGTGCCATAGTAACCATAACTGAAACAGTAAGGAGTTCTGGGCTACAACCAGCCTCTCAAATTATAGTCTAGTAGTTACAAATTATTACACACACAAGTTGTGTATGTATGTGTATGTGCGAGGCAGTGTGTGCGTGTGAGAAAGAGAGACAGTTTGTGTTAGGTTGTTGCTTTGCATATGGTAAGTGTCAGCTCGCGGCTCATTTCTTTCTCTCTGACACTCGCCTGGGGGATAATAAAGCCTAGCAACAATTGTTTGTTCCATTATGGTGTATTTCCATTCTGTTGTGCTTCACAGCTCTGTCTGAAGCACATCCAGGCGAGAAGACTTTGGCCCGCAAGCTCCCAACCTCGAGTTGGGAAACAGCTCTCCAAGCAAATGCTCTTGATCTGTCATGATGTGGGAGAACTATGACCACATGAGTCAGGTATGGCTCACAGGCCCAATGGTGACATGCATGTAGAATGGAGAAGCTTATTTCCATTTTGGGGAAATTTGGGCATCTCTAACATGGAGGATCTGGTTGTCTATGAAAGTTTTGGGTTACCTGCTACCCTATACAAAAGTATCACAATTTGTGCTGAGTTCGTGCCATCAATAACACTGGGGAACAATTTGAAAAAAAAATTCTGTTGAGTTAGATTTTTATGCTGATTAAAACTAAAATTGGCATGCTGATTCCAAAATTGCAGTTTTTTCTAGCACGTCAAGTTTTTTTCTCCACAGCTTACCCTCCAGATAAGCAAAATTCCACTGATTAGCTATAGTAAGACTTGCCAGCTGATTACGATTGGACTCATCTACAGCTACGTGGCAACTTGTTTGTGCAGTCACAATTGAGACAGTGCGGTGAGAGGTGTGTGCAGCTCCCAATAGGTCAGTACTATCACACACATATCTGTTAAGTACAGTATTTTTCATATTTTTTAAGAAAACGGGGATCCTATAGTTCAAAAACTTGACGTGATAGAGAAAAACAGAGATCAGTTTTGGATTCCGCACCCAAAAATTAGTCAAAAACAGCTGTCAGACCTAACTCAACAAAAATTGTGTTCCCCAGTGTAATTTAAGTGTTGGTGTATTAATAAAAAACAGTCAATGTCTCACTTAATGAAACTTCAGTTGCTGCGAATTGGTTACTGTTTTGCAGTTGTGTGTGATGTGCAGCAGCAGTGCAGAGGTTGATTAATTACAATTCAATTCAATTTTATTTATATAGTGCCAAATCATTACAGGGGTTATCTCAGGCCACTTTTCATATAGAGCAGGTCTAGACTGTACTCTTTATAATGTTATTTACAGAGACTGTTGGTTCCCACCATGAGCAAGCACTTAGCGACAGTATAGGATAAACTCCCTTTTGGCAGGCAGAAACCTCGAGCACAACCAGGCTCTGGGTGGGCGGTCATTTGCCTCGACTGATTGGGTTGCAGTGTAGTATCAGATGTCAAATTGATGCCTCCAAGTTGACCGGGACTGTCTCTATGTCTGATTTATTCATTGTGCCTGTTGGACAATGTAGCCCCCGCCAAAACAGAGTGAAAACAATACGCTTGTAAATTCTTCTCTGAGCTCAACGCTAAAATTCCTGGCAAAGTTGGACTTGGCAGTAAGTTGGGAATTTTAAACACCATCTCATTCGGACGCCATGCCTGGCGCTCTAAGAGAATGTTTGGTCGCAGGAGTCTCTGAACAGTAGAACATGATGACAAGGCAATTCTTAATAGTGGACTTTGGGCAAGAAAAATAACCCATTTTGATCAGAAAACAATTGGGAAACAATTCTTACACTGTAGAAAATGTCTCTGATTGTCAGTTTTGTTTTACGAAACAAAGCTACATGAAGCTACATTTTAAGATGCCCTCCTGTTCAAGTTTTTCTCGACAGTTTGAAAAATCATTAGGCGGTTGCTCAGCCCTGAGGATATGTGGCTCTGTGTGATTTATGGGCTGAGCTGGCAGAGATGAAAATGGCCCGCATGCAGCTCCTGGAAGGCTATATATAATGGTAGGGATTACAATTAACAGGAGGCAATGGTCCACTAACATGCAGGGCACTTACAAGGCACTTGTGGGTAGTGTAGCAGCTGGTAACTCTGCTCAATGTGATAGGATAAATTTAGGACTGCAAATATTTTTCTCGATTAATCAATTAAACGTTTTGTCTGTAAAATACCAGAAAATTGTATCACTGAATCCAAGGTGTCATCTTCAAATTCCTTGTTTTATCCAGTAAACAGTCCAGAACCTGAATATATTCAGTTTACAGTAATATATGACAAAGAAAAGCAGCAAATCTTCACATGTGAGAAGCTAGAATCAAAGGATATTGGTCACTTTTGCTTGAAAAACAACATGAAGGAACTTTTTGTGTCATTTAGGTCAACTGGAGAAGAGTTTTCCTTTGATTTTGATTAATTATTTTTCATCATCAAATCATCAATCTCTTTTATAAAGACATATTTTATATTATTACTTTATTATTATCTGTCTTCCAATATTGTCATTCATTATCTATTTATACAGCAGCCCACCTCTGGGTGCCCACAGGAGTAATTATAGTTGTTGACAAATACATGAACAAACACTTCTGCTTACAACTACATGACAGTGTATTATAAACCATTTATTACATTTTTATATACTGCTTATGAATGCTAAATGTGGGGACTAAAAGTGTTGCCATTATTTGAAATAATGACATAGTTCATACATAAAATAATATGTGTCGCGAGAGAGGGAGGCAAAGGGAGCAATGGATTGTGGGAGCAGAGGATGGGGGAGTTGTGCATGTTGGGGGAGAGAAAGAGAAAAATAAACACAGAGAGACAAACATAGTGGAATGGACCAATGGAAGTTGCATGCGTTTATTTGCAGTTGTGTGAGGAGAGGAAGCAGGCTGAGGCTGGTGCCGCACTCACACACACACACACCTATAGACACAGATGCATAGACATGTATTCATGCACAAAAACTCACACACACACACACACTGACATGCACATACTCATCATGAAGCAGGAATTCTCACTTTAAACAAACCAAAGCAGGAAATTGGAGGTAGAGGGAGCTTTTAAATGACAGCCCAGGGGCATGTGGGAACTCTAAGTACAGGGCACTCTGTCTTCCTGGCTCTTATCATCATCAATTACAAACATCATCAAAAGCAAGAAACACTTCCCCTGTCATACACCTAAACACTTAGAGTTCTATGTATCTGTCAAATACTGAAGATGCGTCTGTACCTGATGAAGAGCCAACCTGGGCTGAAATGCTGTACTAAGAAAGTTAACATTCTACAGTGTTGCAAGTTCTCGTGAAACAGAAAATACTGTAAATGCTCACTAGTTCTAATTTAAGAAACCCTTATTTGTGTAGAAGCACGTTATTACGGGAAATGCTCAGTTTTAATGTGTGATGTATAATATCTAATGTCAGAAGTGTAACGGCCCTACAGGTGGTAGTTTTGACTTAATGAAAATGGCACATCAAAAACAACATCAAGTTTTATGGTGAGGAGACCTTTCCTCACATTCAGGTCACTGGTTAACTTCTGAGACAGTTAAACAGAAATGACTAGATTTAATAAGATTTAATGAAAAAAGCTTTTGCTTGAACAAATGATGAGGTTTTTGTTGATAAAAAAGATGATAAATTGTGGTGCATGAAGAAAACAATGACAGATTCTAGACATGCTGAAATATAAATCCTGTGATGTGCACAATGTGGATTCCAAATGTGTTTGCAAGACTCCTGAGTCATACAGTAGAACATTTAGATAGCTAACTTGTATTTTGCACATGCCTACTTTTGGACTAGCTCTGGTTTGGTACCACCAGTCTTCTGATGTAGCCACATTTTTTTCTCATTTAGAAACACTGGCACCATCATTCTGTCAATTGACAGAATTGAAAAATTGAAAATAGAACAGATGATGTACAGATATATCGTTCTGTGGGTCTAGGGTAGTGGTTCTCAACTTGTGGAACAGGGTCAAATAACATCAGGTCAAAAAGAATACACACCATCAGGTAAAAGAAGCAAAAAACTAAATTAGAATTTTTTTGTTTGCTTGTTTGGTAACATTTTGACCCTATTTAGCATTTATAAGCAGTATATAAACATTTAACAAATGGCTTACAAACTAAAATGTAGTTGTAAGCAGATATTAGGACATTTTAAGTGTTTATTAATGTACAGTATTTCTCAGCAAGTATAATATTTCCTACATATTTTATATTAATAACTGTGTTTAATAACTATCTTGTCATTTATTATCAGTTTGTAAACCAGCCTCCATTTACGGATGTCCACAGGAGGACTTATAGTTGCTGTCAAATACATGAATAAACACTTATAACTGCTTACAACTACATTATATGTCATAAATCGTTTATTACATCTTTATATAGCTTATGAACACTAAGGAAGGGATACTGTTTTTTTCACTTATGTGAGTCACTAGACAAAGTCAGGGTTTCACCAAAATCATTAAGAATAAGAATCATCTTCTGGCTTTCATGAATATTCCATGCTGAAGACCACGAAGTCTGACAGTTTCTAGCTCTGACACAAAGTTGTAAATAAACATTAATCAAGTGTTCAGTGTCCCTATCAATCAATAAAGTATATAATATACAGCATAAAGTATCTTCTGACACTTTTTTTATCCACAGAAAACAAGCTCTCATCACAGCCAAAACATGACTAATGTGATTCACACCCTCACTCCTTACCCCCCCCCCCCCCCCCCCTTATTTCATTCAGTGCTTGTATAAGGACAAACAAGTAGCATAAACCAACGCCACACACTACAGCATTTAATCTTTCTTGTCACTCTGTGCCAGGTGCCGTCCTCCCAATAAAGCAGAAACGGCATTAGCATAATCAGTGAGCAGGCAGAGTGGAGAGGCCTCTGTATGTGTTTTGTATTAACTCTCCCCCTCTCTTCTCCAAAGGCCCTGGTGAGTGAAGGTGAAATCCTGGTGCTTGTGTGTGTCTTTGGATGCTGTGGGTTTAGCATCACTGTAGGAGTCTTTGCATTCTGCTGCTTTTTCATTTTTAGTTGTATGTGAGTGTGTTGAATCCTGCCAAGCATCTGTCTGGATTCTGTCTGAATGCTGTGAAGCTGAAAGGCTTTACCTCCGTGCCTTGTGCTACTGTATGGCTGAGGCTGAGGCGTGAACTTTCCTTGAACGACAGCCCGTTATAGGTGGATCACACGCACAAACTCACACAGACTAGGTCATCAGAGCATGGTTGGGGTGCTGAAATTGACTAATGCTTTCCTTCTCAAGCCCTCATTCTTCCTTCATTTTATAAATACTTTGCTTAAATATTATTCCAGCATGTGATTTTAACTTTGAAAACAAGCTGTAATAACTTAGCAATCTCTCTCTTTCTCTCTCAGTGGTAAATATGAGTTATTTACCTGTGAGTGGAAGGTGGAATCCACGTTTTTTCTCCGTTCTGGTCTTCCCCCCCCCCAAAGCTTCCTCCGCTGTATTTTTAGGCCAGAGTTTGTCTTTGGTCAGTGGAAATGTTTAATACGAGGGTGTGGAGCTGACCTGGTGTGTAGCTGCTGCTCAGTAGCAAACACAGGAAACATGAGGACTGGACTTTGTAGGAATGAAAACACACACATACGCATGAAGTAAACGTCCTCCTGTTTCATAATTTCCCAGCTTTTTACAGGAAACTAACATCTGCCTCAGCCGGAACTGACACACACACACACACACACACACACACACACGCACACATGCTTTGTAGCCATACTACTTCAGTTAACAAGGGCTGTGTGAATCAAACAGCTACCCAAAATGTTTTCCTCTCTTCAGCTGGACTCTGTTAACATAACACACTGAACTCTGGTTCGCCTGCTCTCTGGCCTCCATTTAAATGTTGCTGCATTGACGCCATAACTGTTGCTCAGAGGACACGAGTGCCCACACTGCTTGTGTATTTAAAGAACCATACTTGGGGTTGGCAGGTTGTAACTCATTAACTACAATATATACTTTATATATACTTAAAATGACTGCTGACCATTTTCCAAAGAGCGCCATCAGTTTTAGACATATTCCTTCCTTCCAGGCAGCCTCTGGTTTCACTTCATTTCAGTACACTTTAGATTCTAATCCATCACAGTGAACATTTGTTAAATTGTGTTATTTTATAGAGCTGGATTTGCACGTAGACACTGCAACAATCAATCATTTAATCATTTAATCAACATCAAGTTTTGTGTGTTGTTTGTCTTTCAGATTTGATTTCCACCTTTGCATCCAGTATGTGCTTTTTGCTAAATGACTCTTGAATCTATGTACATCCAAGATATATTATTCCTCCACTAATGTATTAATTAGAAAAAGAATAATTGTATGTTTAATTATCTCACTTTTGTCTTTAAAACTGAGCTTTATTTGCAGCAAGAAATCCCAGTCAGCCTGGGAAAAAACGTGTTATTTTAGAATCCCTGGAAAACAAAAAAAACCCGTTTTCCAGGTAGTTCAACTGGACATTTCTTGTGATCTTTGAAGTAACTGTAAAGAGAGAACCGTCAAGGCAGTTTGTTAGCATCTTGTGATTGTTGGTGTTTCTCTAAATTAAGACCACATTTCCCATACACGCTGTTGATTCAGGTCACAAAGGGGATTTTGCTACTTGTCCCCTCTCTCTGTTATTGCTCCGGGGGAATTCAGTTTTTGGGGGGATTCACTGAAGCGGAAGATAAACACAATTTTTTAGTTCCAGGTTTTACAACCGCTCACTACTGAGCTTTAGCTGTGTTTGCTCTGGAAGAACAGGGCCTGCTGCCTGTTTAGTGCTTTAATTCAGACTGTGATATGTGTGAAGTTAGAGTGAGATACAGAATGAGAGAGCAAAAGAATGAGGGAGAGGGATGTGTGTATGTGTGTGGTGCTTGTTTCTCTCGTGTTTGAAGAAGAGATTGGGGAGGGTTATTAGAAAGGGACAGTCCTTATTTAAAGGAGTTCAATGCAGCCAGTTGAAGAAAAGCGCTCATTGAAATTCATGGCTTAGCACCTATAGCACTGTGGTTTGAGCAGAGCAGTGAGAGAGACGCAGCCAGCGTCTGACAGATTTCAATTAAAATGGCATTTACAAGAGCATGGATGGAAAAGTGGAGGGAGGGGGTGGAATACAGTTGAGGGGGGTTAGGGTTAGTTGTCTCTTAGTATCCTTTGGGCACTGCGCAGGCACCTCTGCAATGTCACTGATGCTCAGTAGATGGGTACCTTTCATGTTCTGGGCAGATTTAGTCACATGCTGCAGAGCCTTCAGGTCCTGGGCTGTGCACATCCCATGCCAGTTTGTAAGGACTGGATGCTTTCTATTGCTCCTCAGGAAAAGTTGAATTTTGGGACTTTTGCCCTCTTAAATTTCCTTTAGAAATGCAGACTAGCCAGTCTGCAGCAGTATTTTCTTTCAAGCAGAAGCTGTAGCAGTATACGTTTTTCCTGTTTGATACAGAGGATTTATATTATTGAGGATTTTTAAAAGTTTTATTTAGAAGATGCCTTTTAAGTGGAGTTCTTTATGGGTGGCTTTGTGGCAACCTTTTTTCCAAGATCTAGATTGACAACAAGGGGCGACCAGGCCTTTACTATGTCGCTCTGGAATGATTTGCCGGAGGAGATCAGGCAAGCCACATCTTTGTCCTCTTTTAAATCTTTTAAAAACCCACTTTTTTAAATGCACTTTTACTTCATTCATTCCTTGCTGTGTATGTCTAATAGTAAATTATATTGTTTTATTATTTGAATATCTTACCATATACTTTATTTTAGTTTATTCTTACTTTTATGTTTTGTATAATGCTTTTATTTTATTGGATTCTGTTTTTATTTTGCTGTTATGAAGCAATTGTAATTATGGTTTGGTGCCATACAAATAAAATGTATTATTATTATACTATTATTACCATACAGTCAGTAATTAATACATGAGTGGGCAGAGACAGGCATGCACATGGTCATTAGCGGATGTGCATATACAGACACACATGTAGATGTATAGTTTAAAATATTACCATAACCAGCCTAACTCCACCAAATTTATGGGTGAAAAAAGTAGTATAAAGCTCTTAGTGTCTCAGAGGGAGCTGAGTGAAGTCTGATAAATGTCCTCAAGTGATGTCACTTGAGTCAGTGTCAGTTGGGGCTGAAGGCTACAAAGACGTGAGTTGGAAAGACTGTGTCTGAAAGTGTTACAGGAGTGCAATGCAATAGATATGGCTGCAGCTTTGGGGTGATGTGTTAAATTGGCAATTGAGTTGACATGTTCACAAATTATGTGCCTATGCACACATAATATTATGTGAAAAGTATTGATCAAAGCATTCATACAGCCTGAGCAAGAAATGTGAAATTATAGGTGTGTAAAATGTAAATGTGTTGGAATGGCACTGAAGTACTGCAGCTTTTAAATGTAAATTAGAATTAAGATTACCAGCATTTCAAATAAACTAAACTAACTGCAAGACATTTAGTTAAGTAGATAAAAACACATCCTTAAATTATGTTTTTTTTAAATCACAGGGCTTTATTTTTATACTAAGGATTTGTATAGTTGCTTCAAATTATTATTAAGTTTAAATCTTGCAACATCTTCAAAAGTTAACATAATATTTTCTTCACAGTTGACTGAAACTGTGAAATCTCTCTTTCTCCCTGGTGAGGAGATCAGGTTGTGAGACTGGCGTTCAGCATCACCTCATTCCTCATCAGCCTCAGAGGAAACAGGGAGTCTCTCTCTCTCTCTCTCTCTCTCTCTCTCTCTCTCTCTCTCTCTCTCTCTCTCTCTACCTCTACCTTTCTCTTCCTCATTTTTTTCTCTCTATCCATCTCTGTCTTTCACTTCATTCCTCCTTTTTTTTTTTTCTCCCATTATACTCTGCCAGCCAGACTTTTGGGGCTTTGGGGTGTAACGCTGCAAGAGTCAGGTTGTAATAACACGGCTGTGATATGCTTGGACCTCATCTCGAGTCAGAGCTCCTGAGAGAGGGAGAGAGAAATGTGTGGAGAGGTGGATAAAGAAAGGCAGGGAAAAGACAGAGAAAGACAGACAGAGGATAATAAAAGAGACAGAGGAGAGACTGTGTGAGAGACAGGCTGTCCAGGGGGCTCTTATTGGGCCATGAAGACGTGTCTCAGTGTTTTATCTGGACCTGCTGGGGCTCCCAGTGAGGAGCTTCAGTAGTTGTAAACCTGCTGACCTTCCCAATCTAAACAAAGCTGCACACTGAGCTGGAAAGAAGAAAAGTCAACCTTCTCTCTACCTTTTCATTGTAAACTGAAGAATTGCTGTCAAAAGTGACACAGACACACACGTGTTTGTACCTTCAGAGCTGAAATTACTCAAATCATATTTTACATTACAGCCAACCATTTCCCAAAACATACCATCATGTTTGGGATTTTTTTCCCATTCATTTTTGGCAGCCATTGATTTCACTTAATTTCAGAAAATGTATTTACTCAAGACATTTTATCAGCATTTTTAACATCATGCCACAAAATCACTGACATTTCTTTTTACATCAATGATGTGGCAGTGAAAGTGTTCAGATGGTGAAACATAGCAGGCAATCATTGAAAGCTGATATCCAAGAAGCTGCTAAAACATAAGAAAATATCACAGACAATATCAGCATTACTTGCGTAATCCGTTGCAGAGATGTTGTGATGTATGTTGGTCATACTATGGTGCCTAGCAATACAGTTTGTATGCACAAAAGTTCTGGTATGATCCTTGAGGAATTATTTGTTGGAGAACGGACTGCAATATTGGTGTTTGTAAAGTAAAAATGTAAAAACTTTGGGCATTGGTTGAATTAGTAGTGTGTGTTAGAGAAAGCAGCGAAAATTAAACTATATTTAAAAATCTCACATATTAGTTAACATATTAATATATATTAACATATTAATTTTGCAATCTGGACCAGCATTTGCTTCACAAAACAGTCCCTCAAGAATATGTTTGAGTTGTGAAGTGGTCTTGCAGGAATTATTCAGGTATTGTGCTGGAAGATTTTGTGCAATGTGTCACTTGACAGTCACTTTTATATTTGCTTCATTTGTAAGTGACTGTGTCTATGTTGTCTCTGCCGGTCTCTGTCTGTACCAGCAGGTCATCGCTGACGTTGATCTAAACAGAGCGGGACATCAGATCTTGCTGAATATGTATCCAGGGACCCATGTGAGCTAGTAAACGTGTCAGTGAACTACAGGCCTTGCTTCTCGGCCTCGCTGCCGCGTCACATCAGACACGTTGAGAGGCCACAGTTTGCGGCCGCCACTCTGTTTGTTGTTTTAGGCTCGATTGTGCTGAGTCCCAGGCCTGTGTCCACCTTCTCCCTCTGCCTCAGTTTATTTGACTTCTCCCAAGTTTAAATTGATTGTAGATACTCTGCTTTCTTATGAGTTTAGTTTTCAAACAGGGTCAATACATTTTTTCATCCCCTGCTGCTAGTTCTCTGGGTTGTATAGGGTATGTGCATCAGATTCTTGTTAGTCAGATGTTGATTGAAATATATTGTCTGAATTATATAATGCTGAAAAAGAGGGCAGATTTTGTTTCATTTCATTAATCTTTCATTAATCATGTAGATGCACAATTTCCCTTGGCTCCTTTGATTCTGGACTTTGGTGGAATGGTCCTGTTGGAAGAGAATGGCAAGTGTTTAAGAAATTACATTTTGTTTGTGAAGGGGACTCACTGGGGGAAATGGCATCCTAATGAGGTACTTGAAACAGTCTTGGACCCCATGAAGGGACATTATTCACCACGAGGACCAGGGAAATAGTGTGTCTTTGAACCAAATCATGAGGCGTAAAGATGTAAATGAATGACAATCAAGTTATTCACTCATTCATTCTCTCTCTCTCTGTCTCTCTCTCTCTCTCTCTCTCTCTCTCTCTCTCTCTCTCTCCCTCTCTGGTGCTGTTCAAGGTTTCTGCCTCTTAAAAGGAAGTTTTTCCTTGCCGTTGTCACCAAGTGCTTGCTCATGGTGGGAACTGTTGGGTCTCTGTAAATAATATTACAAAGAGTACATTCTAGACCTGCTCTATATGTAAAGCATCAAAGTAGACATAGTGATGGACTATCATGATTCTTAGATTATCTTAATGCTGGAAATAATGGCACTTTGTAAAGGATGAATACAATGAGAAAGTGAGACAGATTTGAATTTATCTTGTTGCTGTAGCGCCAGCAGTGCCATGATGCAAGATTGTTAAGTTCATTGGCCACCAACAGTTAGTTGCACTGGCACAATTCAAAAAAATAGTTTTTATGAGACCTTTCTCCCAATCCAAATATGGTATGCATCAAATTTGGTGAAGATCAGGTGAAATGTGGGGGGGGGGGAATCTTAATTGTGGAGAATCTTCATAGGGGGAAATTACACCACACAGTTCAGGAGTTGCATACTTGGGTGGGTGCATACTTGAAGCAAGGGGCAGTCCTGCTGTACGTTTTCATTTATGGTTCTGTGCTCAAGTTTATTGATCATTGATTGCACCACCTTAACACTAGACAGATGTTTAATATGTGATCAATCATGTTCCCCAAATTTGTAGTTACGCCATAACCCCTTAAAACAGAAACATAAAATCCCCTTTAAGAGAAAAATATCATAATTACAAGGGCTTTGTCACTTGAACGTAACACATGCCATTTTGGGGCACTTGCTGAAATGACTGATGCTGATGATGGACAGTGCTTCATAAATCAGAAGAATAAAGACTCCTCAGGAAAGTCACACAAAAGTGCATTGATGCAGCCCGGTCACACAAGAAGTGAGATCGATAGACATGAGGAGCCAAGTGTGGCCACAAGGTTGTCAGTTTACGTTATGGACTAGCTCCAGATCTGTGGGGAGAAAAAGAGCTTCTTACATACTTCTTACAATGTGAAGGAGATGTGAAGGAGGCTATTCTTCCAGACGAGCATGCAAAATAACAGGTTAAAGGGGACCTATTATGCTCATTTCAGGCTCTATATTTTCATACTTGAGTAGCTTTGCATGATTCACAGTTCAAAAAAGTCCTGATTTATCTTATAGCCCTTCAGTTCACCTTGTATCTGAAACAAGCCGTTTTAGCTCCTGTCTCTTTAAGGCCCCCCCCTCCCTAAAAGCCCACTTTTTTCTGATTGGCTGGCCAAGTTCCGGAAGTCTTTGGAAGAATTTCCAAAGGCAAACTGTAAACCTAAATGTTACTAAGCAATGTTGACATAAACATAAACATCTGGTCTGTGTCTGGAGCAGAGATACCATATAAGGACGTCTGTGCCTATCTGACATCAGATAGACACGGCGGTTGAAAAAACTGAGCTTTTGGCTCACAGGGATTGCGTTTACATACGTTCACCTCATTATTTGGCGACTTTGGCAACGTTTAGTATGAATATCTGACATTTTAATATTATATATATGACAGAAAATAAGGAAAAGCATAATAGGTCCTCTTTGAGTTAAAAGAAAACATCATATCTAAATCTTTTATCAGCTTGGAGTAATAAAGCTTTGTTGTAAACAGACCATCTTAAGTGAGTGAAGTCATCTCATTGTGCCTTGATGAGCACACTCCCAAACCAACTTTTCCAGTTCTTCCCAGAGCTCAGTGATATCTTTGGCTGGCTTTTCCCTCTCTACTAGCCTCTCTGGAGAGCGTTGGCCCTCCGTCTTAGATTTAAACACTGGCCTATTTCAGATATTATTGCCACAGTGTACTCTGTAAATCACCAGGACAGGAGACCACATCAAACAGGCCAGAGTGAATGGAGGGACGGAGCGATCAGAAGACGAGTAGGAGGGATGACCAGCCGTGTCAGTGCTGACAAGAAGAAGCCTTGGATCAGTGACAGCTGAGAAAATGGGCTGAGTAGGGCTTAATTGGTGCTGATGAAGAAGAGGAAATGTGTCCGGATTTGAGTGTGTGAGAAAGTGGGATTTCAGAAATCAGTATTGGTATATAGAGAGATGTGGTTTTTTTTAACCACCAGATTAGTACTCATGTTTTTTCTTTGACACACCTCACCTACAATTATGAGATAAATCATTCACTCCTCTGCCCAGTTAAGCTGGCCTCACACAAGAGGATAATTGGGCAGATTTTGGGTCCGATTCGCACCTCCCAATAATTGCGGAGATGTTCCCGATTGGCTGGTCTGAACATATTGTCTGCCCAAATTATCCTATAGTGTGAGGGGTTTACAGACATAATCTATATGTTAGCGACAGAATCGGAGTCTCCCCATTTCCAATCCTAAATGGGTTGATATTGAATTGATATTTCATTTAAGTTTGATATTTGTGACATGAAATCCTGTAGTGTGAAAGGAACAGCGACGGAATATTGAGCAGAAACCTGCAATAGCCAATGAGATGAGCAGAATTGGGAAACGTCACCAACCGGATGTTGCATACTTGTGTAGAACAGAAACTTGTCAGCTTGTAGCAGTAGCTTGCACTAGCCTCGTTTGAGACTAACAGTGAAGCTTTATTTCGTGCTGCAAAATGTATAAACAATGCTAATTCCGCCTTCTCGGCCATGGCTTCATCCACTGTTTTTTTCTCTTTTTCTGTTTTTTGGTGCAAAACATAGCACACACAAGTACAGCCAGGTGTCCGCCTCCATGTTTATTTTATTCTGAAGTCACGTCTGCGTTCTTACGATTAAATATTACAAATGGTTTAAATCTGTCGTTATGTTTGTGGTCTCGCACGTTTTTTAAGATTTGAAAATCCTCTAATGTGCATCAGCCATTACAGTACAGAGCAGCCTCCTAACAGCAAGTCAAGTGTTGCTCTGCGCACAATGTGCATTGATTAGACTGACAAAATAAAGCTCTACTCTGGGGCGTCTAGACTGACAAGTCAAGGGCTTCATCCTCTGGGGACCATGAATACATGTACATAATTTGTACAATTATGGAAATACATCCAATACATGTTGAGATATTTCAGTCTGAACCAAAGTGGTGGACTGACTGACAGAAGAACCAACTGTTTGTCTGTCAACCGTTTGTCTTCACGGCCCATATAAAGTCCAAGCAGGACAGCCAAATTCAAATTCAATGTGTTGCTATAGCAAAAGCATCCATCAACATGAGGGACAATGTATATGTTGCTCCTTATGTTGTTATGGGTGTCATGGTCCAAACTTACCTGATGGCTAGCTAGCTTTTATTATCTTAATAAAAAATGTTTGTCTTGTGCCTGAGTTTTGCATGAGGTGCATCTTGGTATGCAACAGTAGGATAGAGCCTAACATACATACAGTATATGCTTGATACATGTATATATGCTGTAGCTGCAAGTGTTACTTAAACCTTTTTTTGGCAACTTGGGCCTTTTTAGTTGATATTGGGAACTTGTTAGCAAACAGCTGCTTATTTACACCTCCAGCAGTTACAAAGCAACATAATCCTTCATTTGGAGTGGTGTTTGTGTCACCTGATGAATGTAAGTCCAATATTCACTCTCTTTTAGCTCTGTTTTTGGTCTCTACCAACTCCTGAGGGAAATATCTGGCTTTTGAGCTGCTAAATGCTCCACTGTTCACCAGCTAGTCTCTAACTGTGTCTGTCTGCTGTTTGCTGCTGAGCAGGCAGTGTAGAGTGGCTTTTTACAGCCTTTTCCCTGAAAACAGCTACTGCTGTGAGAGTGCCGTTGTGGGCCGGAGAGCTAAAAAATGAGCCGAAACTCTCTCTAAAGCTCAGATTTGGGTCGTTCAGTATGGCCACAGTAGGCATGATGTCCATAACGTGGCATAGACATATCACGGTCGAGCAAAACCTTAAAAGCCCTAAAAATGTATTTTGTCATTCAGCTTCTTACTTGGAGTGATGGGTTTTTGCATGGACACAATCTTTTCTGCCGAAGTTAGAAGAGTTATACTTGTTTTCACATGAGTTCCTTTTTTTCTCTGTGTTCTTCTTATCGGTTTGAAGTGAGTGGGCCTGATTTAGATGGGGATTTCATGTATTTCCCTGCACCAATCAGGAGTTTGCAAGATTTGAAGTTGGTGGGTTGTTTTGTCACTGTCAATTTAATCAGATCAAACCACACTCACACAGCAGATTAGAGTGTTTGAGTGATCATAAATCATAACTAAAGATGTTTTTATACCTCTGACTGCTGCTTATGTAGTCATGAATATTTAATGTTATAGAGAAATACTTACGATTTGATGCCAAGTTTCAGAGGCTTTCTTTTTTCTGTTTTTCATAACTCACTTGTCAGCTGTGTTCTCTTCTGTGCAATCAGACAAAAGCTTTAAAAGGTAATTAAACTCTCTCTGTTCCCTGTACAGATGGGATGAACTGCATGAACAAGGACCACGGCTGCGCACACATCTGCAGAGAGGCTCCAGGCAAAGGCGGGGTGTCGTGCGAGTGCCGTCCTGGCTTTGAGCTAGCCAAAAACCAGAAAGACTGTACATGTATGTATCACACCTGACCTCAGTGCTACAACACATCCCCACACTGACACACACACCCATCCCAGGAAGTGACTGTGCTTTTAGGTCAACCTTTGGTCTCCGATTTATTTGTCGGGTTTGATTACATTTGTTCACATTAAATGAGCAGCTCACAGACGTTGGATGTCTTGAAATCCTACATGTAGTCAAATGTACTTTTATGTAAGACTTCTGTCATCTGTTAAGCTTTAGTCAATTGACTTGTCACTTTATTTTACGACTCACATGGCAGCAAGGCATTAACACTTTCATAGACTTGATTTTATTGCGGTTGCACACTGATGCGATGAAGGATCTAAACTGTTCCTGTAAAAAACATCTGTAATAGCAATGATGGACAAGTTCCAGTAGGCCTTCAGCGGTAAAATATGAGGGTGGACATTTAATACCAAAATCAGTGAAGCGTTTCAGGCCAAGCTGAAGGTGCTGAAGGATTCAGTAGAGAGAATTCATGTCTCTAACCCCCCTTTGCCTCTCCATCCCTGTTTCTCACACTTCATGCCGAGTGCCTGCAGCCATGGAATTTAGGGCTGCTGCTTTTGAGGGGGAAAAGTAAGCTTTTAGTTACACTTTGTTTGGCAACACATCTTGTTCTTCTCTCAGACAGTGAGAGTGTAAAGATTGTGGAAGCCTCTGAAAGGCTCTAATGTGTCCCCTGCTATAGTAAGATTTCATTAGTGGCGAGGGACCCAGTGGACAGTAGTGAACCAGTGATGAAAGAAACACGTCCACACACACATGCACACACACTATGGGGGGTGAAAAGGGAGAACAAGAGAACAAGACGGAGAACAAGACGCACGTACGCATGGACGTATAGTCCATGCGATTATCTACTAAAAGTCCCACTTTATGTGTATGTATGTGCAAATGTGTGTGCTCAGTACAATTCAGCCATGCACACGCACTTGCATGCACATGTGACTCTTAACCCAGGATTCAGCTGCAGCAGCAGGTGAACACTGTTATATCAGAGGCAGCAGGTTAACGTATTTTATCCAGCAGAATCAAATAGGATGTGTTAAAAACTTACAGGCTTTTTTAATTGGATTTTATCCACTGCTTTTAGCCTGTCCTTTTGAGGTATAATATTGATATTTTTATTATATACAGTATATATATATATATATGTCTGTCTCTTCCGCTCCGTTTCAGTACTATGGACAGCGCTGCACCTCCTCACCCTCTGATTTAGACAACATTAAATATTACACAAAATGTGCTTACAGATTTTGATTGTGACAATGGAGGTGCCGGATCCAATCACATAGGTGCCGGTCCTAATCTGGGGAGGTCCTGAATCCTGTTCCGGCAGGATCCAGCACAAACGAAGCCCTGGGTCAGAATATCAATAATAGACTAATAGTTATTTATTGCCTATAATTAGGGCAAATTATTTTCCTAGTTTCATTGATTTATTTATATTTATATTTATTATGATTTATAGTTTGTTAATAGATACACTAATTAAATTAGATAAACAGGTGGTTTCTGCTGCCTCTGTGATAATAGTGTTCACCTACTGCTGCAGCTGAAGCCTGGGTTTGGAGTCACACGTGTGCAGGCATGTGTATGTGCATGGCTGAGTTGTACTATGCATGCGTGCGTGATTAGTACAACCACTTCTCTCCTCCTTTTAGCGCTTTTTCTGTTGCCCACATTCTTTGCCTCCTTCACTCTCCGCTTCATCTTTTCTCCTTTTAATTTCTTGCCTACCACCCTCTTTTTTATCCCTAGAGTCACCAAAAGCTCCAAAAATTGTCCAGATTAGGTTAGGGAACTGCAAAATTTAGGACAAGCTCCAGAATGTCAAATGTCTCACATAGTTGCTGTTTGACAAATCAGACAATGTTTATTATGGCACACTCCATCTCAAGAGTTTGTGGCCCGATACAAAGTATTACTTAGCAGGCTGTTTTAGGGCCAAGGAAGTAAAGTTTAAACCTGTTTTTCTGGTGGATAAGGGCTAAGGTTAATAGCTCAAAGAAAAGTTCCAGCAGTGAAATCTCCTTGTTACAGTCTCTTTCTTTCAATCCCCCATCCTGTCTTTGTGACTTCTCTTACTCGCTCTTTCACATTTCATCTCTGGTGTTGTTCACATTCTTTCTATTTTTCTTTTTTTCTCAAGAAAGAATTTAGAAAAAGTAACTCTTTCTCTTTCCCTTTCCCCCCCTTTCAACCTCAGGAAGTGTTCCAGGAACTTAGGATCTGTAGCTGCTTTTCAAACACGGGAACCTAGTGCCAGTTTACAAGGGACTAGTATCATGGTTTTGGATATGAAATGATGATTTTTGCACAGAATCTATGTGCACTATGACTTTTGGTTCTTTCTCTATTTTTTCCATCTAACCCTCCCCCCATCTTTATGCTTCCTTCTCTTTATTCTCCTTCTCTCCCCTCTTTCCCTTCTCTCCTCCTCATCCAGTTTTCCCTCTACTGTAACCCCCCCCCCTTCTTTAACATCCTCTCTCTTTCTCTTATTCTTGCTTAGTCCGCTTGCTCTGTATTCTTCTAGTCTAATTTTTCTGCTCGATGTATCTCCCTCACCCCTTTCCTCTTCATCTCTCTTTCTATCATTCCCTCATAATCTCCCTCTCTCTCTTCATCCTGTTATGACCCACTCACCTGTCATGTCAGGCCATATTTCTGGACAGTAAAATACCCCTCTGGGGCTTCTGTCTGGTAGATTAACATGTCATCATTGTATCTAAATAAGGAATTAGTGGACACTTAAAATGTCATGAGCTATGTGTTACGTATAGCATATACAAGCCAGGAGTGAGACTCGAATGTGTGTGTGTGTTTTTTTTAGTGACGTGTAACTATGGAAACGGCGGTTGCCAGCACACATGTGATGACACTGACACAGGGCCAGTGTGTGGCTGCCACCAGAAGTACGCCCTGCACTCAGACAGCAAGACCTGCATCGGTGAGTGACAACTAAGATGGCTTCTCAGTTCACACACACACACATACACACACACACATACCCTGAAGCCCTCACAGCTGTTTCACTGTAACATATGTTGTATGATAGAAGGTCCTGAATAGTTTCAGTGTAGAGAGATGATTTCAAAGACGAAAAGTAACAAAATGTAAAAGTGTGGTGTTGGTGGTGAGGTGGCAGATAGGTCATCTCCCAGCTCCCTCAAATTTCTTCTCCTCTTCCCCAGGCCTCGTCTTATTTAAACACTTGGAACACAAAAAGAGACAGGGAGCTGCTCACACTAAACAGAGAATGATCTGCTCATCCAGCTTTACCCTGATTTATAAATATGATCTATCCACACTCTCAATAATACCAGTACAAACATGGATGAGACTCAGTTTCATTGTAGCCCCACTGCTGTTAAGACATGCTGTCAGTGAAAAGAAGTAAGAGTGAGACCTTATTCAATCAATGCCTTGTTGATGAAAGCTGTAGTCCAGCTTCATGCGCACACACATCTTACCTGCAATAGTAGTTTAAACAATTCTCTTATTATGTATAACCCTGTTATTCAGCAGCTGAAATCAAGTCATTGCTCACAATAGGTGCAAGGATTTCAAAATTAGACCAAAGTTGAAAATTGCCAATGTGACTTCTACAATAGCATGAATCTGCTTTGCGTGCTGCAGATAGTACCTTGTTTAATTTCAGGCAGCTATTAAACTTCTCCTTGAGGTTCATCTGTTCTCTCCATATCTTAACCAAGTAGTCAACCTAGCAGCTAGCTTGACGACTGGGGGAGTGGGCTTTCTTGTCCTGAGCTGAGCCTCTCAGGCTGCTGACACATTCTCCACCAGTAGGACTGAGAGACTGGTGGAGCTTTCACCTTGGATGTAAACCGCTGCCGTAGAGGTGTAATTCATGGCAGTGTTCCAGTGTTAAAGATTTCAAATGAAACAAAAAACTAACATGTCACTTTTGACAGCTTTAAAAATCTTAAAAATACAAATATATATTTGTCTATCTATTTAATATCCAATGGTTAAGAAAGAGGCAACACTTTCCTTTTGGAGACAGAACCAAACTGCAGAGTATTCAGTAAATCAGGATGCACGAGCTACAAATACAACACTACTTCTGAGTCTCTGTCTCCATCTTCTCTGCCACGTAAGCATCTATGTGTCAAACACACAAATGCTATGATAATGCCCACAGTAAGTCTTGGAGGGATTATCACAGTGGTAAAGTGTCAGGGCCAAGGAATGAGCAGGCTGGTGGAAAATGAATGACTCTGAAAAACACATTCATCATGTCAAAACTCAGTTGACTCAGTGAGCCCAGCTAGCAAGCAGCAGGCAGCTCTCTCTGCCCAAATGGGTCATTTGTACATATGACTGTCAACAGAAGAGAAGAGTGGGATATTCATTTTCATCTTGCTATTTTTCTTATCAGTAGAGGATGACCTCCACCAGGTAAGTGGAGTTGTTCATAACTCTGTTTTCTTCACCTCCTTCCTGCTAATATAAATGGAAGAAATAGTTTGTAGAGAATTTTTTTCATTACCACTTTGTTCTCGTAGCCAGTCTACTGCAGCTTGCTCCAGTCACAGTTTGAGTATATTGGCATTGAGAGCATGTAATCTATGGAGCCCGGGCAGGTCTTAAGGTATTGATCATTTGTGCGCACAAATTTGTCATTTGTACCCTCATATTAATAATTAGTGTGCAGAAATTAGTTATTTCTTCACTAAAACGAATCAACCAATCAATTAAAATTTTTATTCCGTAAAATTATAAAATTCATTCATTGTAGAAGTAGGTGCTCAAGTGAGACAGACTTGTTGCCTGAATTTGATTAATAGGATTTAGCAATCATGTTCGGTCCATTTGTCCTCGCCCCTGGACAGTCTTTCTCATACAGTTTTGATGCTACATTGGATGTTGCTTCAGAAGTTGTAGTGTACTTTTGCTGACCAGCTTTGATTGGTGGCTGCTCAAATCTTCCTGTATAAAGCAGTACAGAGTAAACAAAGTGGTCAGGTCACACACAATCTAAATGGGACATTGAATACAATTTTATGTTGATTTTAGATTATGGTATGCAGATGTATTTCACATGTTGGCAACATAGTGTTTCTGTCCTTCTACTTTGTGGTGGAATTATTAATTTGAAGGTATAAATAAACTGTGCGCAAAACTCAAAAAATGTACATCAATATGTACGGGCTCAGGTAAGAGCAATAGTCAGCTCTGTTAATAACACATATACACATGAGTGATTTTGGCTGAGGTGGCTTGTCCAAAACACAATTCAACATTTATGGTCATTTTTTAAGAAGTGGGCCGTACATTGTAGCACTCTAAGTACCTATGGACATATGTAGGCATACATTGAACGACTCATTTGAACTCTGAGGTAACAGCTCTTCTTCAGTTGGATAGAGGAGAGCAAACGCCTTTGAATTCAGGTGGCTAACAAAGAAAGGTCTCTCTCCTGCAGTGTGGTTTGTCAGGAGTGAGAACGAAATCCACACCAATTACAGAAAACCTCCCAAAAATCCGGGATTTATGGGTATAATGAAATGGAGGTTGACATCTGATAGCCAGCTGTTCCTCAAACTTGGAAAGTTTAGCATGACAAAGTGAACCAAGACCAAACCACAGTCTGGACTGGTGTCTTATTTGGCTATTTCTTCATGATTGATACAAAAACCACAAAAGGTGTTCATAACAGTTCACTCTAGGCAGAAAGCCTTGAAACAGGAATTTGTTTTGACTTCCCTGCTGCCAGCATGGCTAACCTGGCAGGATGACAGGTCACCAAATCTCTGTCCAATTAATGAGCTGCTTGGGAGTCCATGTGACTTTTGTTTACAAGTTCTGGTTCATTTGTAATGGGGCAGTGTAAACCTTAATGAACCAAAAAAAAATCAAGTAAACTTTTCCACGTGGTTAAAACCAAAGAAAACACAATGTAAACTGATGAGATTATAACTACCTGTACATCTAGAAGACACATTAAGTCTGAGAAACATCTCAGAATGATGTCCATGCTGCTGATCACAACATGGAAGCACAATTATCTGATGTCATTTGATGCACTGTCCTTCCTGCTGTGTTGGAACACTGGAAACACCCCCTCTTTCTCCCTCTCTCTCTGTCTCTCTGTCTCTGTCTCTCACCCTCACCACTCGATTATATTGCTGTGCTGCTTTTTAGCAGCACCAGGTTTTGACTGCCGATAACCCCTTTTTCTTCTTATCCAGCTGCTTTGAAGAAGTGAAACTCACCATCAAGTCAAGGCTTCAAAGAGGAAGCAGAGCGAGCGGGAACCCTCCTCTCCCTCCGTTCCCAGTGTCTTGTGTCTTTTCTCTCTCTGTCTCTCTTCCTACTTGATGAGAGAAAAGACCTCTGTGTCTGTGGTCTGACTGTCCCAACTGCTCTATGGACGTACTTTTAACCCCCCACCCTCCCTTTTACCCTTTCTATGTAGCGATGTCCCTCTGCTCCTCCTTCCTTCTCCTTCTCCTCCTCCTGCTTTCTGGTGATAGTACCTGATTGCCTGTCTTGTCTGAGCATCCATGTTAAAACAAAATGGATTAATCCTCAGTGTGCAAGAGGAAAGAGTTACTCTGGGGGTGGGGGTGTGTGTTAGACTCTGTGGTTAAAAACGGACATCTCAATTGCAGCCTGATCTTAGTTAAAGCTCCCACGAAAGCAAACCTTAACCTCCTTCTCCTCCAGCTCTCTCACTACCTCCTCATGCTCCACCTCCTCATGAGTCCCAAACAAAAAGCAACCGACTCGTTTAAACCCAAAAATGACCTCCATGCCTCATCCCCATCCATCAGCCCCCTACTTGCTCCATACAACTTAATAGAGAGGTGGGGACTCTCTCTTCTTCGCTCTTATAACATGTCCACTCACATGTACCACATCGACAACATTTGTACACCACTTCCTCTTTTACTAATTTTTCCGTCCATCTGTCTGTTTGTCTGCTTGTCCAGCTGCATTGGAGAGCCTGCACTGCATTTGTGTGGTTTCCCTTTTTTTCCCCCGTTTTCTTTTTTTTTATTTCCCCTTTTTGAATTGAAGTCCATTTTTATTGTTGTTGTTGTTTATAGCGACCATGGTTCGTCTGTTTCCTTGCAGTGCATTGGTTTTTACCATCCTCCTCCTAGCTGTAGTCGTGTAGAGTGGCTTCCCCCTCCTCGTCTTGTGTAGGTCTGGCTCTCTAAAACATTCCCCCCTCTCTGTGGGCCTCCAACCATAGACTCCCATAGACTCTTTGGGAGCGGGTGGCCGGGACTCCTCTCTTCCCGCCCCTTCTCAACCTGTCTTACACATCCACTCCTCACACACACACACATACTTGCATTTTATCTCCCTCTCTGACAGATTTTTCACACACTCAAGCAAGCAGACGCTCAAAAGCACGCACATTGGTATGCACAAGCTCTCAATTCAACAATCACACTCACATACACACACACACACACACGCAGCCACATTTCACCCATTAGCTGAGCACCAGAAAGCCTCCATTCATCCCTGAGCGTACTTCAGAGAGTCCTCCACTTTGTCCATCAAGCGCCTGAGAGGAGAGAGAGAAAACGGGAGCGGGCTGGGGAAGGGAAGGGACATTAATTACCCCCATATCCAACCCCCCACCCCACCACCCCATAGGACTGTGTGTGTGCATCAAAGCCCAGTCTTATGCGGCAAGTGGCGTCCATTCACAGAGAGATGCTCATTCAGGCCCTAATGACTCAGGCCCAGTGAAAGGCAGCCTCCCTCTCCCAGGCCCAACATCAAACTCACCATCCCCACCACCGCACCACTTGCATGTCATCTTAACAGTGATCCTCTACAACCATGGTCAACCGCCCTCCTCCTTCTCCTACCTCACCTTCACCCCTCCACCCCTCAGACACGGCCACTGCCCTTTGGGAACATGGTTTTTCCAGTGTTGACTGTTAAAGCCAGTTGTGATGTGTTCCATAGACAAACAGGCAACCAGCGCTGCCCCCAGACTACCTCCTTGTGCTTTTTTATTTCTCTGCATGCTCTCCCTACACTCCCCTTTCAAACCCCATTTCTCAGTGTGTGCACCCCTCATATACCGCTCCCATTGTGGACCATGATGATTCTGTCTTGTTTCATCCTTCTCTCCCTTGCTCTCTTTTCCTACTCTGTTCATCATTCCCTCTCAATCATCTTGTCATTGCTCGCTTCTTCGAGCACCTCCCTCTGCTGTTTGACCTCTTGTCCTCCTCCCCCACACCCCCCCTCCTCCTCTTTCTTATCTTCATCGTCACCCCCTTTTTCTTTACTTCTGTCTCTGTGCCCCATTTAAAGCAGCTTGTCTTGGAAATGTTGGACATGGATACTCCCCTCCCCTCTCTTTCTCGTCTTCCTTCTCCATCCTAAAGCAAGGGAATCATTGCTGACAAAATGTGGTTGTTTGATATGGAAGACAGAAACTCCATCGGCAACAACAGCAACGTCAACATCAGAATTCAAATTAACGTTAATTAACCCCTTAACGTTCACCCCAATCCCATTTCATCCCCAAACCCCACACCTCTACTTATCTTTTTTTTTTTTTTTACTTTTTTCATATGTAAGCCCTTCCCCTCCCCTACCCACCTACTTGCCTACCTACCGCTTCATTTTGTAAGCTACACACTGATACTGATCATTTTCATTTATTTTGTTTTGTTCTTTTGTTTGCTCTGGGGGATTTATCATTTGTTTGGGGATTAACACTCTAACAGGGATTTTGGCACTTCTTCATCGCTTCTTGCTTCTTGGCTTTGGTTTTTTGCTCAAACGCCAAGAGGGGCTGAAGGTCTGGTCATTTGGGCTTCTCATTAACCTGCTGCTCACTGTTTGTCCCCTTGTCACTTGTGTTTTAGAGAAAGATGAGGCTGCAATTGAGAGCTCTGAGTTCAATGCCACGTCAGTAGCTGATGTGGACAAGCGGGTGAAACGGCGGCTACTTATGGGTAACTCTTTTCTTCCTCTTTCTATGTGTTGCCATGGCGCTTGTGCTTGTATCCCCGACTCCACTCCTCTCCGTTCCTCCTCGTCCTCCTCTCTCTGTCTTTATTTTTTTTAATCTATTTTTTATTTTTTTTTAGTAAACCTTTGATGCCCACTGTGTCTCCTCCCACAGTCACAGTTGTGTTGCAACTGTATCTAACGTGATGGAAACGGAGTAAAAGAGGTCGCTGTTTTCCTTTAAACCCTTCCTCCCTAACTCTACCTACCAAATGTCTGGATGGCTCTAAGGTTTTCTCAATGACTAACATTTACTTTCCCAGTTGCACCTTACTAAAGTGTTTTGTGTACCATTTCCCTCATTTTTGAAAAACAGGATACCTTACGAGCAAAGCAAAACCCTTGAAAAGGTCGTAGATCCAACTTGTCCAATGATTATGGAACTATGTCAGGGAGGTTTTGTACTGCACTTGGTAGAATATTATATATATTAATATCAAAACTATAATCCTCAGAATAGGCAGTAAAAGTGAGGAACAAAACACCAGTCCCATAATTTGGTGCTGGTGAAACTGTCTCAGACATCCGAGTCATTTCTACTTTAGATCTACTCTAATTCATTTGTTAGGCTTTGTGTTCAATTAGATTAAAGTCAGCAGGTTTGACAACCCTGTGGCCAAAGGATGAAATGTTTGGTCCAAAAACTTTTTTAGACCTCAAATCACATGTTAGACCTCATCTTATGAGATTTTTATCATCAGATGTGTCTTTTAAAATTGCATCATAAACGTCTGTTCTTTTGATGGGATGATTGTGAGTGAAACATGAGACGAAAATAGTCAAATATTGCTTTTGTCTCTGGGGGCTGTATGAAACGCCATCAAGAACCCCTGGGCATCCTTAGACCACATAGAAACTACTGGTCAAACCTGATCAATCTGTTTTTACGTTCTTCTTTAGGTGTTCTAATCTTACTATACATGCCAAGGGATGGCTATTAAGGAAAATTAGAGTACCATGGACTTCTACTTTTAAAAAAATTAGTATGATTTGGTTTCAGAAGGACTGCACCCTGCCACTTCTTGCTTTCAGGTCTTCAATCCATCTTTCAATAAATTAATGATTGTTTTTCTTATGACTTTATCACAGTTTCCCTAAATCAAAAGGGTGTATCAAGTGAAGTTGTGCTTTTTCTGAAGCACTACGTTGGTCCTCTACTCTTTTGAATTTAACCTTTCTTTTATTTTCTAAGACAGAGACACATCAGGAATCCCTCCCAGTATCCAGTACTCCAAACCGATGTGCTGTACAGTCTGTAGTCTATTAAACCACGTTCCATACTTATACAAGTTTCATATCAGCAGGTTCTGGCCAGGAGGAAGAAAGGAGAATTTGGTTTTAGGGACGTTTCCTCGTCCCTCTTCTGTCTTTCTCTCTCCTCCCTCATTTACCTTTTAACTGAATTTTGTATTTCTCCTCACTGGCTAAAACCTAGTTTACCTCCTGTCCAGCATGTCACCTGACCTGATGGTGTTCCACTTGTAACCTGTAGTGTTCCAGGACTGCCCTGCTGTACACCATGTACACCTCAGTGGGATTACATTGGAAAACCTCCCAATCAACCCCATTGAGATCAGGGTCAGCCATAGCAGCACAGCTTGCTAGTGATGCAGTGTGTTGTTAAAGACTTGTTTCAGACTTAAACCTGGTCTAAGGTTTGAGAGGCTCTGTGGACACTATGACATCCAGCTTAATTCCATATATATATTGTAATTGCCTCCAGGTTTCTGAATGATTTGATGCCCACTGGTTGCCAACAAATCTCCCTCATTATACTTCAAAAATTTGCACAGATAGGAATAACAAAATAGTTCACAACAAAATGAAAATTAATTTACTCATGTCAGCCAAAACTCTGTTGAGGTTGACTTCACCATTAAACATACAGCAAGTTGGACTGATGTTAAATGTGAAACTTATATGCAGCTTCTGTGAATCCTGAAAGAAACTGAATTTCATGAGAGCAGTGCTACTCATCATGGCGGCTGTAGCTCAACAGGTAGAGCTGGTTTGATCCTCGGCTCAAATCGAAATGTCCTTCCCCAAATTGCTTGCATGGTAGCTTGCTGCCATCGGTGTGTGTGTGTGTGTGTGTGTGTGTGTGTGTGTGTGTGTGTGTCTGTGTGTGTCTGTGAATACGAGGCAAATTTGTGAAGCACTTGGGATAAAAGTGCCCTGTAAAAGTTCATGCAGTCGAAACAATATCCCACCATGTCTTCAAAACCCAATCTCAAGTTGTAGCGGTGTCATAGACATGTTGAATTTGCCCTGGAACTCATGGACAAGCATCAGCACTAATTCATGTCCTAGTGTATTTTGATACTAACCTGACCCTAACCCTAAAAGTGAAATAATCAGTGGTGTCTGTGTTTTAATGAAACATTTCATGTTTGAGTCTGTGTTTACCTCCATCATGCCTATGTGCATGAATGGACACGTGTGCATGCACGTGGTTGCTGAGAGTACAGAGGCCATCCCAGTGCTGCACTGGCCTGAACAGCATCAGTATGTTAGATTTGACACTGCTATCAGTTTGTCTGCTTCCTCTGACACGCGGCGCTCCTGTCTCTGCTCCCACTGCCATCACACTGCGCAGACAACACGCTGATCAAGACAAGTGGAACTGAAACCAAGGCTCTAATGAAAAGGTGGCTATAGAAAGAGAGAGAGAGCAAGGCGGAAAGGAAAGAGAGGGCTGAGGAGAGGCGGGAGTGTGGGCGACTTTATTAAACAAATTTCATGATGTTGATATTGAAGGAATAGTTAAATCAGGAGCCAGGTTCTGGACACAGCAAAAGAGAGACTCAATGGTGCTATAGTGGCTCAGGACAGACGGAGCTAAGCTGTGTGTACAGTAGGTATATCCATATAGTGTTATTACAGGCCAGAGCTACACTGATTGACAGCTGATTTAGGTTCCCATCACTGGGCAAAATTGGATCTTGTTGAGTGCTGAAAGGTGATCATGCTCCTCTCACCTTTTTACAACAGTGCAGCAGTTGCTGTTAGTTGGCATGATGCTTTAGTATACACAGTGCACATGATTTTCTCTCTCATGCTCTCCAGCTTTAATCAATAGAACATGTGTCCTCCTCTCATGGAAAGAGCAGTTTGCAGCGGTCAGCATTTCCATACGAGAAGTGTGACAGACATGTGTATACTTACTGTCTTCCCTCTCGTTCCTAGTTCCCTTGCTGACATATTGTAATCATGGCTGATGAAGTTGCCGCCCTTGTTCAGTCAGCAGGAGGAGAGTTGTATTCAATTCTTCTAGAGTCAAAGCACCCAGTGGCTGGTCTCTATCATCTAAGTAGCCCTAATAAACTACATTTAATAATGCTAACAGTCCCAAAAGTAGAAATCTTATGCACAACAGTGAACAAACAATTTAAGTCATTTTATTATCTGGGTGAATAAAATGAATGGACATGATGTTCAAGTTCATTACTGGTGAATTTATAAGTTAACCACAAAATTGCTAACATATTTCAAAATCCAGGTGACATGCGACAGTTGCAAGTATATAACTTTTTACTTGTTTTATCATTTATCAAATACGTTCAACAAAAAATAAGTGAAAGTGAATGAAGTGTGGGAATTGACTCAATAGTCAATTACCCAGAATAGATAATTAGACAGGAAATAGACTTATTTGCTTTCAAGCTGAGAGTTAGATGAGATTGATACCACTCACCTGTCTGTCTGTGAATATGATGCTGCAGTCCGGAGGCAGTTAGCTTAGCTTAGCAGAGCATAAAGACTGATGGGAAAACATCTAGCCTGGCTCTGTCCAGAGTTTATGGAATCTGCCTACCAACATTTCTAAAGCTCACATATTACATGTTATATCGTGTGTGTTTAACAACCAAAGTGTAAAACTGAAAAGTTGTACCTTTACAGGGGAATTCTCGGCCAAGTGCAGTGACTTTGTGGAATCTTGGTGTCAGGTGATGTTGCTAGTCAATCAACACAGACTCAAAATATATATATTGTTTTTATCAGTGAGCTTTAGAGATGCTAGTAGGCAGATTTTATTACCTTTAGAAGAACCCAGATCATCAAACTTTTGAAAAGAAAGTGAAAAAAGTGTATTTTGCTAAATGTGGAACTATTCCTTTAGTCTTTGTCACATTTGATTCTAGACATCTCTGCAAGAGCAAAATATCCAATGATATATCAGTGTTTATTTGGAATAAAAAGAATAAATAAAATAAAAAAACACAAAACACAAGTAGTCTACGTATGTTTTATTGCTTTAGTTACTCACACATAATCAGCAGCTCATTCGCATTTGCTGAATTTTTCCATTCACTTTGTGAACAGTGTCAGCAAAAAATTAAAACTACTAGTACACTCTTTTTGCACACTCTTTGTGATGACATAAAAGGTGGGAGAAATCAAAACAAACAAACAAAGCTATGTGATCAGGATCCATTACTGGTGATTCCGGTCCTCATGAGAAACAAGTTACATTCAGAAAGACACACACACACACTCACACAAACCAGGCTAGGAGAGAAATATGCAAGGTTAGATGGAGGGTATAGAGGCTTTGAGAGGGGGCTCAGGGGGGTACGGGGGTCTTGTTCAGCATATCAATCAGTCCAGGCGTGCATCTGTGTTCCCGCACTCAGTCTGGCCCTGGGGCTGGATTGGGCGTGGCCTGGAGAGAGTGGCTCTGAGCACGGCTGTGCTCACCCTCAGCTAATGATAGGGCTCACTGTACTCGGTATAAATCACTCTGACCTATAAACACCACCTCCACACGCACATGCACATATACCTTTACACTCACACAAAAAGTCTTATTGACTGTGTACACCTGTGCAGGCTCATAGACCTTAAGCTTAAGTTATTAATTCACTTATCAATACACATTCTCACACACACTTGACAGAGGAGAGGGGACAGGGGTCTGCTGCCGTACCCTACAGGGCCCATCAGACAGACTGCCTGGATGATGGATTGTCTCTCCTTCCAGCCTTCCTTCCTCTTTGCTGTTTTTGTACAACGCAACATCTATGAAACCCCCTGCCCCCATTCAAAAATACTTCCACATTTAAGACAGTTTGGAATTTGAAATAGTTTGCTATCTGGCCCCAGAACTTCTCCAGAGAGAGAACTAGACATGAAAAGGATTGCAAATGTTGGATACAGAGCTTTGACGCATAAACACAGCGAGGAACAAATGGCGGCTGGAAAACAGAGATTAAGGGAAGAAGCCTTGAGATTGATGTTGTTTGGACCTGCATGAAGAAACACAAACAAATCTACAAATACCTTCCTGTTTCATGATAGAAAGCATCAGCCATCTTGGCTCTGATGTGTTTGTGACTCTGCATTCTGAAAGGGCATTATGCTAATGCCTTGACCTCTAGATGTGGATGTGTTTGCCAGCCTGAAAGGGCTTTTCCTACGTCCCTCTTCGCTTCTCTCAGGCACACAGTATCCTGGCATTTTAATTAAATGGGAAAAGCAGCCAAAAAGGAGGAGAACATCCTCAATTTACATGTTGCTGTTGTCCAGCAAAAGCCTTTGAATTCAAAATGTCAACTTTGCAGCAACTTAAGAACATTTATTTGATGTTGCTATATATTAAATTTAACCCATTTGGAGAGAAATTTCTTCACTCCTAATTTATGTACTCACAGCAACAAGTAATATGTAGGACTTGGATTTTCTCTGGAATTACTGAAGTCAATGCCACCAAAAGCAGAATAGTTACTAAGTGAAACTTCCTTATTAGGTGCAGTTTTATTGAATCCCTTTCAACAAACATGAGTCAACGTCAAATTTCAGCCTCCTCAGCACTTCTTGGGGCCCATTGGGAAAGTGTGTGCTGAGCTTTGCTAAAGCAACAGCGGCTGGGCAGGTGAGCTAGAGTTACCATGAGCTCGTGTTTGTTTTGGGATCAGCTCAGGCAATATTCACAAGTCCGAGCAAACCTTATCTGCGCCACGTACAAGAACATTTTTCTGGAGAAAAATATACACGCCGGTCCTGTCAAGTGTGTTCTAGACTTACAGCACTCAACCTTGCACTAACTTTATTTTCCTATCTACTTACCTTAGCCGTACCTTTTTATTTGCGTTAACTAATTTCTTGTCACGTTTGGAAACAGGACCGACCTTTGGGCCAAAGAGTTCTTCATCCTCCTTTATCAGCACAGTGTCATGTGTTTTTGTAATGTAATGTATGAACACTGTATTTATACAAAAATGTCTCTACTCATGAAAACTTGGGTGTTGAGATGTAATTTCTTTGTCTGTGTGTTGACAAAGCTACATGAGAAAACACAAGTATACATTATAGTGCTGTTGTTTGTGTATTCTTCTACTGCATGAAGCTTTGTCTCGACCCACATCACCTTCAGTGTCTAGTTTCTTTTTCCGAAGCAGGGGTCACATGTTAACACCCCCTTCTTCTCTTTCTCCTTCTCTTTTTCCATCTCTGTGCTGCCATCTGCAGAGACTTGCGCCGTGAACAACGGCGGTTGCGACAGGACATGTAAAGACACGGCCACAGGGGTGCGCTGCAGCTGCCCTGTGGGATTCACCCTGCAACCCGACGGCAAAACCTGCAAAGGTCAGTAAATAAGTGTGGGAATAAACATGTGTGAGGCCTGTAAGCCTGCTGTGAGGGTCAATGGCGCACAGCTGATGTTCACTGAGTACTCTGTTTGTGCACCTGAGCCTACTGTGACTGGTGTCTGAGTGATCTAGAGCCAAACCCAACCCCGCCCTCCGCTTCACTTCCAACTAAACGCAGCTCCGGTCGCGGTCCCTGCCACTGCTGCCGCCCGTTGTTGTTGATTTTGCAGCCGAGTATTTGTCCACTTCCGACAGCCCATCGGTGACGTCAATGATGGTGATCCAAGGCGAAGGCCACCACAGCGTGGGCCTAAACTTCCCAAAACATATTATTGTCGTGTTTTGGCTTTCTTCTAAACAAACAGCCTCGCTGAATGAAGCTGGCCTGTGGGTTGAAACTGAGTCTTCACAGGCAGCGATGCTTCATTCTCCTCAGGGCTGGGTAACGCAGCATTGAGTGGGCTGTGAGTAGGTAGGAGGAGGCATTCTGTTGTGGTGTTTGGTCACATGTATAAGGACATATGGTTCATTTTAAAGGGTACGTTCACATTTTCTGTCTGTTCTAAAACTATACTCACAGGCCCATAAGTACAGTGAAGAAGTTATTGGTTGCTGTTATTGTTCCTCCTGTTCATAGTAGCTGTAAAAAGATCTCTTTCAACCACGATTCCAATGTAAAAGATTGGTTGACAAAGTTTACAGTCCTCGCTCCCGGCAGACATGTCTAAATTCGATCAATCTAGTCATTATCTTCAAAATGGACTGTGGGACAATATTTTGTTTTCCCTCCATGGAAGCCCAGCAAAGACAAAGTGTTCAGGGAGACAAAAAGAGGCAATTTTATACTTAAAAGACTGCAACAATACCCACTTGATTAGTATAACTCTGCTCCAGATAAACTTTTGACTACATTTTTGCATTGGATGTGTGTTTGCGAAATGAGTGCCAGTTTAAGAATGTGGCATGTAGGTGTGTGAAATCCTGGAGCCGGAGCTGTCTCAGGCCTGGCAGGCAGACGACATGTCGGCAAACTTTGAGATGTTTGAACAGTGAGGCCCACGCTGGCCACTGTCTCTCTCTGTCTCTCTCTCTCTCTGTCTCTCTCTCTCTCTCTCTTCCACCATGACACACACATACACACGCACACTCACCCAGACAGCATCATCCAGCTGCAGATGCAGTAAATACTAGAATTGACTTGCAAATGTACTCGTACTCAACTAGAAGATAGGACAAATCAGTCTGTTCCCAATTTGAAGCTTTAAGTACAGCACAGGAATAAAAAAGGAGGTTACATCAATAGATATTAACTCTTGAGATGTCTCTTTTTTTTGTTTATTCACACTATAACCCAAAAAGGATCATTATGTAAAAGTAAGCGCTTAGGTGATAGAGTGTGATGAGCATCCTTTTCAGATGTGAATGGATTGCTTTTGAATGCTTTTTGAATTCAGATGCCTAGCCACAGGGTTCTTTTGATCGTTTGTGCATATGGGTCTTGCAACAGCATGTTGTTTCTCCTACATAAGCCAAGCCACAGGGACATTTGATCATGAAGATTAAGTTTTTTGTATTACAATTCATGATATTGTTTTTTGGGTTTTTTTTGTTTGTTTTTTTGCTAGAATGCGGATGAGTTAATGTGACATTGTGGGCACTGTGCACTCTTGTAGTTGCCATCTGGAATGGCCGACAAGAAGTGAGTTGTTGGTCTCGTTTGTAAACTTGATCTTTGAACATTGATTTAAGATGTGTGTCTGTCTATACATTGCTTGTTTGACAATGCCTGACGAAGATGATGAGAAGATGCACACTAAAAAAACGACATCACGCAAGTGTAATTTATTTGTTGATCCTCCATCCACCCAGACCTGCTCTCTTCATGGACTTTGTCACTTTAAGATAACATCACCTGTTACGGCCGTTAGAGGGCGCTGTCACTTGAACATGAACAAATGTTGTTTTGGGGCACTTGCTGAGACCTCTGATGCGATCGTTTTTCATATTGAAAAAGAAAAAGCCCTGTTCGTGAGGCCAAGCATCTGGCTCTAGCAGCCCATCTAGCAGCATCGTCTGCTGACAGGCATGTAACACTGCAGTTGCATGCTGGGAGAACATCTCGCCTGCTGCTCTGATGTCAAGTTCAAGCCCAGCAGCTTGTGCGAAAACTTCCACTCTGTCTCCCCAGGTGATTTGTAGTCCTGACAGAAGAGGTGGAAAGATGAAAAGTTGAGTGGGGAAGATGGATAGGAGTGCGGTCCAGCTGTGCCCCACCCACATAATTTGGCTGTGGATCAGCCCAGGGGCTTCATAAATCCCAGAACAGGGAACAGGGCTGAGGGGAGCTGAGAGACATAGAGCAGGCAGTGCACATCGATCACTATCTATCACCCGGGCACCAAGCAGGAAAACACAAACTCACACACTGAAACATTACTGCTGCTGTTTGTAACTCAGCTGGACCATGACGTGCAGGACTTCTAACCCTGTGGGGAGGTGTGGGTTGACTGATCAACTCCATCTTTTTAAATTACAAGAGTGAGCCAGTAATCAAACATCCATATCTGGACAATCTGTTGGATCCTGGGTGGAGCTGAGGTGGTAGGAGCATGTGGCAACCACATCAAGGCTGAAAGGGTTGTCACTGCCTTTGTTTGGCAAGATGTATTGACTTTGTATCTCCCACTCACTTTAGAGGATGAGTTCACCCAAATTAACAAATGTATATTTTCAGTCTTATCTCTAATGGTGTATATCCAAACAGATAGTTTTGCTCTCATTAGTCCAGGTTTTGACTTTCCACAACCAATGCCCCATGACTCTGGATAATCTGCAGAACACACGATGAACAGTTTTTGTTTTCTACTGAAGAAAATGTCCCTATGTGGATCAACAGGGACATTGTTGCTGGAAATAAATATGTTGCTTTAATTTTTCAGTTCGCTCCCATTGTGAATCTCATATACTATCTGCATGGCTAGATATCAGTAGAGGGAAGTGAGAAAATATTTGTTTTTTGTAGTTTGGATGAACTGACCCTTTAATACAGTCCACGTTTTCATTGTAGTCTGGATCTGGTAGCCACTGGAGGGACTTCACATGGACTTACACATTCAGTCTATTCCATTGATGCATTTTTTGTTAGACAACAGGCAGCATAGAGCAGACAGAAAATGAGGGGAGTGAGAGATGGGGATGAAATTATTTTAACAGGGGATGTTGCAGTAGCATGGTCAGTGTCTTAAACCCCTAGGCCACCAAGTTGCTCCCATCCATCTGCCTTTGTTGTTCAGGGTGGAGGCTATCCATCCAGTGGTCAAAAGGCAGGTTACATCCTGGACAGGTTCCCATCTAACATGCATAGAAACACATTCACATCACCTAAACTGCATGTCTTGGAGCTGGAGGAAGCTGCCAATGTATTCAAACATAGAACAATCTTGCTGTAAGGTGACTGTCCACTGAGACCCTGTGCTTCCCCTGCTTTAGGTCCCAGCTTAATTTAGCTGGTAGCACCTATATAACACCACGACCATTTTATTCACCTTCCACTCTGTTAATGTATCAACTCTGGTTTTCAATTTAATCTCTGTCATTTGCCTGGAGGCCGTTTCTCCCTGTTGGAGTAAGTTTGGGCTTTAGTCCTGTCTTTATTGACGTAACAGCATTCAGTAAATCCGAGTCCTTCCAGTATGACAGAGTCTTCCTGTAACCTTGACGACAGCACACACAGCTTGCAGTGGCTGTCTTAGACTCAGCTAATCAATATCTTCTGCTGAAGCCCATACGTGCGTGTTTTTTCTGGGAATATGTCGACTCCTGTGGCACATATAATCATAGTTGTTTTAGGAGTGTATTGTAGTGCACAGACTGGAGTAGAAATACTGGCATTTAGCAGTTTACTTAACATAGTAGTTAGAGGCAAGATAAGTGCCATGCTGTGAGGTGGTCTCATCTAATGTGCCACTGAATTGCTTGATAGAGACAGACAGCTCTCTCTCTCTCTCCTTGTCTGCTTCTACCTCACTTAAAGCCAAGGGGATGTGCCCTATCATGCCTGTCTATCATAATCATTTCAATATAAACTATGTAGGGCATGTTTAAAACCCACCAGTCCGATAAACGCCCTTTCATCTGTGCTGACAGACGAGGCGGTTCAGCCTCTCACGATGACAGACACGCCAACCCGAGGAGGCGTTTCATCACGGGGCTCTCGTGCCGACAACTGAGGGAGAGAGACACACAGAAGGAGAGAGGGAAGAAGTTTTGGTTTTTTTTTTTGAAAACTTTCCAGATGTTTGATTAGAAGGTGCGCATGGGAGGTTGGATGAGTTACTGTACATGTGTGTGTGTGTGTCCATGTGTGCGTCTGTTACTGTGGGTTAATTAACACAAATTTATTATTATTATTTTGCGCATATACAAGCTCATTGGAGGCTGGATGTGTGTTTGTGTGTGTGTGTGTGGTCTGTGTACTGAGCTGTACAGTACACACAGTGTGTACTGGAACCTGAGACACGTCCCCACTGGCCTACATTCCTCCTCCACCTGAAAAGACCTGAAAACACATGCATGCAGACAAACACACAATCAGATCAAACTAAGACAAGGACATGATCACATCCATTCACCAGGAACCTGACAGGCTTCTAATAAAGAAACATCATAACACATGCACAGAAAGTTTCCATCGCACTTTGTTGCACCTCGCTTTGATCAATACACCAACAATACACCTCAGCTAAGCACTCAATATTGTCTCTAATTTACAGCTAATTCTAATTTCTTTTTCTCATTTTATGAAAATGAAACAGGTAGAAGGAAATGCGCTTATTCACATGCACAAACTGCTGCTGATCTATATACTCATATGGCAATTTTATACGCCAAGTCACTTTTACGTAAAAATTCTGAACTGAAGGCTGTCCGATTAACGTAACACAAGGTTAAATAAAAGAGAGCACATCTAGTTCCAACGTATGAACAAAGGAAATAAAAGATTATGAAAGGAGGAATGAGTCTATATATATAAGGTCTATAAAAAAAATGTTTTTCTCTCACTGTGCAAGCAAACAATAATACAATACAATAATCATTCGAACAGCACTCCCTCTCTAGTTTCGATTTTATTTCATGACAGCTGGATGATGAAATCATGAATATCCAGCAAAATGCTGCTACATATAGCATGCAAGTTAATTGGGATTAAACAAGGGTCCCAAGGTCCCAACGGTCAGCTTCTGCACTGTGCGACATGATTCCTGATAAATGATTCAACTGATGAGAATGTTTATCGTTGGATTCTCTAGTGAGAGGATCGATGGTCATTAAGGCTTCATCGGCAAAATTGGCTAAAACCCGTCGCTCATGCAGCCTGTGAGAGAACAGAAAACACTTCTGTGTGTTTATGTATTACTTTCCTCCACTGCTCTCTCTCTCTCGTGCACCAAGGTGCGGAATCCACTGCAAGAATTTCTACTCTAAATGTGTCATGTCTGAATGAAGCCGTAATGAAAATGAATGTCACCCATATCTGACAAAAAGCCATCACTTTTATAGAGAGAGGAAGCCCGCAATGCTATGTTCTCCATGTCTGAAAATGGTTTTCCCATCAAAAGTATGTGTGGTGTGCTACAAAACCGTTCGGGTGCGAGTATTAAAGTTCATAAACTGGATTACTGTTGTGGATATTAGGTACATAGATGGGAGACAGTAACTGTGCCATTTATGTTTGTATTGTATTTTATTACATCGGTTATAATATTTGTGCCATTATTACTGTTCTGTACTGATAATGCACGTGTATTAGTACAATTTCTCTTAGTGGTGGCCTGGTATCCCTGTCACAGATCAGCGGCCCCCTTAGTGTCCACACTTGTCAGGTGCACTAATCCAGTCACCAGTCTCCATCACCTTACATGACAGCAGCACAGCCGGCAGTGCCCACTCCGACCAAAGCGGGACAATATCACAGGCTGTTTCATTGTTGTGTAAAACTGAGAGTTTGCCTTGGCCCACATGCATCCGTGGACTGTTTGTTATTGAACAGAATCGAGCGCTGGGGTTGTTTAATACCTGAATAAATACACGCTACCTCCTGGCCTGATGTCTTTCCTCTCCGCTGGCAACACCCTATCAGGAAAACCAACGCTGTCCAACAGAACTAGATCCCCTGTACCCCATCCACAATTATTTGTAGAGGTTCGGGTTTCTGCAAATGTATTCCATTTAATTGCTTTTTACTGCAAATATTTGGTAAAACTATATTTGGTAAAACTGACCACTGTGTGCAGCTAGCACCCTGGAGGTATGAGCTGCACATTCCTACAAGCAAGTCTAAATGCAGTTCAAGTGACAACGTAAAACCATTTGTTTTAGCCCGCTTTTTCCAAATCAGTCTTTCTCTCAGGAGTGAGGTGGACAGACAAGCCTTTTACATAACAGCCCGACCCTGCACTGGATGCTGGCATCAGAGGTGAGGAGTTATGGTCCTTCCACTCCACCCTCATTGGTGGCAGCTGATTTAGGCTGCAGAGTTGATCAATCGGGTGGGGGGGGGTCTTTATCAGGCAGCTGAGCCCTGCAGCAGCATCGGGGTCTCTTCTGGAGTCAGGTTACCCATTCCAAACACTGGACTTCTCAAACACAGCCCCGAGGCTCACAGAGGAGCAGGCAGGGGGTGGAGGGCTTGTTTCCTTTGGCCCAGGCGGATGTTAGCAAGCCGTCTAATTTGGCCCCCAACCTCCGCCGTGGCAAGCACAGTGTGAAGAGTTCAATGTCTACCCTGGAAGAAAAATTTCCAGCAGTAGATTCAATTAAAACCCTGTTGTGTAGAAGGCCTATTATTTGGATTAACGAAGTATTGTGTTAAAAAGTGCTAGAATATGGTTTTCCTAACCAATGTTGCCATCTCACTGGAATGAGATTTACAATCAAATACACACTGTCACATCAAGCAAACTTTCAGCCTGATGAATCTGAAGCTCTGAAGGACAGTCTAAGATTTTCATGGTCAGACACGTCTTGCCAACTCTGAATCCATCGCTTCAGCATTTTATCACTGGACTGGCATTACAATGAAAACATTTTATTTTCTTGATAGTGTGACATAGGACTGCACATGGACAGTTTGTCTTACAGCCGTAATGCACCAGCAAATGACTCTAATATCATATGAGTTAATAAGTGCGTTTTTATGCGCATCTTCAGTGAAGCATGTGACTTAAATGTCACTCCAGTGTCCGCTCCACTGAAGAATTGAAAATTGAATCAGATCTATGTGGAGCGATGAGAAGACTGTAACCTTCCTCACATAAATATATAAAACAAACAAAAATGTCACATTTCCATCATGTTTTTCACATGGTTTTTGTTCGTTGGACTGGAGCCCTTTTCATGATGTCATCTTGTTGTGTCCTCTTCATCTGCGATGGTTTAATGGCACAGACTGCAGAATTAACTCCACCAGGTGTTTATCTCCTAATATTCACCTAACAGTGGAGGATGGAAACGCACATTCATTCGCATTTTTGTTTGAACTTGTGAATTAGCACTAAATTAGGATGGCAACTTGACTCATGTCAGGAACACTCCCTCTTTGCTTTTTCCACCCTTGAACACATCCTGCTGGTGGAGATCATGACAGTTTTGGGACCTACCTAATATGGTAAGAAGCCAGTTATGGTTGAGAAACTCTGATAGAACTGCTGTTTTTGTTTTTGTTTTCATCGTGTTTTATATTATATAAAATAATGGTAATAACAGAGTCTTTAAAGACACAGAGTGAAGAACACAAACAAAATATGGCAAGTGGCATGAAATGCGTAGCTTCTCCTACAAAATCTAATTGGACCAGCAGTAGTGTCAGTTTTCAATGAGCACCACATAAAGCTTTACATATAGAACAGGGTTAAGGCAACATGATGTTATGTTTTCATTGAAAGCCCTTTAACAAGTTTCACAAGATGTTCGGAAACATTTTTTTTTACTTTTATAGTGTCAGATAGTGTCAGAACCTTTAGCTATATTCAATACATTACTTTTACCAGCTTTTTTATTTCTTTATTTTGGTTGTTAAATTTCTCTTAAATCCAATTGTGGGCAGCTTGAAAAAAGGTTAATTTGGCTTTCTGAAACCTGCAAGCTCCAGGGAGTGGTAGATTTCCAGTCTGTCAGTAAGAGATTTGAAATGTCCATGAGAGCTCTGTGAGATTCAAAGAGACACACAGCTCTTGGCAAAGGATGGCATTATTGATTGAAGACAGGAGCGAGATATTGATTGTCTAGAGTAAATGTCAGAGATGGATCCCTGGAGACAGCCGGTGTGTGTATGCGCGTGTGTGGAAACACAAGCCTTGTGCAGTGAAAGTGACAAATGACTCCTCTCTCACAAGGGCAGACAGAGATGGAAAGAGTTAGGCATTTGTGAAGGAAACATTGGGGTGAGAGACATAACATCACCACTGTGTGTGTGTGTGTGTGTGTGTGTGTGTGTGTGTGTGTGCACATTTGTACATGTGTGCATGCTTTTTGCTTATTTGTGTGATTGTTGGATATAAGACAATTCTCAGGTTTTCTGTGCTTCTCAGTGCTGTGCTGTCCATGTGCAGCATTAATTAGTTAATTAGGAGCGTCCTTATTAACCAACACCTTGGGCAAGATGGCCTCTGGCACCCCAGATGTTTGTGCATGATCACATCAAGGTGCCCATTCATGTGAACATGCAGAATTTATTCAGAATTCAGAATTCTACTGCTTACACTCTTATACAGACAAAGGCATTCTTACATTTGTAGCCATGCTAGCGGCGAGGATGGATGTCAGGTTTGGTCAGGCCACCACTTTTGTCCAGACTAAAATACTTCAACAACTATTATCAATCAAATTTATTTGAATTATAAACAGGTTACATCCTCAATTTTTCACACGCACCACCAACGAGTCGAAGTTTTCACTTAGCGCCTGCCTAATGAATAAATGTAAAATGTAAATATAGTTGTACCCTGCGCTAATAAACAAATATTAGCATGTTAACATGAAGAATGGTGGATGGTGGTAAACATTGATGAAAACTCTGATGATGTTTAAACTGTACAGGAATGACAGCCAGTAATGCTTTACAGTTTAAACGTAAATATTCAGAAATAGACTGTATTTCTTATATCTCTCTGGCTCATTTTTCACATCTTTGCTCATCCAACCTTAAATATGACATCATAAAATCTCACAAGTGACAAGTGAAATATGACCTATCTGCTTACACCGTCCTCACACAAGTAAACGAATACTCATAATACACATGTCTTAACATTTTAATGCTCACAGCATGACAAATCCTAAAGACCTTTATTTTGACACCACCCTTTGGCCAATTACATTTACTTCACCACGACTGTTAAAGATCAAAGGCCAATTTTGAACCTCACATTTTATCTATATAACAGTTTGATTTCTTGACAGTGAGCAGCCTCGTAGAGCTCAAAGCTTGGCTGTAAACTCTAACTACTGCTACGTCCTCGAAGATAAAACATCTCCGATGAATATTGCGTAACAGTTACAGTAATTGGTTAAAAGGCATTTGAGTTGTGGAAGGACAACTCTGACTTTCTCAGAATTGCCGCACATGTCAGGCCACCCTCCCTTCTGCCTTCACCCATTCTCCAGACTCGCCTTTATCTGTCCTCCTTCTCTTCTCTGCAAACTTTATCATTTCAAGATGTTCCGAGGCTTAATGTATTTATTTAGGCTCAAAGCTTATTTAAGCTCCATTAAAGGTAATTATGTACCCTGTTATAAAGCTCAGCCATCCCCAGAGTGGCCATTAAGTGTGGGTAGATGCGGTGGTTCTGCCAGTGTTTGTGGCTGCCAGAATAATTACCAATCTGTGTCTGTCTGTGCTGGGTAGACCCAGGGTGGTATCCACTGTTTTTACATAGGCATTAGAGCGGTGACGACATGGGCAGAGGGGGGATGTTGTGGAATGGTGTGTGTGTGTGTGTGTTTATCACTTTGTGCCTGAGATCAGTCCTAGCTACTGTCGGCATGTCGAAGAGAAGAACAGGGGAAAGGCCATGGATTTGAATCCTTTGGGGCAGCCGGCGTGGTAGGTTAGACACGAGCCAACAGAGCATCGGAGGAGAAAACACAGAGAGGAGTAACTCTGAGAACAAATTAAAAACAAAAGAGAATAAGACAGGAAGAAAGATGAAGAGGAATCAAGAGAGCAAAACTGCTGAAAGTCAAGAGTAGGTAATTGACTCGCAGTGAGAGCAGAGAGAAAATGAAAGGAGCTAATCAATCCAAATACTTTTCTCCTGGTATGACATCATGTTTTGGGATGATAGACGGACACTTGAGTGTACTTGAACGTCCTTACCTGTCCCACTCTCGCAAAAAATCCCAGAGCCAATTGTCTTCCCGCCAGCCATGGGGAAATCCGTTTGAGCCGAGCCAGATGGAGGGACAATCCCTTTAAAAGGCTGCTGACAGGGCACAGCGGGACAGACAGTTTACTACATTTTTACCGCGGCGCGCAGCCAGCTCGTTGTGGATTCCTGTCTCGGCTCCATATTTAGATGAAGAGTTCATTCAGCAGAAGCTCCCTGAGGATACCGAGTGAGAGGATCAGGCCAGGGAGGCCTGAGTCTACCCTGATGGAAAAACACAGTGGCTGAGTTACTGGCTGTTTTATAAGGGCTCCTATCACACTACACTGAGGGCCATTTGAGAGTGTGTGATGACTGGACCTCTCTGTGCTCTCGCCACCTTCACTTGACCCTGTTAATGGCTGGGTCTGAATTGATCAAGCTACATACATACATACTAATAGTTTAAATATGTGCAGGGTTAATATAGCCTTGCAAAACCGCCCCACAATTTTCACTCATTGTGGCCTACCACCAACCAACACTTTATAAGCTTGGCAAAGGCATTATTTCAGGGATGCTCTACAAAACAATCACAATTGACAAGTACATCATCGCAACATGAAAATCACATAGAAAGATGCATACAACAGAGATCAAAATATTGGAGCCCGGGGTCTCTTGTAACTGTTCATTTGTCCAATCATAGCTTAGCGTGTAACTAGGCACGGCAGGCCCGTAAAGCTTCTAATTTCTCCCAGTGATGTATTATAAGAACTGGATACTGGACTCCAAGATAGTGCCCAGTCACTTGATGAAAATTGCTCGCAGAGCATAAGACAAAAACGTTTTCTAGCTTCAGGACAAGTAACACATGGTTAACTACATTACAAACACATTGGTTTGTGGGTTTACAGGTTACTCACTCTCGACTAGCACATCCACTGTGCAGTATTTTTCCAGCAACCTTAGCAGCTTTCGTCCGTCCTATTATTGGATTTAGGGACACTCCAGCACCCCCAGCATTCACCCGAGATAGCATTACGTTTGCCAAACACATCACTCCTGTAAAAGCCTTTTCTCTTATAATGTTAGATAAAAAAGTTACGTTACACAGTGTTTCAACCATCTCATGGAGCTAACATAACTTAATTAGCTAGCTAGCTACAGCTGATACAAGTTTTTCAGCTGGCAAAATCGAGGGTTGCCAGCTAAACATGAGGAGCTTGTTTTTGTCTAAAATCAAGGACCCATTATTTAAAAAAAAAGACTATGAGTTTTGATGGTAATCTGCCGCTGCTATCATTTGTAAACTGCATATGTGTTATTTGAGATCAGAAAGCTATTGATGGACAGCAAAGATGGAGAAACAGAGTTTAGCAGTATTTTAGTGTTACCTCTTCTTTCACTCACTTCTTGTTTTTCCTTCTGTCTCCCTTCCTCCTTTTTTCTCTCCATTTCTCTCCACCTCCTCTATTTCTCGGTGGTGTCTTGCTCTCCATGTTATTCCCCAGCTTGAGGGTTTAGGTGTTAATCCCTCACAGTTTTCATCACTTAGAGCACCAATCAAAAAGGGTTTAGCCAGTGTAATCTGCCAGACTTTTGTCCCCTCTCCCCCACCCCCACCCCTCCTCATCCTCATCCTCCCTCACCTCCTCCACCTTCCAAATCTTTCCCTTCTCCTCCACTAGAAACAACTGAAGTAACTTTTATGATCTGGGTGCACTTGCTATGAATGAGAGATAAGGAGTGGCAAAATGTATTGTAGGTTGTAGGTTGAGGAAATGATTTCATAGTTTGGGTTCATCTGGGGGCAGGCTGGATGAGGCGAGGGAATGAGTTTGGATTGTTGGGGTATGTGAAACCAGATCTGCCAGCAGGTTTGCGGTTGGCACTGAACATGCTGCCTGAGGGGCGATTGCATACACCTTATTGTTATTTCAGAATCTGTGCCTCTGGGTGGCTGCACCACTCCTGGCCTAGAGCTCAGGTGTCCCAGTTTTATTCCACAGGGATTCGGCAGACCCTTTCTCCCAGGACCACAGGCTGTTTGTTTGTTTGACTGTGGGGCCAATGTGAATGTTGTTACCAGCATCTTAACACTGTCCCATACAGCATTTGATAATGATTGTTGAAATCCAATTCTTACCGCTGCCATTAGAGTTGTCCTTCATCTTCACTTAGTTTGTAGATTAACATGCAAAACATCTTGTTATGACTTCTCTGACAACAGAGAAAACTGATCACCTTTCAATTCTTGGCAGGATCAAGAAATTACTTTTTACTACAAGGCCCAAATATAGAATGTCATTTTAATGATGCTTCCCTGAAAGTTTTCCTTACCTTCCATCTTTTCCTTACTTTATATTTTAGTGAGGCATACAGTTGAAAATCAGGTCTTTCTCTCCTTTAAAACTTACAAAACTTAGTAACTTGTAGGGCTGTACCCGATTCTTTTTTTTTTTTTCATATAGACTATCAAGCAGTGCTTCATTGAACTGATTTTTGAACGGGGTTTGGCGGGACGTTCAGGTGACAGCGTCGTTCAGTAATAAAGTAAACAAGCCAAGTTAGCCCTTTGAGCAAATGCATGCTAACTATGTTCTGCAGCTACTTTTGGACACTGGCTGACAAAAAAACTTGAAGAATCTCAGTCGATTTAGGGGTTTCCGACTGATGATATGAATCTTTGACTCTCAGGGGGCAGCCCTAGTAACTTGATAACCTGCCAAAATCAAACACAAAACAGTAGTCTATGGCTTTATATACTATTCATTTGTTTTGCCAAATATGCTTTGCAGGAACATAATTGCTTTTTTGTTCAAAGGCAAAACATTTTTTTGGGATGAAGGAAGCACTTTAGTTGCTATAAGCTGATCGGAAGGAAAACAAATGAAATACATTGTCAGTAAACATGTAGATACGTTCAGTATCAGTGTTGTGCAACTTTGCAGATATGTTCATTCAACGTATCCTCATTATGTTCAGTAATTCAAGAGGCATTCTGTTTCTCTCTAAACACATTTGCTGTTGCAAATGAGTGGTGTACAAAGACAAAAAAGACGGACGTGTCTATCAGTGCCTCCACTCATCATTTCCTTTTATTATTAACCTTTTGCAGCCTTTTTTCTGTTTTTCTAAGGCAAAACACAGGTGTCTGGTTTCTGTTTGTGCTTCCAAAATAGAATTTAACTTAATTAAAAGCTTTGCACACGGCAGTGCGATCCTGTCCAGGGGATCTTTAATCTGAAGGTGGTCGTTGAAAAAATGATGATGAACATTAAGTTGTGGATTCAAAGATAGAGGGAGATCAAATATAAAGAGATTACAGTCACCCCTTTTATTGGCCACCCCCCACCCTCCAAAAGGAAGGGGCATTAATAGACTTATTTCTCAATGATAGTCTCTGTCTCTCCTCTGGCTCTCTCCCAGCAGCTAGACTCCATTAGTTCCAGGTAACTAGCGTATCGTGAGATGAGACAGTGGGATCCCTGTGAACAAGCCCCGAGCTAAACATCCAAAGACTGATCCACACTGCCAGCTGGAGCCCCGTTAAACAAGCATAACACTAAATGTACCATTCCGGTACACACACCATGATGAAACGTTGTACCTTATTTGGACAAGTCAACAAACAGATTAAAGGACAGAGACAGAAATTATATTTTTTACTGTAATCACAAGTAAAAAAATCTGTTTTGTGCTCACCTGGCTGCTGTGCAGGGACCCGTGTGTGTCTTTGTGTTTGTGTGGCACACTTCCTGGCATTGTGGTTTAAAATAAGGCGGAAACTTGACAACAGTCTTTCGGCACTGCCAATTCTGTTTGCTTACTGAAGCACACAAATAAAGAGCATACAGAAATAAATCCCTCGATGTAACATATCTGTGACTGATGTCAGTACACACCTTTTCACTGAATAGATTTTAAGCTTGGACCAGAGACCGTTTTCTTCTCTGTTGCCTTTCAGTTTATAGGTCTGATGCAGATTTGTGTGTCTTCGTGTGTACCCATATACTGCTCAGAAGGTTGTTTGTCAGACTGGGGCAGTCCTCTGTGTCCTATTCATTTAGTGTCTTTTGAGCTACACCACAAGTCTCCCTGTCTTCAAAGCATAAGTTCAACTAGCAGGTACTAAATCTATTTCTGGAGAAACATGTTGGCTGCTCAAAGTACATTGAAACAAAGTAAATGGTTCTCATTTAAACATGGACTGTGTGTGCTCTACCACATTGGCTGCAGCTGAAATGTGAATCAGGTGAACGTGCTAGTCATGGTTTGAGGTTTGAAACAAACTTGCTGCTTTTACTGATGGCCTTTCTATTATTTTCACCCAGACATCGACGAATGCCAGGAGAACAACGGGGGCTGCGATCACTTCTGCCGGAACACAGTGGGCTCCTTCGAATGCAGCTGCCAGAAAGGCCACAAACTGCTCACTGATGAACGGACATGCCAAGGTCAGTGACTGACAGCTGTCAATCACACAGATCTTCACCATCTTAATACCAGGGTATATCAGAATCAGAATCAGAATCAGAAATACTTTATTGATCCCCGGGGGGAAATTGTACATCGGGGCGTCACTCACGCAGTCTAAATACACAGACAATTAGGTTTTCAATTTTGACTGCTGGTGATTATTTACCTGGGCGGGGATACACTGCCTCTTTTCTCACCAAGCAGCAAGATCCTCTAGCAAACAAAACATACCTTGGACTAAGAAAAAAAACCCACTTCAATTAAAATATTTCAATTCAATATACATGCTGAATGTAGAATATTCTTCTTTGTGTATTGCAAATATTTGATAGTGTGTATAAAAAGTGGCACCAGTTTAACCTACCACCTATCTTGCTATCAACTTTTGTCGTGTTGTCGCCATCTGTTGGACCGGACCAGTGGAGCTGGCAATGGTTAATATTGTGGAAGTGGATAGGTGTATCCTTTCAGCTACCATACTACACTTCAATGTAAACAGGAAGAAGTTGATATTGATAACACAAATATTAGACCTAAGTTAATACTGTATTTCTTAAAAAAGATTAGCTGCAATTATTGATAGAGAGAGAAATACAAACAGGGACAGCGTTTGGACTCTTTATTTGCTTCTTAGCCAATCACTCATGAATCCCACCGTTTTATTGGTTAGAGGAGGCAGGATATGGAGGATGCTATTAGTGTGTATTGCATGGCTGGGACAGGGAAGTAGACAAATTTTTGCGGTTCATTTCATAATGTATAACTTCATAGAAGTGATATTAAGATGCTAAAAAGGTGAAAATTAAGCTTGCTGACTGAATCAGGCTTTGTGGCTGGTGGAGTGCTGCATGTTTGCATCTTTGCTGGAGTCAGATGAGAAAATCAATATCAATTTGATCTCTCATCCAGTCCAGGGATACAGTAGCTCCTGCAGAACATTAGTCTAGAAACAATATACACTTTCCATCAAGCCCAGTGCTTGCAATTCTTGTGTTATGCTAGGCTAATGGCCCAGTGGACCTACTGGACTCACAGAGAAGAAATTTGTACTGATCATTTCGTCTGCTCTAGTGTGAACTTTTGAATATGTCCAAATGCATAAACGTTCAAACGTATAAATGAGAAAAGGTCAAAAATTCACTAGCTAGGTTTGTAGTGCACATGGAGAAGCCTCTTTGTGATCAGCGGTTATGTTTGTACAACCAAAGGCAGATTCTTGCTTACAAGTTGCAGCAAGCGAGACAGGAGAGCAGGCAAACACAAAAAGATTTTTATTAACAACAAATCTCAGGGGCCCAAACCACCAAACAGTGTGTACACGTGTGTGTGTATATATGTGTTGGATTAACTGTGCATCCTTGGTTGTGTGTTTGGAGTCTTTAATGATGTGGTGTTGAGTGTTGTTAGCCACATCACAATACCTAGTCAGTACCTATTTCTGACACACCTTACCATGCCAGCCAATAGCTGCCAGGTTTGTCCCACCTACTGACATCTGTTCAGCTTCACCATGACCTTAAAATGAAATATAATGTTTAATTTGTCAGCACTTTCTGTGCCACCGGGTTCCAAAGAAAATAGCTCCTGGTGATACACTACATGCCAGTGTTGGAGCATTAACTAGAACTGGCGAAGAAACCAAAGCAGCAAGATTAATCGACATAGTTGCATAAGCAACACAAATTATTCCTTCTATTCTAAATGTTTAGAAAGGCAGAGAGCTAGAGAGCATGTTGTCAGCAGTTAGATAAATGTCAGCCATCACTGTCAAAACACCTCATCGTGGCCAAATCAGAAAGCAACATTTATTTTATATATGTTCCTTTTACATTTACAGCTGTAGACAACTCCTGTATGCTATGTAAACTCTGCTTGTGGGCTAGCTTGAAACAGGCAAGCCATTCCTAAGTCCTCACATTGCCTGGAGAATTTACCGAGCCAACATCCTGGCCTTAACAACTTCCTCCACACATGACAAAATCCATTATAACATGTTGTATTTTTAGCCCCTGTAAAGCTCCGTGGAACAGACTGAAACCAGGTGAGCTTGAAACGCTGGCCTCCATTCCTGATAGGTTAATAATATTTGGTGCTGGACAAGTATACATAAACACATGCGCAGGCAGGCGTGCACACTCATACACAAACACACACTCACACATACATTGACGTAACGGTGAATGTGAGCCATCTCAACCTCAGTCCAGTGAGGTTTTTCCAGATTGGTTTATTTGAATGAGCTCTTGTCATGTATTTGTTTACTATAATGTCTACTGTGATTAATGGGATGGCCTCTTTAGTCCTTGGTGAGCAGCCTCTGTTTGACCATAAATGAGTCATTAAGATTGCAATGTCTGTAAACCTCTCATCCTGTTGACCTTTGCTTCCACTGATGCAGTGGGACAAAACCTCTTTTCTCTCATGAGACTCATATTAAACCGTGACTGAACCAGTTCGACTGAACCAGTTCATAATTCCATTAATGTGTGTGGAATCCAGCAACACCTGTGTTGCAGTTGTAGCACCATCGACAGGACATCAGGTTTTCATGAAACTTGTGAGGCAAGAACTTCTGAACTGGTGCAGCAACCCTCAAATGTTTTTGATTAACATGTGAAACATGTCCAATTTGACACAAAACTTAAACTTAAGTACTAAAACCTTAAGTTGTATAATTCAGATCATTTTGTCATTAATTAATACTTTTGCCCTAAAGACAAATTAATCACATCATCCACAAGTCAGTGTGCAGGCAGCAACCATCAGAGGTGGGTGATATGGATTCAATTGTCACAGTCATTTTATATCAAGATATTGCTGTTGCTGGCTATAGTAAATACACTATATGGACAAAAGTATTGGGCCACCTACACATTACACCTGCAGGAGCTTTTATGACATCCCATTCCAAATTCATGGGCATTAATATAAAGTTGGTCCCCCCTTTGCAGCTATAACAGCTTCCACTCTTCTGGGAAGGCTTTCTACAAGATTTTGGAGCGTGTCTGTGGGAATTTTTGCCCATTCATCCAGAAGAGCATTTGTGAGGTCAGACACTGATGTTGGACGAGAGGGCCTGGCTCGGGATGTCCGTTCTAGTTCATCCCAAAGGTGTTCAGTGGGGTTGAGATCGGGGCTCTGTGCGGGCCAGTCAAGTTCTTCCACACCAAACTCATCCAACCATGCCTTTATGGACCTTGCTTTGTGCACTGGGGCACAGTCATGCTGGAACAGAAAAGGGCCTTCCCCAAACTGTTTCCACAAAGTTGGAAGCATAGAATTGTCCAAAATGACTTCAATTCACTGACTTCAATGAATTCAGTGAGCTCTTTAGAACGACCCATTCTTTTACAAATGGCTGGGTGCTTGATTTTATACACCTGAATTCAATGATTAAGAGGAGTGGCCCAATACTTTTGTCCATATATTGAACAAGTCAGGGTCATATGACCTGACACCACAGATATCAGATAAAGAAGACGATCCTCATACTTATCAGTATGATGATGCAAGTTATTAACTTATTTGCATTGTTCACAAATCATCACTAACAATCAGCTGAGTTTTAATTTGCTGGTCTGGTCTGATTTATCATCATGGATTTAAAGACAACCTTTCACCCTACTGTGTAATATATATATATTTATTAAGAATATCATTTTAAATGATCAGCTTGTTATATTATGTGACGTTATGGAAAACTGGACTGTGTCATAACTAAAACCAGATGAACCAGATGGGTGAAGAAATACAGCAGTAACACACGTCTACTTAATAATAATAATAATAACAACAACAACTGCTCAGATATTTACCAAATTGTAGGCTCAAGCACAAGCAGCAGATGTCAAGCTTCCAGTGTAGACATGAAGTTAACAGAGTCCTTCCTTGTTACCGAAAAGCATAAGGTCAATACTGTATATTGGGATATGGTACATTTTCTAGAAATTCACTTTAAAAACCATATATGGATGAAATGACCTGATGGTAATGTCTGTTTTTTGGCCATTTCATTGTATTAGATAAATACCAGACAAATCAAACGCACTAACATTGCCATGAGGTAGTCCCGATCGCATGCATAGCTACCACTGTGTAAACAGTGCAGCACAATCTCTGACAGTTGACTTTCTCACAGTATATATCGTCATATACACTCTAGCAATCACCACAGTGCAATATTGAAGCCAGGGCATAAGTACTGCAGCATTTTAGTTTTTCAGGATTCTGTTGTATTGTATTGATGTGACCGGGAAACCAGTAATGAGTGAATGAACAAAAACAGCAAATGATGATCAGTCACTGATGATGATGTCTCGTGCACAGTCACGAGTGTGTCCATTTCCTGTTCTCAACTCTTTCCATTGCATAAAGCTACAGTATTTCTCAGGAGTAATGTATCTCTTTGGTCTCCCTCAGACATTGACGAGTGCTCCTTTGAGAGAACCTGCGACCACACCTGCATCAACTACCCTGGCAGCTTTGAGTGCTTGTGCAACAAGGGATACATCCTGTACGGCCTGACCCACTGTGGAGGTGAGAATCTGCATGGGAGAAATGTATCGCTGAAGTGTGTGTAACAGAGTAGATCAAATGTGTGTGTAACAGACTAGATCAAATGTGTGTGTTTGTGTGTGTATGCATCTGAAAGGTAAATGCTTTTCAGAGTGTGAAGGTTAGGGGTCACTGAGTGTGTGCAGACGGCTGCTCCTGAAAGCATTCTCACACTTCAGCTCCCCAGAATCATTTCTGTGTGTATAATGTGTGTTTGTGTGCCTGCATCTTTGTGTGTGTGTGTGTGTGCACGTGTTCCTGTGGTTTGCCTGCTTGCCTATGTGTATTACCTGTTCCCCATTTTTCAACTGACTGACGTCACTGATGGAAAGGTGGAGTCAGCATGGTCACAGCAGCAGGATGTACCTGTAAACAACATATACTATAAAACCAATTCCGAATACAAACACAACAGCACCACAAACTACACCCTACAAATGACTATACAGTTGAATTGAACACCTGTCTTTAAGAGATTCAACAAAAGCTCAACATTATAACCTTTGCGAAGGTGAGATTTATTGCCGAACTGTATTACTTTTAGCTAGGCGGATCTAAAACTGGTTAGGCGAAAAAGAGAAAAGGAAAAGGATCACAAACACTCAGGGATCATATTCCAAAAATATCTATGAAAGAAAACATGTCCAGCAAACTACATTGAGACCTGAGGGTGAGGTGAGACTGTTACTGACACTCCAAACCAATGAAATGACACCAGATGTTACCTGTATGCTTATCTTTACAACTCTTATGGATCTGATTTTCTCAAGAGCACTAAGGTTCACATGAAATGTGTCACAGAAAATCCAAACTACCAACTGCACTTATACCATCGCTTTAATAGACAGGGAAGCCATTTTTATGATGCTGTGGCAGAAAATTCTTCAGTCGGAGTGTCACAAATCAGAAGGAACCCACACGCAGAATAGCAGACAGAGGCGAGGGTAGAGCAGTCACTAATTTTACTACTTTATTACTAAGTTTACTAATTTGTTTGCAAGGTACAGACAATTCCAGGGTCAAATCCAAACCTTCGAGGAAATCAGGCAGAGGTACAAAGGGAACAGGCAGAAGCTCAAAAACCAGTAGGCAGGTACAGGTTGGAAACCAAAAGGTCACAAATGTTCAAACAGGCGGGATACGAAGCAGGCTAAGCACAAACCACGATCTGGCAGAGAACAAAGGGAAGGTGACTAGTATAAATACTGGAGGTAATTGGGCTGCAGGTGAGTGTCAGGAAGAGCAGGCTGGTGGGTGATTGGTAGACAGGGGAAAAAGGGGAAATGTCCAAGGGCCTGGAGGGAAAAAACTGGCAGGTGCTGGCTGGAAGATGAAAGACTGGGGAGTGTGTGTGGGAGGAGCAGCAGGAGGGTGGGGTTCAGGAGGAGCAGGAGGCTCCAGCAGAGTCCATGACATGGAGCTTCGAGTGCATGGTCTGAACACTGCCTGTGAGATTTTTAAACAGCTATTATGGTAGAATTCAAGGGCTATTTTCTTAATGTACCAATGATTTAAAGGTACAGTATGTGGAGACTGACAAACCCTTTTGGATTGCTCGTGTTTGTTTGTAATGGTTATACCTTCACAGTCTGTCATCTGTAGAATCACATGTGCCTATAATCCAGATCTCTTGTCAACCCTAATCTGTCTGCCTTTCTAGTTTTCCATTGTCTAATTAAAAGTAAAAACAGGAAAAAAAAGTGAAAATTCATACACACACCACTCTCTGTGCTTGTGTATCAGACATTGATGAGTGCAGCATCAGCAACGGGAGCTGTGAGCATGGCTGCGTAAACACCCAGGGAAGCTACGAGTGTGTATGCCCACCCGGACAGAAACTCCACTGGAACAAGAAAGACTGCATCGGTAAGCTCCTGTGTGTGCTGGTGTGTGGGAGTTGTGTGTTTGTCCACTTGGCACGGTGGATTCCTCACTCAGGCCTGAACACAGGTGTATGTGTGTGTGTGTGTGTGTGTGTCCAGGTGGTTGTCATGGTGATGTGACTCTGTGTGTTCCTCAGAGGCGGTGAAGTGTTTGCCCAATGGGAAGCCAGTACCCCGAGCCCAGCTGACCTGCACCAAGAGTGGAGGGGCAGAGGTCTGCTCGCTCTCCTGCCCCTCCAATGCCCTCTTCCTCGCAGGTACACACACAGGTCCACACAGGTCATTTGAGTATTGCAGAAACAAGCCCATATACAAAAACAATGTCGATAAAATGTGTTGTTGACTATTTACAGATTTACAGAATGAACCATGAATTATTAGGGCTGAAACAATATACAATAAACATTTGTTACAGCTTTAGAATTCATTGCCTACCAGCCGGTGGCATGGCTCAATGTCGGTCTGTCTGGCGGTCAGTCCACCACTTTGGTTCAGACTGAAATAACTCACTATCTATTAGATGGATTGCCATTAACTTTTGTACAGGCGTTCATGGCCCCAAGAGGATGAGTTGTAGTAACTTTGATGGCTTGACTTTTGATCTAGTGCCATTGTCAGGTCAAAACATTTTTCTTCCCAATACTTTGGTATTTGGACCAAATACCTGCAAAACTAATGACATTCCCATCATTGTATGTTGTGTTCAGTGCTAAATGCTAAACTAAGATGGTGAGCATGGTAAACATACCAGCTAAATATCTAAACATCATCTGCTAACATTGTCATTGTGAGCTTTCAGCTCTAAGCACCGCTTTGCCTAAGTACAGCCTCACAGTGCAGCTAGCATAACTTTAGACTCTTAGTCTTGTTGCCATATATGTAGTATTTTTTGCATATGTCAAACTATTAAAATATAGGCTCAATAGACAAGTTGTTTTTTCTAAATGGCAATCTTTACCACCTTCCACCTAAAACGTATTCATATCTTCCGTACTGTATCCAGAACCTATAGCCTTAGAACCTAAGATATTCAGGTCATAATAATTTGTGACAAAGACGGGCTGCATGTCATTACACAGTTTTTTATCTTTGTTTTTCTGTGGATTATTTTAGTGCAGCGTTCTGGGATGTACTACAAAGTGACTATGAGAGGTCACTGAAGTTATTAATCCTTGCTTTGGTTGTTGTCCTGCCCCTTTTTTTTCCATTTTCGGTAATTCATGTGTGTCCGTTTATGTAAGGTCTGAAAGTGGTCTAGAGATGCAAAAGAGATTATTTAGAGGGGGAAAAAAATGAGAGAGAATCTTTTCTCTCTCATTTTTCAAACATCATTCTTTGTGGAATTGCTCGTTAATAATTTAGCTTTCTTTCAATATAAATGTATTGCAAAAATAAGAATAAAACTGTAATTCTTCTCGTGAAAAAAGTCGGAGATTGGGCCTTAAATTGGTGACCCGGCAAATGAAATGCATTCTACTCCTGTAAGTTTCTCTAATGTATAGTTTTAGCTGTCATGCTGCACATGTTGCTGCCCTCTGGTGGTGACAGCTCACAGTCACAGCTTTCTGTAGCGTCCTGTCCTGTCTGAGGCTTAATGAAGAAACTCTTGCTCTTTATTGCTGTATTTCTTGACTCCTTGGGGGGCTCTCCACTCAAGACTGATGTGTTTTTCACTCTGCGAGGTTCACTTTGGCTGGCACCCCGACCTCTCCTCCTGCGATAGTACTTAACACACATCTGTAAATCGATTAGGTTCTTTGATCACGCCATTTTTCCGTAGCGCGGCCCTCGCTCCGTTTGACTTGGCAGCCATCGTGTGAGAATGATGGATAGTTCTCAGGCATGAAGTGAAATATTTGTTTTTCTGTCTTTTTGGAGTGCGTCTTAATTTTAGGAGGAGGGAGGCATGTAAATTCCTGTGGCTGAATGCAGCCCAGGCTCTGATTTAATCATCTCCCTTTTATGACCTCTGAAGCCTTCATCCTTCATTTCTCACTTGAAATGCGTCTTTCGGTGTGTATCAAGACAGAAAGACAGAATTCTAAGATCTTTCATTTGGGCTTAATTTCTCAATCAGGGTTTAAGGTCATGTGTGCTCTCTGCCTCGTTTCTGAAAACAGGAGGATAATAAGGTCGTGCAACATTATAAAAAATGTTTTAATCCTCAGGAACTGATGATCCAAGTGAAACACACACTTCCATACCAACACACATACACACGCTACTCAAGGACGACCCGGTCAAGCAGTCCTTCAGAGGGAAATAAAAACTCTCAGCCTCCCCAACCTCTCATCATCGTGTCTGATTTCTGTTTTCTCGCTGTTATCTAATCAGAATCAGAATCAGAATCAGAAATACTTTATTGATCCCCGGAGGGAAATTGTACAGTACAGGTGCTCCCATTTAAGAGTAGAAAGTAGCATAAATCTAGACCTAAAAGTATGTACAAAATATGAAAATAAGAAATAGAAAATAAAAATATACACATTTACAGTATTTAAGTGAAAAATAAAAGTAAAAAAATATATACAATAATAATGTATATGTATGTGTATATATATATATATATATATATATATATATATATATATATATATACATATATTTATGTATTGCATTGTTGTGTATGACTATATATGTATTGCACTGAAACATTTAAAGAAATATATGTGTTTGTGTTTCTTACAGACTCAGAGAACAGCTACACTCTGAGCTGCGGAGTGCCCGTCCAGCCTGGTAAAGCTCCTCAGAAGAGGAATGCCACCGCTGCCTTACCCACCTGTGCAGGTACAGTAGGCCAAGCATGATGGGAAATGTAGTATTCATTGGGTTTGCAGTTGCAATCTGCATGTAATCAGCGCCTCATATCATGTTACAAAATACATGATGGTGGAGAAAGACAGAGAGAGAGAGCAGCAGGTTTCACCGAGCTGAGCAGGTGGAGGTGGAGGTGGTGTAGCTATGGATGTTAATACTTAAGTAAATACAACCAAACACACACTTAAATGTTTTAACAAAAGACATCATCGATGGTCAAGTTAAAATTCAAGTTTGATGAACACAAACCTCATCACCTCTGCACTTGCTTTGGAGTAATCAGATATTTCATTAGTAATAGACTAATTGCTTAATTCTTCTGTCTGATAATCAGTATTTAGTTATATACAGGCCTATATTCAATGTATGTTCCTTTCCCTACTATAAACCTCCCTTTCAGAGGCAGAGAATTTTCCCCTCAAAACTGACAGTCGCAAACAGCGTGGCCTCAGTAAATCCAGCGGAATACATAGTCTCTGTTAACATGTCTCCTCCTATTATTTGCGCGACCCTCCCTTAAATTTGGGAGTCCAGCCTGCTGCGTATATTTGATAAATAAAGTAAAGTAAAGTAAATCCGGCACAAAAGCTGCAGTAAATCTGTAACTGAATCATGTCCAACCTGCAGACAACAGTCAACTACAGCAGGGTCAGAAGTACCACCAGTATCACCAGTATTCATGCATCACAATAGCCACCATGGGCCTACTGTAGGGGAGTTATGGGAGTCTCTGACCAGGCAGTTTGTTCTACTACACTCTGGATGAGAAAAAGGAGAACATTTGACACAAAGTCAACCAAATTACAAAAATATAAGAACCTAAGCAAGATTATTAATACCACACAACCAGCAGCAGGAGAAAATGTCAAGTAAACATCAACAGCGCAGAGGAAAAAAACACTCCAACAGCACTACAGAGACCAGGGTTCACTTAACATTAATTCCCTGCTACTTTAGTAAGAGATCAGTTTAAGGGTTAAAAATGTCATCTTCCATAATCACTTGAGAAAGGACACAAAATAATACAGTTGCTGATTTGTCACTTTATACATAAAGTACATAAACATTATTCTTCTGATCTTTCTGCTGTGATGAATAAAGACACGCTGGCCCCGCCCATCAAACAGAAGGCCAGGTTTAAGATCAAAGACGCCAAGTGTCACCTGAGGCCCCGCAACAAGGAGAAACACAGAGATTCATCCAAGCAGAACCTGCAAGGTAAAGAACTTTAGCACACAGTACACATTTAGAGTTAGGAAGCTGCCATCAGACACTACCATCTATAAAATTGCACTTATCTTTAACACTTAATTATAATACCTTATGATCTTCATCGTATGACTCCATCTCATTCTACACTTCTGTTTTTATCACCTGGAAGGAGGGCAGTTCCCCTGCACTGACGACTGCCAAGTAACTTTTGTCAACCTCAAGTGCGACTCGTCCAAGAAGCGCAGACGAGGACGCAAATCTCCTTCGAAAGAGGTTTCCCACATCACAGCTGAGTTTGAGATGGAGATGAAGGAGGAGGATGCCTCAGGTGTTATGTTCTTTCTTACCTGTTTTGTCTAACTACACTAGGAATGAAATAGTAAATATACATACAGTGCAAAGAGAATTACAAGCGGTTACCTACATATACATTTGTTCAAACTGGAAAGATGGCAGTTAAGGAAGTTATTAACATCAATATTAAAAACAGCCACAGAAAGTCTCTTGTGGTACCAAACCATATACACAATACAACATGACGTACATAATAGAAACAAGAGACATTATCAGGATATGGTACATATGTTCCAAGATAAGGCACATGAGCAGAAAGAATCAATTTGATTTTTGCCTCAGACTTGTGTAATGTGGACTGTGTGCGGGAGAGGATGAAGCAGAAGCTGCAGAGCGCCATGCGGACGCTCAGGAAGTCCATCAACAAACAGCAGTTCTACATCCAGTTCTCTGGGACGGAGTATGAGGTGGCCCAGAAACCGTCCAGGGTACCAGAGGGTGCCGAGGCTTGCAGCACAGGACAAATCCTCCGAGATGGAAAGTGTGGTAAGTGTGGTCAGTTGGTGTCATGATGTTGCTGCCCGGTCATAATGAGGAAGACCAACAGGAGCCACAGAGAGTACAAAGTACTCACCGGTGTCTTTCCTCAGTGAGCTGTGGTGTGGGCACCTTCTACAGCGGGGAGCAGGAGCAGTGTGTCCAGTGCCCTCCCGGTACGTACCAGGACACAGTGGGTCAGCTGTCCTGTGAGCCGTGTCCCAGCACTGAAGTACAGGGCATCGCTGGTGCCAAGAACGTGTCTCAGTGTGGAGGTAACGCACCATCCCATCATTACAGTCATTCAAAAATCCCCAGATCTTGCACTCTTCCACCAACAGTACAGAAACCATTGCTGCATTAATCATATTAACACAGCTGAATGAAGGATTTACAGCCCATTAGAGTACCTTAGATCTTTCTTCTGACTGCCAATCAACTGTAGACTTTTGTTTCCCTCTTTTATCTTCCAGAATCTATCATTGCTAGAAATTTGGACATCTAACCGGTAATCATTAAAATAAGTCTTCTCTACATTGGCGACACATACAAACAATATGTATGTATACATATGTTGGGTTGGCACCACCTTGTGGCCAGTAATACAGCCTGAATGTTAGCTACAGCCACAAGAGAGTACAGCAGACCAGTGTATTCAGTTACTGAGCTCTTTGTGGAGAGCTGGGATTACGGAGATATGAACCAACTGATCCTACACTGAGAAACACTCGTACATAGTATAATTCATGTAGAACTTCAAACAGGTTTGTCAAACAATGTCTTACACTTTTACACAAAGATATTCTTCTGTCCTTCCCTCAGGTCAGTGTCCAGCAGGTCATTTCTCTGCTGACGGGTTCCGTCCCTGCCAGCCCTGTACACTGGGCTCCTACCAACCAGAACCAGGCCGGGTCCTCTGCTTCCCCTGTGGAGGAGGTCTCATGACCAAGTATGAAGGATCAGTCTCCTTCAGGGACTGTGAGGCCAAAGGTGGGGCTTTGTGTCTATGTGTGTCACTGTGTTATATGTCAGACAGTGTGCATGTCTGTGCCTCTACTATATGGCTGTCTATACAGATTTGTTTACAGCTACGACTCACACCCTCTAATCAGCATTTATTCAAGGGGAGCTATTATCAGAGACATGCTTTTATTTTGTATCTTCAATGTACACGTCAATTTGCTAAACTCGCTATTAAACAAGTGTTCACCTATCTCTGTGACAGCACATTTGAATCCATACTGAAGTATTCTAGAGATTGTTTTTGTATTTTAGTCATGCTAGCGGCATGGCTCTAGGGATGACAATGTCTGTGGTCCAGACGGAAATATCTCAATAGATTCTGATAATAGTTTGTACGGACATTCATACCCTCTGACTTCTGTGTTCTCCTCACTTTTCATCTAGCGTCACCAACAAGTCAAAGTTTTCACATTTCTATTGAAATATCTCAACAACTACTAGATGGATTGCAAGTACATTTTGTAAATTTTGACATTCATGGTCCCCAGAGGATGAATCCTACTGACATTTGTGATCCTCTGACTTTTCCTTTAGTGCCTCCATGAAATCTTTGGAGTTATCCATGGTGCCCAGAGGATGATCCAAATTATTTTTGTTAATCTCCTTACTTGTCATCTAGCGCTACCAACAATTTCTATTGAAATATCTTAATAACTACTAGATGGATTGGGAGTAAATGTTAACATTTTTGGCTTTTTGTAAGATGTCTTATTGGATGGATTGCCATGAAATGTGGTACAGACATTAATGTTGCCCTCAGGATGAATTGTAATTACATTGGTGATCCTCTGACTTTTCATCTAGAGCCATCATCAGGTCAAAATTTTAATTTGTCGAATACCTGCAAAACTAACAACATTCCCGTCATCCTCAGCTGTATATTGTGCTTAGTGCTAATTAGCTAGCATGCTAACAAACTGAACTAGGTATAAATTACACCTTCTTAGCATCAGCATGTTAGCATTGTTTTGTGTCCAAGTTAGCAAAGCACTGCTTTGAGCTAAATGCTCTTAATATCATAAAGAGTATGGTCTAGACCTGCTCTATAGTGCCCTGAGATAACTGATTTGGTGCTATGTAAATAAAAATGAATTGAATTGCCTAAATACAGCCTCACCGAGCAGTTGTAGACTCTAAGTCCTGTTTAATATTCTATAGATTATATTGCTTGACTTTCTCCTCTGTAATTGAAGGTTTTTATCTGCCACTTCAAAACTGTGTATGTTAATGCTTGGCATTTGCGATGACACAAGCCATTTGTCAGTAGTTTCATTATTAATGCTGTCTTAAAGTAGTGTGTAGATGTGTATGAGGTGGCAGTCTGAACAAGTGCCTGATGTCATCTATATAGGGTTTAGTGCTTTGTTTATATGCCTGTTTTGTAATCTAAGCATGAATAATATCACAGCTGTGTGATGCATCATATAGATGGCCTGCTGTTTATATGTTTATATTTTAATTATATTTCATATTTTCATTTAGTTTATACTGTGTGTACACTGACTCCCCCCTGTTGTTCCTCAGTGCACTGTGCTCCTGGACACTACTACAACTCCAGTACCCACCGCTGTATCCGCTGCCCAGCAGGAACCTACCAGTCCGAGTTTGGGCAGAACTACTGCATCACCTGCCCGGGGAACACCACCACTGACTTTGACGGTGCCACCAACGTCTCCCACTGCAAAAGTAACTGATCGACATTTACATTTAGCCTTCTTCCAATGTATTTAACTGAAACCTGTTTTGAAAATATTGCAAAGTGTATTTATTATTTTGCCCTTAGACCAGCTTTGTGGAGGTGAGCTGGGAGAATACACAGGCTACATCGAGTCTCCTAACTACCCTGGAGATTACCCATCCAATGTGGACTGTGTCTGGACCATCAACCCACCACACAAGAGGCGGATTCTCATCGTGGTACCAGAGATCTTCCTTCCCATCGAGGATGAGTGTGGGGACGTGCTGGTCATGAGGAAGAGCGGTAAAAAGAAATTTGAGTTCATTGATTATTTTTTTACCAAAACAGAACTGATCAGACAGATGTTGTTGGTCTGCCACTACTGATTTAGATTATTATTATTATTATATACCAACATTACAAAACAACAAATGAATTAATTAAAAAGTCAAAATGTGACTGTTAAGGCCCATTGCCAGGCAACAGGTTTGGCACTTGTTATTGCCTAACCTACATAAGAAAAATGAAGAACAATGTACTGTGCGTTCCTGTGTGTGCCATCAGCTTTTGTTTGAATGTTAACCTCTGCCTGTACATCAATGAGGCATTTTATCTCTTTGTTTCTCCATAACAATCCTCTTCTACACATGATTAACCATGCAAGACAGACACTAATGATGCTGTCACGACACACACACACATGAATTTTTCTCCAGTGGCAGTATAGATTATGTTGTGACAACACCTGAACCATACCACAGTTGGATTTAAGTCATTTCAGACCATTTGACAAAACAATCTCAATTTAGGGTCAACTTACTTGTTCTTACTTTTTCTGGAGCTTTGGGTCATATCACATGCTCTTCATCAGCAGATAGAGTTTGCTTAGTTGTCATGAGATAGTAGATTCTGAGCACCTCAAGGACATTTAAGTCATCTATGTTGGCTTAAAGGTTGAGCTTGACAGTTCATTTATAACCTTGGTAACAGCAATCAACAAAACAATCTCAGCTCGTACAGGTGCAATTTCTTGATTTCCAGCGTTCTCACGTGGCTTTTAGTGATGCATTTTGGTTCATTTTAATTTTTTTCCATGTAAAAATAAACCGAACAAAGGGGAAAATGCAACATCTCATCCACTTATTCGGACCAGAGCAAACGAACTATAGGTAGAGTACTATTCTAACATGTTTGTACTCTTCCTCCAGCCCTTCCCACCTCCATCACCACCTATGAGACGTGTCAGACCTATGAGCGGCCCATCGCCTTCACCTCTCGCTCTCGTAAACTCTGGATTCAATTTAAGTCCAATGAGGGCAACAGTGGCAAAGGCTTCCAAGTTCCTTATGTCACATACGATGGTGAGTCACCTTCAACACAGTTGAGACAGTTGAGTTTGATCTAATCTCACATACAGGTTGCCATGAGTGAGTTCCTGATCATTTAAAAAAAAATAAAGTCTTGTGAATCATGTGATTAACTGTTTGCTGTTACTGATTTTTATACTGACATCTACCTTCACTCAACAAGACTCTATATACTCTATTATGAATTGTGCCCCCATCCTTTAACCCTGTTGTGTTCCAGAGGACTACCAGCAGCTGATAGAGGACATAGTGCGAGATGGCAGGCTCTATGCTTCTGAGAACCACCAGGAGATACTGAAGGTATTGAAGGATACAGTACATTACCAGCCTTATGGTCATATGGTGCTTGGTCTTCGATTCTATAAATAAATAAATAAATGAATAAAGGTTGTAAAAATTGACCAGTGGGATGACATTCTTTGCCCTTGTGTCCTTGCTACAGGACAAGAAGCTGATAAAGGCCCTGTTTGATGTGCTGGCCCATCCCCAGAACTACTTCAGGTACACAGCGCAGGAGTCCAAAGAGATGTTCCCTCGCTCCTTCATCAAGCTGCTGCGCTCCAAAGTCACCAGGTTCCTACGGCCGTACAAATAGACGGGGCCTCTCCACTGTCCTGTTAAAGACCCCCCCACCCCCGTTAGTACTACTTCTCCCCTGCCTTGGTCAATACATTGATGTACCCGTTCCATGACTAAACATCTTAATTTCCTGTATTTGTCACATGATGCCTTTCCTCATCTTTGACCCCTTTAACTAGTAATACATCGTTAACTGACACCCTTCCCTCCAGTTAATGCAACTTTTTGTAAGAGGTTTGACCGATATGGGTTTTTGAAGGCCAGTATTAATATTTTTATAATGTAGCAGAAGACACCTGATATATATTGTATGTGTATATATTGTTTTTTTTTTTTGACCATTTAATACCAAACATGTACAAGTAATGAGTTTTTTTTCTCAGTTTGGTATGTTAAAATTTAGCAGTTCCTTAAGGCAAGGTGGCTTACACCACCTGTATGTTATGTCAGTGAAGTGCAATATCTGACAACATTGGTGGAGCATGTTCCAATTTAATATTGAATACAGAATTTAGTATGCCCCCACCCAAAAAACCATAGGACTACAGAAACATGGTCACACACAGCATAGCAGACCTTCACATCTTTTGTCTAAGGTCAGTTACAGTAACAAGTAGTTATATTATTATCACAGTACACGGTTATTAATTGTTGTTACTGAGAAGAACAAGAATATATAAAGCTAAAGCAGCTGTTTTGTCGATTTAGTATATTGAGAGGAAAATTGTAGCTGTATTAGCTGTTATATTGCTGTTATAATTTACTAACATATTGGTTATTGACCAACAAAGAAAATCAGAACATTTTACAAATAAAATACAATTTCATTTCATGTTTTACAGCCCTGTTATGTAGCTGTAGTCAGGGGAAGAATCTACATCAGATCAGTCGTGACTGGTTGTTTACAGATAAAGATGCAAGATGGCATACTGATTTGGCCTTAATGACTGCCGTTGGTTTTTTATTGTTTGTCAAAGTTTTACAGGCCAGGAATGTGCTGTTATATTTATCATATATCATAAATGAACAGAGATGTGAACCCATGTTTACGTGAAGTATTCTTTTGGTTTGTGCATATCCTCTGCAAAGGTAGCTTGGTTTGTCTTTTAGCTTTAAGCTGGAGTGCGGAGCTTTTTTCTCCCCCTTCTGGCGCTATGCCTCCAGGTATAGTAGTAGTAGTTATGTAGAGAGAGAGTTGTGTCAATTCCATTCTCTAATTACCAAAAATTGCAGCTCTGTCTCTCTGTGTTTACCATGGATGTATTATATTTACACAAATTGCCCGCCAAGAACTTCCTGGAACTATTTGAAGTCTATGTGAATCACTTGACGGTCAAGCACAAACTTCCTTGATGCGGCTCTCTTTACATGGCGGTAGCCTACTCCGTTGTTACGGTTGCTCCTCCACTCAGCTCCGGTAAACCAGTCATTGCTGGTTGGTGTAATCGCATCACTACTGGTGCACCAGCGCGGAACGTCGCCACAGACACCAGATTTAAAAATTGCCTGGCGGAGGCTTAATCAGCATTGTGTGTGTGGCAACGGGCTTGAATGTAACGGACGTTCATTTACATGTAAAAGTCCCGCACTCCAGCTGTAAAAGCTAATAAGGCAAATCAATCTGCGCTGGCAGTGCCATGCCATTGTTTCCGATGACCCATTATTCTGAATTACCAATTTTCCGGAAAATGTCCCATCCGACAGCCTGTTGATCCCCCAACCTTCTCTACCCTGCTCTACCTGCCAAGCTTCAGTGCTAACCACCATGCCATTCTGGTCACCTAGGTCATTAGATGTAGGCTGATGAAAAAATATTTTTGTCGCCTTAGCTGTTCTGACAAAATCACACATGTTTGATATAAGTTATAAGGGAGTTTTAAGTCTTGAAAATGACGGAATGATTTAAAACCCTACAGTAATCAACAGCCAATGAAATGAAGTGGCTGGCTGATCAATTAAAAACTGCATACTACTAAACAAAGTGAAACCAAAAATAATCTAGCATCTTGTGTAGAGCCTCTTTTGTGAAACTGGCGTTTATATCGAGCAGTAAGATTTAGAAAGCTTGCAAGCCACATGGAGTTCTGATGGAAATTTTTAATCATCTAAAGAACGCGCCTATAGATTCCAGAGACCAGACCAGAGAACTCTATTAAAATATGTATAACAACAATAAGGCTCTGGAGCAGAGACTAACAACTATAATAATAATAGTGACTTCAAAGGCAAAACATTGTTGCCTTAGCCGGAGCCTTTAATTACCACTCTTTATCTCCTTATCAAATGAAATACAATAGCATGGGCTTATATTCACAAATCAGATCTACAGGAGTGGGTCTCTTTATATACCCATGTGTCCCATGACATGCACCCATGTCTTTTATAGTTTGCCTATGATGCCTTTAGTATTTTTTAAATAGCCTTTTCATCCTCGGGGTGTGTAAGTGTAGGCCTACTTCTCAGCCACTCTATATGTGCTTATGTTCAAAGTAAATTATAGCTAAAATAAAGAATAAATAAAACTTCACTCATGATCCATATACCATGTTGTGCATTTTTGTGCATTAGCCTTGGATAAAAATGGTCACTGAGTGACGGCCCTGCAAATACCAGCTTTGTAAAGCTAATGAAAGTCATTTCTAAGGTGTTTTATTTTTCTTTCAAAATGTCATTCTCAAATCGGCTAGATTTTATCAACGTTTCCATCAGTGTGTTATATTGCTGTTTTAAGATCAGCCTACATCTAAAGACTCAGGGCATACAGATAAAGTTGGGGCATCTTTATGGGGCACACACCAACTAAAAACTCACTGTCAACATTGGAAATTTGTCTTCAAAAGTAAAATCACTTGAAATGTCGTTTGGTGTAAGGCCAGAAAGATAGCCTATTAAGGGCAAGGACCCTGCCGATTCAGCACCATGGACAGAGCCTGCAGGCACTGAACAAACAACGGCAGGGAGAGGGTGTATTTTCGGAGCAATGGGCCTTTGGAGCAACGGGCGTTCGTTTTCAGGATAACATGCTGTGGGACAAATGGGCTTTCGATCCAATGGGAAATTTTTCAGACTATTGGGTTTTTGAAATAATAAGGAAATGAGGGAGAGAGAGATGCAAAAAAGGTTTCAGGCCAGACTTGAACCGGGCACGTTACATTTGGTGGTTGCTGTCTTAAAGAAAGTAAATTTCCCAATATGTCAAACTACTCTCTTTAAATTGTGTATTAGTAATCTGTAAAGCATGAACAAAATTAAATGAATTATGCATTCCTAAAGTCGTTTAAGTACATATTATCGTAAAGTGGTACTCCCAGTATTTAGTAAAAGGCCAATATCAGCAAACCAATATATCGGTCAAACCCTATTTCTGCATACCATATACTATATCTTCTTCTCTCCCAACCATTCCCAGATTTCTGCACCTTCATTATCAACTTTCCTGCAATCTTCCTTTCACATCCACCTCTCTCATTATATTTTGCTCTGCTTTGTTTTCTGTGTTGTTTTTTTTTGTAATATTTATACTGAACATGTCAGAACTTGCAGAAGCCCACATCACAGATGTACACAAATGTGTAAGACGTGTATGTTTGTGTGGACATACACATGTGTACACGCATGATGTGTTAAGATGTATTGGCCCACACAGTGTACATGGATGTATCCTGAATTGGACTTCTTTATTGGCCCCGATGTGCACAAGACAGAGATGAAAAAACAACTGTTGCACTTAAAACTCATGTTAAAATGGAGAATGAATTGAAAGAAATCTAAACCATTCCACTTCAGTGGGTGCTTTATCCATTGGAGCACAGGGAAAGATTAAATGGGGTGAATCAGAAAGTCGATATTGCAATTTTTTTATGATAAAAAAAGATATATAACAAGATGAAATAAACTACCTGCAAGTAACAGATTGTTACTTTAGAGAGAAATGTATGTGATGTAGCTAATATTTGGAACTTTAATTGCACTTGAATTTTATATTTTAAACTGTAGGAAAAAAAAAAGATCTAAGTTACGTATTTGTTTTTGTGTTGTTTTGAAATGTGCCACGTGATATGCGACGATGAGAGAGAAAGACAGCTGTGTCTCCTGTTACGCTCCAACTCTGTAGCTTGCAGTTACCCCTAAGTCTCCCACTCAAGCCCCATTCACACACACACAGCAAGGAAACATTTAGGTTGAAGCTGCAGCATCTCAAAAGCAGAGACTGTATGGTAAACTAATGCGCACATAGAAAAAAACAGTGTAAGCATTGGATCACTTAAACTTGCCACCACTACTATAGTGTGTCTGTGTTTTCACTGCCCAGTCCTGCTTCCTCCCTCAGACATGTCCTATAGCTGCCAGAGAGAAGAAGCATCATCATAAAGGCTTCTTGTATGATGGCATTACATACATGCTACTACAGTTACTACTAGAGTATATGCCTGTTACTAGAAAACTACTTAAAGCATTCACCCAGATGCAATCTCTTTCCATTAAATAGGAAGTATGGTGTGTATACTATGCTTTTCTTTTATAACCCAACTAAATGTTTGTGTCATTTCCATTGGTACTAATATGTCTATGAACTCCTATACCACATATTGAAGATGGACTCTCTCTATATCTGCACAATACAAATAGTTGAAAAATGTATGGTGTGACTGGAGTGTTGGTCTGGAGGTGAATGTAGTGGCAGGGACACAATCGGAATAAGAGGCATCTCCTATTTGAGTGTCTGTGTGTCCGTAGCACTTGCAGCTTCAATTGTAAGCCAGCAAACTTTATTTGTGTGTTGTGTTCATAAAGAAGCAAGATTCCCCTGACAGGTGATAAAAATGCACATCTGATATTCCTTATTGGTGTTAAAGCTCCTCTGGAAGCTAAACTCCTATTAACATATTAACATGTCATTCTTGAAAAGAGAAAGAAGATGAGGGAGTGTCAGTACTAATTTAGAGCTTATCAAAGCCCAATGATTATAGATTTAAGGACCATACTGGAGGTTTTGCGTGTTTTAGTCCATTTACTATAAATCGTGTACACTTCTTAGTATTTTCCAAAGCACAGGATTTCAGGTTTCCGACTTTCCAGGCACGCGTTATCCTGTCCATGACATCCACAGTCAATTACTTTTTGTCTTCTGCATCTGAAGTTCCAACTATCCAACTTTTAAATCCAGGACGTTGGAATATTCTATAACATACCACTAATACAAGTTCTGAAAATGCTTACATAACCTAACTGTGACACAAAGTAAAGGTGACTAAATCTTCCTTGTGATAGTGTGCTGAAATTAAACCAATATGGCTAGAAAGTAGGAAATCAAAGAATTGTCTACAGTCATGTAAAGTATTTGTGAATAATGGGCTGAAGCAGGTAAAACCACAAGTATGGTCCTGCGTAGCACTGAGCTGGTCATGGTTAGGGGGTTTATTCCAAAATAAGATAAGATATTGAATAGTTGAGATAACCTATAATGAAACGGGAAACCATGTTAAAAACATATTTTTATTGGCTGATAATCGCCCCCTAGACTCTTCAACCATAACCTCAAATGTCAGTGAGGTCACTGGATCATCAGACAATTTCCCAGAATAAAAGCTGTCATTAGGTATTGTTCCAGGCCTTGCCGAATAGCTGCCACACAGACGTGTTATGGCATGGCCTACTTCCTGTTTTAGGTGGGCACTCTTCAATATGAGTGTAATCAAAATTATATAAAATGCTCTAAAATGTATAATTGACAGTTTTTTTTCCTGAGAATGTATTCTTTCATGAATGGGTGTGTGCGTGTGTACGAGAGAATGTGAGAATGACTGTGTGTGCAGTGTGAACGTTTCTGTGTGTATCTGTGTGTGTGTGTGTGTGTGTGTGTGTGTGTGTGTGTGTGTGTGTGTGTGTGTATGTAAGCTGTGATGGAGAAAGAGACTGTGTATGTATGTACTTTAGTCCAGTTTAGAGGAATAATTTTAACGTTTGTGTTAGTCGGTTGTACCCAAAGAGAGAAACTGTAACGCAGTGTTGTTCCATTGTTTGGTCTATGAAACTCCAGTACTGAACAAATTAAATAAAACAGTAGCAGAAAACAGACTCAAGTTGTCTCTTTTGTGTGTCCATGTAGAATATTCTCATCCACAGTGAAACAGGCACAGAGGAGCCCTAGGAGCGACTTGTATGTGCTCATTATATCTCTTATCTTTCCTCAGATGTGGCTGCATGTGCCGTTACACGCCACCAGCCTGAAGTACGCTTCCGTAAAATTTAGCTGACACTGCTAACGTTGCTTTTATCTTCAAGCGACACAATCCGTGCAGCGGATCTTAATGCTACATCAGAAACACCCATCATCATCCACACTGGGAGGATTTGTTTTCCCATTCATATTCTCTTTCTTTGTCTTACTTAGAGGGAGAAGGAGGTGAGATCCCATTTGAACCACTCTGCTTTCAGGAGATATACACTCTTCCTGTGCGCTCACCTACCTAAGTAAGATGACACTCACTAGTTTCCAGGAATGCATCCAGGTGGTTTCTCACCTTTTCTTAAAGCAGTAAGAGATTATGACTGTTGTTCCAGTAGAAAGCTTATGAAGCAAATCTTGTAACTGAATTGCAACCACAGACTATACAGTCTATGTTTATGTTATCCACAAGGGGTAGCTGCTCAGTCATTGTCAGATTTGTCCCAGGCAAGGGACCAGAAAATGAGCAAATCAGGAACCCTTAAACCACCTCTATGCTTCAAACAAAGTGCTTATTGGATCATCAAACAACAATAACACACACAAGCCATTCAGACTGTGTGATTAGGGGGCTGTGTAACTTTCCAACATAGACAATCTGACAATCCCACCCCCTTCATGCACTGATTGGCCAGTTGTGCAGAGGTGAGAAAGTTCACACTTCTCTCTCAAGCAGTGGCCACCAGCCAATAGCTGAGTGTTTCTACACTGTCCGCGTCTCCTTATAAAATGCAACCGTGTCTTCTTCTTTGTTGTGTCTTTTTTTTTTTCCTCAGAACTGCAGTTCAGTAATGTCTCACTGTAAAATTTGCATTTTTAAGACATCCACATAACAATTACATGAGTTTGGATTATAGAATAATCAGTGTAAGTATATTTACCCAGATATAAATGGCCTATATTGCTTACTGAGGCAGTCTCCTTTAATGATGGAGTTCACAGCCCGTTAAGAATATTACTGTAACTCCTCAACTGCTTTGCTGTTGGTCATTAATCATATTTGACAGGCAGATCTGATATTTCCTACGTGATCTTTCCAGGACGTCCAATCAGCAGCCAGCATCTGCAGGCAAATGCAACTGTGCCAGATGCCAAGATTACTCTCCCTTCGCTATCTTCTTGCCTTCCCTCTATCAATCGTCGCTCTACTGAAAGTTCACTGGATATGAGGTGATAAAGACAGGGCTGATTGTGTGACAAAAATGTGACAAAGCCACTACTGTTTGGTCTAATTACCAGATTAATTTGCTGCATATACAGTAGGGCTGGGTAATGATTCCGTTACATGCTTTACAAAATGTATTCTGCCACATCAGAGGGAAGAAAGGACTGGAACAAACTGACATATTGATAGTACTGTGGCTTCATCAGTCATATTGGATGATGACATGAGGCAAATATATATATATATCGTGTATATAGGTGTACATTCATCACTGGATGCTAAACTGAACAGCGTGTAAAAACTGTTGGATAATGGAACCAGGGGCGGGTGTTGCCAGAGCTAGTACCCAAGTACCACACCCCATTATCCCACTATTACTACAACAACATTAAAGGAACACAGATATATCTTAAAGTTACATAAATTATAATACAAATGTGATGTGGTGGTCTGCAGCACGGGGTCCCCCCAGGGTACGGTTCTCTCTCCATTCCTCTTCACCCTCTACACCTCGAACTTCAGACACAACACTGTCAGTTGTCACATCCAGAAGTTCTCTGACGACGCCATCGTTGGATGCGGGTCTGAGGGGAACAACCAGGAATACAGGAAGGTCATCAGCGACTTTGTCAGACGAAGGAGATGATGATTGATTTCAGGAGGAAGTCATCCAGCATCACACCGGTGAACATCCAAGGTTTGGACATTGAGGTGGTGGAGAACTACAAATTCCTGGGTGTTCTCCTGAACAATAAACTGGACTGGTCTGACCACACTCAGGCCCTGTACAAGAAGGGCCAAAGCCGCCTCCACCTGCTGAGGAGGCTGAGGTCCTTCGGTGTGTGCAGGAAACTGCTCCGGACTTTTTATGACACTGTGGTAGCTTTGGCTATCTTCTATGCTGTGGTCTGCTGGGGGGGGGGGGGGGGGGGGGGTGCAGGGACAGGGACAGGAAGAGGCTCAACAGACTGATTAGGCGAGCCGGCTCTGTTCTGGACTGTCCGCGGGGCTCCATTGAGGAGAGGAGGGAGAGTTAGCCAAGCTGACATCCATCATGGACAACACCTCTCACCCCCTGCACAAGACTGTGGAGGCCCTGAGCAGCTCCTTCAGCAGCAGACTGTTACACTCATGGTGTAAGAAGGAGCGCTACCGCAGGTCGTTCATTCCTACTGCTATAAGACTGTTTAACAGCACTACATAATTCTGTACATAAATATGCACATCTGTACATATTTTATATTTTCCGTGTATATATTTATTTTGTTCCCCATATTTTTTACATCTGTATTTATTATATGTATATTGTTTTGTTTTTTTAAATACTTCTGGTTTTTATTGACACAGTGCTTGTCTGCTGTGTGTTTCTGCACCTTTCTGTCTTTGCTGCTGTGACTTGTAAATTTCCCCGCTGTGGGATAAATAAAGTTTATCTTATCTTATCTTATCAAAACCTGCAAATACTGCAGCAAACTGATATAATGAAACGAAAGTATGGCAAATTGAAGGATAGGGTCACACTTTTTCAAGTCTGTCTTATATTCACATGCTCATGTGTACATTTAAGCTGTGGCTGCTGTAATGGTATTGGATGAGAATAGGTCCCATTCCTAAGTAATTCCAATATAAAAGATAAGGAACAAAATCCACAATCTGCGTTCTGTGCAAAAATGTAAGTACAGCTAAAGCTAATATGAAGCTTCAGCAGTTAGACAAACTAAGAAGGTATTTTCCAAATTTGCGTCGTTGTGTTATTATCTCAGCACAGAAACACTGTCCATTGAACCTCAAGGAGGACATTAGTAAGGGATCTCTTAATGGCCAGTATGGAGAGAAGGAGGGATTACAGTGGCCAAACATTGCTTCAATGTACATATGGGCATGTGAGTATCGTTTTGAGATAGCCTTGAAAAATGTGAATCTAACCTTCAAAGCCAAATGACTCAGCTAGAGTCCAATATGCCTCTATGGAGTAGTGAGTGAGTAGTGACTATGTTCCCACTTCTAGAGAAGGTAAAGATTCTTTCAGGTGAAATGTAGTGGAGCATTTAACAGCTAAAGAGCCACCTATTTCCCTCAGGAGGTGGTAGAGACCAAAAACTGAGATGAAAGAGAGTGTATATTGGACTTACATTTGTCAGGCAACCCTTTATACATAGATGTTTTAAGTTTTTGATCCACATAATGAGGGACGTGCAAAATGTTGATACTGAACAAATCAGTAAAATGTTACTGATAATGTTTTTTATTTATTTTCCAGAGTGTCTTCTTTTGCAATATAATGTCCACGCATTTCAAAATTAAGAAAAAAAAAGTGCAAGTACAGAGGGATAAAGAACTAAGTGATTGGTGCTCAATAGATTATAATTCATAGACAAATTGACTATATATGGCCAGCAGATGGCAGACTCACTCCAATTTGAGACTGGAAGCTTCCACTCCAACTTTGAGCATGGTGATTATTGTCAATGCATGTGTTTGAGCTCCAGATTGTTGTCTATTTGTTTAGCTCATTACCAGCCTAAATCCCAGTCCAATTACCTGGTGATAAACAGGAGCAGAGGTGGTGATATGCTGTAATGTTGTAATTCGACTGATTAGCCTTTACACGGCCAATAAATTGGTGAATTATTTTTCCATTTCAGTACAAACGCAAAGATTTAATAGGCTGGAGCTTATGGAGATTTACTAATACAATACAATGTATTGATCTGCTTGATCAGAATATCCAAAGGGGATGCCATGTCCTGATCAACAATGATATACTGTATATCACTGAAAAATATTCTGGTGAACAGGATAATTCGGCGTCAAAGGTGGATTGGTGGATAGAAAATACGGACAGGACGAAATACACTTGTAATACAAAAGAACACTGCAAAAAGGTCACACAAATTACACAGTGTCATATTCACAAGCCCAGGGGCCCAAGGAGTCAGGGCCCTCCAAAACTTGAGCTACTGTTTGAAGTGACTGCAATTACTGTTTTTCATTTGAAAATAATAAAGCTCAGCCAAAAGCAATGATGCCCTGGTCCTTTAATGTGGATCACCATCTGTACCAAGTCTATTTTTTTATCATATTTCTGGTCAGTTGTTTTCCAACATAATACAACAGCACAGGACACAGTGTGCCTATTTTACTTTTAAAAGCAATTCAAACATGTTTGGCCACAGAATGGCCTTTCTTTAAGAAAATATATCCTGTACCTCAGAAAGTTTTTCCTGTACTACAGGATATTTATTTACACAATTATATACTTATTCATGGGTTTCTTTAATAGTTGTTTGTATGATATCTGTAGATATGCGTGGTTGAAGGTAACTAAGCATGTTTACTCACAATTCAGAGGAAAATACTGTACTTTTTATTCTGCTTCATTTATTTTACATGTGTAGTTACTAGTTACTTTTCAGATGTAGATGTTCCATTAAAAAAACACAAGATAAAATGCAATGCATTGTCAAAGATTAAACCAGTGGTTCCGAGCAGCTTCAACAATAAAATGCTGCTCTAACATTGTTAACAATCTAATAATGTCAGATATAATAATATATCATTCAATGGGACATTTTGCTGAAGCACAAGAACTTTTGCTTTTGGGATTTTAAGTAAATATTTTTGTACTGGTAGTTAAAGCCACTAGAAATTTGGCTTGAAATAGTAAAAATGGAGTCTGAATACTTGCGCTACTTGTAGAGAGGTGTGCAAGTGTGGATCTGCATTAAGATATAGACAGTCTTTTTTTTATCTCCAGTATTCAATTCAATTCAATTTTATTTATATAGTGCCAAATCATAACAAAAGTTATATCAGGGCACTTTTCATAGATTCATCCTTTAATTTTTTTTTTCTCAAATCAAGAATAAATGATTTCACCTCTATTCAGTCCTTCCCTTTAATGTCTCTTTTGAGGGATTTTGAGAAATTACCTTCAGGCCCACTCATGCACTAACATCAAGAAAATGACACATGATGCCAGAAAATGAATGGAAAAAGTTGACTTGTATTTGTAACAAGTGAACGTATATCCCTCCATTGGCAGACTTGTCGCTTGTCTTCAGAAAATTACAGTTTAAAGACTAAATGATTGACTAAATGACTTGTTACGAGATTTTTGCAGTGGACCAAATCAAAATGATACTGTAGGTCCCTGCGGGGAAATCATAGAGTCAACCTAAGACTAGAACTGAAACGATTAGTCCAACAATCAATTAGTTCATCCACAGCAACAATTGTTGAAGTAATTTCGAAGCAACAATTTAAAAATGTCCCTGGTTTCAGCTTCTCATATATGAAACTGCGCTGCTTGTCCTTTTTCCTCTACCATAGTAAAATGAATACCTTGGACTGTCTGTTGGACAAAACAAGCTGTCTGAATGAGTCAACCTGGGCTTTAGTGATTCATTTATCAGTGTTTTCTGACATTTTATAAACCAAACAATTATTAGATTAATTAAGAGTGATATTAAATATCATTTTAAATACATTTGTGACCCCCATCTCTGTCTCTCTCTCACTTTCTCTCTTCCCTTCTCTCTTTCTCTCTCAACCCAACAGGTCGAGGCAGATGACCGCAGACCTGTAAATAATGGTATGAAGGGTATAAAGAGTATGGTCTAGACCTGCTCTCTATATAAAGCGTATACTATACTCTGATTAATTGATAATGAAATCAATCGAACTAACAAACCATTCAGGAAGCTGAGTATTTTATCAATCAAGTATGTTCACATAGGAGCCCTTGGTTACACATGGCATGTATGTACAGCATTTACACACATCCACATCCTTAAAGTCCCAATCAGGACCATAGTTATAACTATTTAAGCATCATGTTGGGGGAAAAAATAAACAACAGAACAGAAAACATATGCGATATGCGTACAACATTATACAGACTTCTACTGAGAGCCTTGTCAAATATTTATTAAGGATGGTGGGGGAATAAATGGACTCATGACCTCAGGATTTATAAATTCCTGGACACGGCCCTGGTGCCCCCAGTGGGAGCCCTATCGTAAAATCGCCGTGATTTCTGTCGCTGTGAATGAGCCGCGCAGCAGCTCTCGGTCCTCCCTCCCACCTCATTGTACCGCTCACCGGGAAAATACGGTGGGCAGGACTGATCCGGGGAAGAGAGAGAGAGAGGGAGAGACAGAGAGAGCGAGAGAGTGAGAGGAAACAGATCTCTCCGCGGCGTTCCACTGGTGCACCACGGGGTGTGCATTCAAACTGACCAGCGCGTCTCCATCACAGCGCAGACACCGTCCTCCCTTCACATCCATCACCGAGCAGCCTCACTGCAGGAGCTGACCGCAGGAGCCGGTAGGTTGATTCTCCTTCATCTTCTGCATTTATTACGCAAAGGCGTCTCTTATGTATTCAAGACCGGAGCAGAGATTTGCATTGAACCCGCACAGCGCTGCGTATTCCCAGCTTAATCTCGACTCCGGACCTTCATCTGAATGTGTAGCTTTTCAACATGCTTCTGCGTCGCCTGAGTAGGCAGGCATTCGCGTCCCCAGATGTAAACGCTTTCCAGCAGGGCCCACCGGAACGATTTTATGTTGAATCAGACTTCAGCAACACCACATCCAAAGGGCAAAGTCTCAGAGTAGAGTGCAGGCTGGAGAGGCGCACTGGAGCTTTCAAGAGACCATTGGTGCAGCCTGTGGGACCGAATGGCTGAAAAGTTTTGTTTAACAAAGCGCAGACTGCAGAATCCTCTGAGTGGAGGAAAACTGCTGATAATTCACAGGGACACTGATAATTCAGCTAAAAGGATTTAATGAGGGTTTGCAAAATTCTGCCTGAGAAAAAATATTTGATTGAAACAAATTGTGTGTGAGTGCATTAAGCCAGATTTGAAGGGCAGTTGACTATAGTGTACAAAGAGAAGAGAAGAGTCCAAAAAGCATCTGTTGAAACTGTCTTATATTTTTTATATAGATGCAATTTCCCATGTAGATTTTGAATTCACCGTATTTCACAGAGCCCTGGCTCCAAATCAGATGAGCACACATTCTTTATATCTCCAGACTGTGCTTAAAACAGATACTGTAATACAGCGCCACACTCAGATGCACTTTAATTTTCTGTGTGTGTTCATATGTAGCAGAAAATGAGTGAATAAGCAGAGAAGATTGCCACACAGTGTAATGTGGAGGCTGCTCATTCAACATGAGAGCATCAGTCAGACAGCCTGTCTTCTGTTTCTGCATTTAAGAGCTCTTAAGCCTTGCAAACGTCCTGTACAGTACGGCACAGTACTCTGCCTGCTGTATCTGTGTGACTGTTCTGGTCCATACTGCTGCTGCTGCCGGGGGCTTTGTTCCTCTTCTCTTCTCTTTTTAGTGGATGGATTATTGAACAGGCTAGGGGCCCATATAATTCAGGGGCTCCTGAGCTGGAGCCTCTGTGAGACTTGACTGTCAATAACATCTCTCTTTACAGAGGTGTACTCAGTCAATAGGAGAACTCCAAAAAGTCCCTTTGAAACATTAACGTCCATAGTCTGTGTAGTGTCTTGACCAACAGTTAATTCGTTGTGGCAGTGTGGGCTATGAACAAAGGTCCAGCGACTACTGCCTGTTAAAGTGTTTGCACATAAAAAAAAAAAAAATGCTTTCTGTGATTTATTTTATTGCTGAGCCTGAATTAAAACAAATACCTGACATAGAAAAACAATTATTCTGATTCCAACCCATCTCGTAATTTAGAGCTATTTTAACTTCATTGGTGAATTCTTTCTACAAGTAAAGGGCACAACCATGGGTGCAAATCTGTATGTTGGCTTCTTTGTGCACAGTTTTGTATTTAATCATAAAGCCTCAATTTCATTCCAAAATCATGTGAAATGGTTCAGATATCTGGACAATTTGCTCTGTCTATATCAATGAGACGTTGTTGTATTACTTAACACTATGAATCCTGAAACACTTTACTCTTGAATATGATTTTAAAAAGTCATGGATATGTGCATAGAGCATCACCACTCTGTAGCAGAAAAAAACTTACTGTACTACATTTCTTCTGACCAGTAGTGCTCACCCTCATGCTATAAAAATGGTTTCCCAAAAAGCCGATTATATAGACTAAGACGACTTTTTCACTCCACTGAAGACTTCACAGTAAACCGTGAGAAAATAGTTTTTGGCCAGGGGATATGTCTTCTATGCTTGAAGAAAATCTATGACCGAAAGCTTGTGAATGTATTAAATAGCCTGGGCTGACTCGAGTGTGTGTAAGCTCTTTGTCTTTTTTGACCCATTCCAACCCCCCAAAAAAGGGGGATAAAAACAGGGGTTATTCCTTTTAGATGAAGACAGTGCTCCTAAGTAAGTGTTACTTGAGAAGAGGAGTGTGTGTTTACTCCATAACCATTTTCTATTTTGTAATGCATGTTTGTAACCCATTGTTACATTTGTAACTCTGGTTCCATTTAACTTCCTTTTTTAAAGTTTTTTTTTAACTTCTATGGCTTAGGAGTTCAGCATGATTCAAACGAACCAGGCTGTAAGACATGTCATCCAACTGCAGCTAATGGAAACACCTGTTCCAAATGGCCACACTCGAAGCTGGGGCAAAAAGTCTGCTGACATAGCCTCCTCTTGAGTCCATCACACTGCCTCCCTTATCTTTCTCCACAAATTCTGTGTCCTTTGTGTGTATTTGTAGTCTTGATGTGATGAATCATACAAATGGGGAAAAAGTTCTGGATGGACTTCCCCATGGATGGATTACTGAATGGGCTTATGGGGAACATGCATAAGGGCCAAAGGGGTCATGGGCCCCTGGACCAGAGTCTCTGTTTGAAGTGACTGTGAACATTTCTTGTTGTAAAGTCAGTCAAACAACTACAAATATGCATAACAAGAGATGCAAAACGAGCACAATGAGACACAAAATGACCACAAAAAGGTGCTATATGACCACAAAGAGATGCTAAATGACCACAGAGAGATACAAAATGTCCACAAAAAGATGAAAAACAAACACCACTACAAAAAGACTCAACATGACTACAGAGAAACCACAAAGAGAGGCAAAATGACCACCCAGTGACAGAAAGTAACAACAGAGAGATGCAAAAGTACTACAAAGAGATGCAAAATGACCACAAAGAAACGCAAAATGACCACAAAGAGATGCAAAATGCCTACAAGGAGACACAAAAAGTCCACACAGTGACAGAGAGCAACAAAAGAGACATGCAAAACTACGACAGAGACCCAAAATGACCACAAAGAGATGCAAAACAACTACAAGGAGACACAAAACGTCCACACAGTGACAGAAAGCAACAAAAGAGAGACACAAAACTACTACAAAGAGACACAAAATGACCACAGAGACGCAAAATGACCACCCAGTGACAGAAAGCAACAACAGAGAGATGCAAAAGTACTACAAAGAGATGCAAAATGACCACAAAGAAATGCAAAACGACCACAAAAAGATGCAAAACGACTACAAGGAGACACAAAAAGTCCACACAGTGACAGAGAGCAACAACAGAGAGACGCAAAACTACGACAGAGACCCAAAATGACCACAAAGAGACGCAAAACGACCACAAAGAGATGCAAAACAACTACAAGGAGACACAAAATGTCCACACAGTGACAGAAAGCAACAAAGGAGAGATGCAAAACTACTACAAAGAGACACAAAATGACCACAGAGACGCAAAATGACCACCCAGTGACAGAAAGCAACAACAGAGAGATGCAAAAGTACTACAAAGAGATGCAAAATGACCACAAAGAAATGCAAAACGACCACCCAGTGACAGAAAGCAACAACAGAGAGATGCAAATGTACTACAAAGAGATGCAAAATGACCACCCAGTGACAGAAAGCAACAACAGAGAGATGCAAAAGTACTAAAAAGAGACACAAAATGACCACAAAGAGATGCAAAACGACCACAAAGAGATGCAAAATGACCACCCAGTGACAGAAAGCAACAACAGAGAGATGCAAATGTACTACAAAGAGATGCAAAATGACCACCCAGTGACAGAAAGCAACAACAGAGAGATGCAAAAGTACTACAAAGAGATGCAAAATGACCACCCAGTGACAGAAAGCAACAACAGAGAGATGCAAATGTACTACAAAGAGATGCAAAATGACCACCCAGTGACAGAAAGCAACAACAGAGAGATGCAAAAGTACTACAAAGAGATGCAAAATGACCACAAAGAAACGCAAAACAACCACAAAGAGATGCAAAACGACTACAAGGAGACACAAAATGGCCACACAGTGACAGAAAGCAACAAAAGAGAGACACAAAACTACTACAAAAAGACCCAAAATGACCACAAAGAGGTTAGATGATCTGACACAATTAGATGATGTGACAGGCTCTTTGTGTGAAGCATACTGAGACCTTAATACCAACACAGTCACCAGGTGTACTCACCCCATCAACTTGGTTGCCAGGCTTGGTGCCACATTAATTCTACCTCCAATTTTAGACTACGTTCTTTAATTGAACCCTAAGAGACGGTCTACAAAAGATGCGTTTCAGCCTCGTTTTTCAGTTGTCCATCTCACACGCACCTGACAAACAGATACACTGCAATTTTGCTCAGCTGTGTACTTGCACTTTACACCATAACCACAACCTGAAACGTCTTTTCAGGCCATTCAAGTCATATTTCTTTTGTCTTCTCGGGCTGTGCAGGATGATGATGTATATTGTGTGACAATAGAAAAATGTCTATCATTTCATTTGAGCTAGAATTTGCAGCCTGACTGATGCTCAGGCTTCCTGTTATATTGAAATATCAGATTTAACCTGAGCTAACAGATGCACTTGTACTACAGTAGCTTGAGGGGATGCAGCACTCGCCTGTAAGCTTTCAAAAACACCACAGTTCTGCCATTTAATGGAATGCATCGCCAGCAAATATTTAACATACTGGTGTTTTTTAGATCCTTATGAAAGGAAAGGTTTTGCATTCCTTTGCGTTTTATACCCAGTTTTCTTCTGCATTTCCTGTCAGGCTATGGATGAATAATTGTTTTTCTCATGTTGTTCTTCTGTCTCACGCGCATATTGGGCTGAGTGCTGTCAAAACGCATCTGAGCCCGCAGCAGTATTGTGGCTGAATGCTTCCAGTGTAGACACTGATGGAGAACGGATGCTGCTGCAGATACGTTCAGCATTTGTAACATTTGAGCTATTTTGTTAAATGAAAAAAGCTTTAAAACATGTTTTACTAGGTCTCAAGTTTTTGTATCTGTACGAAAACTCAGTTTACTTACCAATATCAAAAACTGACAATAGATACCCAGGCCTAACCTTTACAAATATTACTGACCCAAAGATACGACAGACCAGAATGATTGCGAGACAATGGGAAGGAAACATTATCTGTTACTGTGTCGGGGGGGTATGCTCTTCAAATGGCACCAATATCACAGATCTCTGGTTCCATTTTGGATTTGGTTGAAATAGTCCTTTTTTACTGTAGACAGAGTCAGAGTGAATACAATATGGGTCAAGAGTGGACAGGGTGCTGTTAGAGTTTGTGAACTGAAGATTCAGTTGTGCTGTGCAGCCTACATAATCTGGAAAACTGCATTTGGGCCCAATGTGTTATAATCTTGCAGCATCTGCTCATACATCTTTCTGTCTCACACTGGCAGTGTCACTGTCACATTCATGACAACAGAAACACATTTAAATATGCATGCACAGGCCTGCATACACATCAACCTGTGTGCACACAGAACACACACATGTAATATATGCACTCCTGAAACACATCCACCGAGCATGCTGGGATTTGCCCGTGACAAGCCACTGCGGTGTGAAGTGCGAAGTGTGTATCTGTCACGTCAGTGTATTGTCAGCGTGTGAGGTTGCAGTGAATGAGGCCGACATCACACGGTGGTCCAGACTTTGCCAAAGCTGCCTGTCCCCAAATTATCACCTCCGTCTTCCCAAGCATCCCCGTCATCTCAGTGCCTCTCAGTAGCTCCGCTCTCTCCCAGCAGCCGCCTGATCCTCCAAAAAAGTGCCGCACCGCTGAATCCAGTCTAGGTGGGCAACACACGCAGGCCTCACACACCAGTGACAGGGATGGAAAAGATTTTATCAATTCAGTTTATTATTTTATTTCTCAAAAAAACAATGAAAAGAATATACTGCACACCACACAGCATACACAAGAAACATTTAGACTAGAGTAAGACTAAACTAAAGAACATTTGTAAATAATAAATCATTGCGCTACAATTCGCAGGTTGACTAACATTCTGCATAATATCTGTTTTCCATTTAGCTTCCTATTCATGAGAATGGTGAGAATGTTGTGCTCTGTGTGGCTCTGTTAGACTGAAACAGCAGATTTAACCTGAGCTAACAGATGCGCTTGTACAACAGTATAAGGAGGGGACTCGCCTGTAAGCTTTCAAAAACACCACAGTTCTGCCATTCAATGGAATGCATCGCCAGCAAATGTTTAAATAAATAAATGGTAAATGATCTTACTTATATTAAGCTTTTCAACCTTCACGGTTCCCAAAGCGCTTTACAGCTAAGTCTCATTCACCCATTCACTCACACATTCACACACCAATGGCGACCGAGCTGCCATACAAGGTGCTGATCTCCATCGGGAGCAACTTAGGGTTCAGTGTCTTGCTCAAGGACACGACGGGGGGCATGCTGGTGTTTACTTACTGTACTTTCTGTCCGGCTATGGATGAATAATTGTTTTTCTCAGGACACTGCAGGAGAGGCCCCTGATAAACTTACGTGATGGATCTCCTTTTAATGATAGTTATCCCATTGATTTGATTTATTGATAATTACGATATTTGATTTTTAAAATGCTTCCTATGCCTGTATTGATAATGTATAATAATAAAAAATACTCAAATTGTAATAATTTAAAACAATTGATGTTGATAGTGTATGATAGAAACCTTCTTGGTTCATATTTTTTCAACTGTAAATGTACTATGAGTGTTTACACTTGGAAGACAATGCTAGACATCTCTGATCCACATTAAATACAGTTTTGTTGTCACTGTCCCTATAAACATCCGTGATACCACCTTTATTCAGCAACATGGGGTAGCCGACAGTTTTTGAACACCACAATGCCACTTATTTATCCGTATTTGCAAGCTTTTATATGTCTGTCCCTTTAACTGCATTCTCACTGCAGGATTCTCATTCTCTTCTGCTTTGTTCATTTGTTGCAGGGAACTAAACATAAATAGCAACTCATAGTTTCCACTTACGGGGTGGTGTGTAGATATCTCCTTATGTGATATTACACATAGAAGAACGATCCCAGTCAGTCCCATGGAGTGAGGTATACAGTTTTTACTGGTATCTGATTTGGTACTCTGTATTGGCCAATGTGCTGAATTTACGTAACACAATGGGGTGCTTTTTTTGGTTAACTGACTTTAACTTGTTGAAGGTCTACAGACTGACACACTGTTAAAGAAGTGTGTAGTGACCCCCTGAGTGCTTCCTTGTGATCCAACACTCCTGTCAATAAAACGTTATGGTGTGCAAGAACTTTGTTGAAATTGATACACGGTGTTCAAGCTGAAATGATTATTCACTGCTGAAACAATGTGTTGATTAACATTTATTTGACATTGATAATTGACTATTTGATACAGTTTATTTGATCAAGCAAAAATGACAAATGTTCTCTGGTTCCGGATTTGCTGCTTTTCTCTGTTTTACTGTAAACCGAATATCTTTTGTAATGGCCTGCTGGTCAGACGAATAAGACATTTGAAGACGTCACCTTGAGCTCTCAGAACTTGAACATATTTCACTATTCTATTTCACTTTTTATAAGCTATACAGTTTGATAGTTAAATATAAAAAAAAAGATAGATTAATTGTGAATTGTTCATTAGACAACGACTGAATAGAAATAAATTGATAGAAATTGATGGCGTCTCAGACATATATATACAGACATACATATATACATTTGTTTGTATTTTAGTTTAGCCTGTATGTTCATATTCATTCATATAGTAATTTCAATTTACAGTGATATAAAACACACAAAAAGCATCAAATCCTTCGATTTAAGAAGCTGAAGCCAGTAAATGTTCGGCTTAATAAATTACTTAAACTATGAATTATTTTTGACAATTTTTTTGTCAGTCAATTGTTTCAGCACTTCTCTTCTTCTCTTCATCTTTACCGCATGCTCTTCATGTCAGCTCTGCTCTGTTGTCTTCCTCTCAGAGAAGAAGAAGAAGAAGAAGAAGAAGAGCAGGAGGGAGGAGGAGATGTTCTCTCCTCAGCTCACTGTCACTGTGAGCTCAGCGTGGGTTTGAGCCTGGCAGGACGCTATCCACACAACACAACAAGCAGCTAAACTCTCCAACCGGACACCTCGCTCTCCTCCACAAGCTCTGTTCCGGTCCCCAGTGCCATGGCCTTCACCTTGTCCGAGATCATGGCAGCAAGGCGGCAGCAGTCGCAGGCTCAGTCTCACGCCCAGCGAGGCAGCAGGACGGCGGTAGAGGTGGACGAGTATAGCACCAACCCCACTCAGGCCTTCACCTTCTACAACATCAACCAGGGACGCTTCCAGCCGCCACACGTCCACATGTGAGTAGACATAAAGAACAGGCCTGTAGAAATTCATATGCAGCAGGGTGGCATACTGCTGTCTTTTAGAATTTAGGCACATTTCATTTTGACCACTTTTTGGTTTATATTTCCTCTGATCATTTTCCTGTGCATCGTGGCTATAATGAGATTCTTTAAAGAAACATTTACTCTTGATGTATCTTTCATTGTTTCTGAGATTCAAACCAGAAATGATTATCCATTAAAACACACATTTACGTGTGATACATTTAAAAATACACCTACCAACACCTCTAAAGCTCATTAAGTAACACATTGTATGTCATTTAACTAATCTCTACACAAACAGAAACGTAGAAATGAATGAAATATTTGGTTGTAGGGGTAGCTACATTTTGGAGCTATTTCTTGATAAACAGCAGGGTATCCATCCACCCAGTACGTCTGTACAGCATCTCCAGCAATAGTGCTGGTTGCCAGTTTTTGGTTTAAGTCTTCAGACTAAGACTAAGTCTGAGACTTCAGGAAACTGTGCACAGGCACTGCACCTGGCTGTTGTTCCCCAAAACATTATTCCAGCAAAAAAACACAAATTGTCCATTTTTAATTTCTGTATTTGTACAGGTTAAATAAACCAGATACATTACCTGTCAATGAGTCAGCTTTAGACGCTTTTGTTGATAGGTGTATTTTTGAAAAATAATGATTTGCATGGGACTTGCAAGTGAGTGTGCAAACCCCTGGATCTGAGCAAGACCCTGAATCCCTCACAGATCCAGGGATGCTACTCTGTCACGAACCATGATCTCTGACCAGCCAGGTTGGGGTAAACAAAATAGCTACTGGATTTCCAACATGAACACCAGAACAACAAAGCTGGAGTCAGTTCATGGATGCTTATCTGAGACTTATGTTAGAGGCAGGCCTTGACTTCTAATTTTCCTGCATTATATGTACATTTTATCATATAGTTTAGTATATCATTTAGTAAGAGGCTTTTTCTGGTTCTGCTCCTGTTCATTTGCTGTAGCTGCTGTTTGCTGTTATTGCAAACTCAAAACTTTCTCTGTGTTTACCTGCTGTTTTAATAGATTAAGCATGACGTACATTTCCACAGCACTAATTCCTAAACTACTGTTGATGAAACAACACTTCCTGTAGATGTTTCACATTAAAAGCTGACTTGGACAGAGAGGGAGTGTGTGCTTTCAACCACTGGAAGGCTGAGTGTAAGAGCGCAGTCAGTCTAAAGGGTCATCAGGTGGGCACCCTCTCAATAACTGGGGTTCAGTTGAGTTGGGCCCACGACACAGGGAAGGCTCAACAGTGTGTTTGTTTTAGAATGTGCAGACTGGGTAGTAGTTTTTACATTTGATTGTCAGCTATTTTGAGGAAAACCCAAGAAAAATCTCATATGGTTCAGGCCTACTAGCAACCCTTTGAGCCACTAGAAGGCTTTTGTGAAACTGTGAAACATCTGTCTTTGACAGAAACTTGAGAGTGAATGAAAAAGTAAAAGCAAGTGGAATTCATTTGTGAACAAGTGAGCAGCAGAGTGGCGAGTATGACATATGTTGTACAGATGGAATTAGTGCTGCAGATATGTATGTTATACTAAATTAAATTTTAAGTACATTTGTCCTCCTTCAATGGTTTCGCCAGGCCTTTATTAACAAATGGCTTTTACTTGTTTGTGGAGGCCACAGCTTTAAGGTATTCATGGTAACTGACAGCTTGTTGGCCTTCTCTGACTTCCAAAAGTGGGGCAAAAATCTAAGTTCAGCTTTAGTTTTAACTTTAGTTAAGTTAAGTTTAGTTAAGAAAACCCTACACTTATACATTGCCTTTAATTTCAATAGTGTCTCAATAGTGGAAATGAAAACATTTTCATGAACCCTCTTCTGTATTTCATTCCTTTGTGACTCACACTTTTTACCGGCTGTCCTACATGCATGTATATCTCCTTTCCCACTTCCCCTCATCTCGTCCTCTCTCTTGTGGTGGGGTGCAGAGGAGGAAGAGGAGGAGGAGGCAGGGCTGGGTGTTATTGTACCTGGAGGAGAGCTCACTAAAGTGGGCCACGGTTATTCACCATCTCCCCTCTTCCCCCTGGAGACCCCGTGGATCTGCACACTCGCTGGAAATCCCACAGGACTCTGCTCTTTTTCTATATCTGCGCCTTATTCTTTTTCTATCTCTGCACATTTCTCTTTATGTCTCTGTGAGTGCTGCGCTTTTATTGTGGCCTCTCGCTTCCCGCTATGTCTCTTGTTTCCTCCTCTGCCTCAGTCTTTGGGGATGATTTTCTGCTGGATACTAATTCAAACTTCTTTCATTGTCAGCCTCTTACCACAGAGACTTTGCATACAGCACTGTGTCTCTTTCTCCTGTATTGTCTAAAAGTACCAACAGCTGCAGTGACCGCTTTTCCCTTCCTCTCCCCCTTGACTTTCTTGTCTTCTGTTCTGCTTCCTTGGTTCAGGGTGGACCCAATGCCCCACGACACACCCAAGCCACCGGGCTACACCCGCTTCGTGTGCATCTCGGACACTCACTCCCGCACCGACGCCATCCAGATGCCATACGGGGACGTGTTCATCCACGCCGGAGACTTCACTGAGCTGGGACTGCCCTCTGAGGTCAAGAAGTTCAACGACTGGCTAGGTCAGCATCTCTGAAAGTCCTGTTTTTTTGTAACTGGGTCCCCTTGTGACTCTCTATTAATAAGGCCGGGGTCAGTGCCAGGCTAAATTTACTCACTCTGGGTGCTGAAAGTTTTTAAGAAAACTTTGAATGGGGAAGGATTCTTTGAAGTTTTCAGAATCTCAGGGCCATAATAAGCTCCCATTTTTATTGTTTTCACTGTAATTTAGGGCTATACCAGAGGTTTTACACGTTTTAGAACACTGACTGCAATTAAAAAAAAAAGCTGCTTGTAATTTTAATTAATTGTAATTTGTTTGACTTTTTTTGTTGTCAAATACAACAAGCAAAGGAACTCTTCTTCTTACTGTCATCAGGTCGCCCTCTTGTTTTCTACTAAAGTCTACTAGAAAAGTACACACACCCCCGATTGTAGTACGTACAGTATATACTACAATATGTAGTATGTACGTGCTTGCCTTTTTAGCTGCTAAATGCTCCACTATGTTCTCCAAGCTAGTGACTAACATTGTATGTCTGCTGTTTGGTGCTCAGCACGTAGTGCACAGTGGGTTTTTAGAGCTTTTTTCCACTGCATGCTGCTGCTGGATACCAGTTTGATGAGAGCAATGAGAGTGAAGAAAAACAGTAAAACAAAAACAATGAGCTAAAAGACGCTAAAATGCCTCTTGGTGCTCGGAAGAGCTTTCCCTATGTCAGTAAAGGAAGCCCAGGCACTGATGGTTGATTGTTTGGCATTATACATTCTTGCTACTGACATCTCCATATGTGCTATATCCAATAACAATTGTAGCCAATGATTCCGGGAGAGAGAATAAGGAGGCTACCACCAACAAGAAGCATCATTCAATAGGAGCAGCTTTGGACAATATGGCACTTTAATATCAGTAGGTCAGACAAGGTTGTAGATCCCATTTTCCAGAAATACACTACCCCGGGCAATTCCAATACATGTGCTGAAAAGACCCTGTGTCCCCATTAGGGCAGACCTTGCAGTCAGAAGAGAACATGAGCTTCATCAGATGGAGAGTGTATCCTGGGAGTGAGATACATTCTGTGCAGAAAGTTGAAGTGTAGCAGTTTGTGGTTGGGATTTTTGGAAGTACCATCTAAATTGTCCCAGACTGTTAACCAGCAAATGTCATCCACAGAAGAAGATACCTACTCCAGATTTGATGGACTGCCAGAGGTTTGAAATTACGAGTAAATATATCCTCGATACTAAGCCTCTAGTTCGACCTCCCACGTCTAGCAGAGAATGGAGTGAATGAGCTTCTATGGACATTATACACAGAACATCCAATATAATAGAAGTCTTTAAACACCTTTTGACTACAAAATAAATTGCATTAAATGTCAACTTATGCGTTAAGGGAACAACATCATGCCATAGGTCTAATTGGTCCTAATGTCCAAACAAACAACAAATTCCATTTCTATAGTCTGAGCACACACCTGATTATCAATTATACATTTACAACTTCCTCTGTATAGCCTCACAAGAATTAACCAGAAAAGAGACAAAGCTCAAACAATTAAACAAAAATCAATAGAAGGTCTATGGACACACATAAATTAAATAGTCTAACACTTAACAATATAAACTCTACAGTGATTGCAGCCCACAATCACACACATTACAGCAAAGGTGAGACTGCACAGTTATTACACATCCTGCAGCGCGCACACACACACACAATGCTACATTGCAAGGCAACGCAGTGGTTGCTGACACTCTCATCTGTGCAGTGAGTTTGTTGTTGTACATGTTCAATCTTAATCTTAATTTATTTAACCTATTTAACCTTAATCTAGTCTAGGTTCACCTTCTTTGCTCATTCATTCTCAAATCATCACTATACATCCCTTTATAACCAGTCCCCTCTGCCTCTCTGTCCTACTATAACCAGTCCACTCAGCCTCTCTGTCCCACTATAACCAGTCCACTCAGCCTCTCTGTCCCACTATAGCCAGTCCAGGGACACATGTGTTCCAGAGTGTCTCCTCTCTGGTCATGGAGCTCTCTGGAGCTCTGCCCTCCTGTGGCTGCAGACACACCAGCAGCTTCTTCTCTGCTGCAGCTGCTGATTTGGGTCCTTTCTCTTGTTCCATTGACTTTTGTTGTAGTGAAGTACAATACTTGAGATAAATAGTACTTAAGTAAAAGTAAAATTATCCATTTCTAAAAATACACAAAAAACAGCCTTTTTTTTTTTTTTACAGTGATGTGAATAAAAGTCATCCTTTGCATCATCAGCCTCCACTGGAAGCATTTTATCTCTGCACTGTGTTGGGGGCAAGTGTGGGTCTTATCATAGTGATGAGATAACTGTTGGAACCTGGAACGAGAGTGACCATGTGACAGAAAAGAAAAAAAAAAGAGTCGAATCTGTGACTCTACAACATCTGCTACCATCGCCATCGTTGTCATCGGCATCATCAACACCGGCACACACCTCGGGGAGCTGGGAACGGCAGAAGCCCGTTAGTGGGTGCGTGGGCCTTTGTGTGTTCATCTCTTTCTATTAGGGAGGGGAGCGGTGAGGGGGGGTGATAAGGGGAGAACTTGTTGTCCTTCCCCTCCTCACACACACACACACACACACGCACACACACACACACACACACACACACACAAGGGAGCTGCAGGGAGTACAAGCTGCAAATCCGCTAGCCCGCACTCCAGCGGCGATAGAGGCAACGGGAGAGACGGGAAAGAAAAGATAAACCGAGCCAAACGCGCCTGCTGCTGCCTCTGAAGTCAGTCTCTCCTCTCCATCCCTTCCTCCTCTCTTCTGCCGTTACTTTCTTCTCCCCTGCAACTCTGCAATCTATTACTCTTCCTCTTGTCTGCTCGTATAAATATTTATAATCTGGCTATTCCTATTCTTTCTCTCTCGTTCATTCCCTCCTGCTCCCCGTCTCTGTCACACACACACACACCCACACACACACACACACAGACCGTCTCATTCTGTAGATGAATGTAACTCCTGCTGTTTAGTGTGTGCAGAGCAGATTTACAGGGAGATCAGGTTTTGCGTATTCATTTCGTCAAACTGAGTCTCGGTCAGGTAACGTTATCTGCCCCCAAACTTTGTATTCTTTAATCTTTCCTCTAGTGGAATATCTTCTCAATCTTTTCGTTTTGTTTGTTCATCTTTTTCTCTCTTTTCTCTCCCTCTATGTTTCTTCCTCCTTCAAACTCATTCTTCTGGCTCCATCTCTCTTTCCACCTTCTCCAAACCCTCGCTCCCATTTCAGCCCTCGGTGGCAGGTCTCTTGCAATTCTTCTCTCAACTCTTATTTTTAGCAGGAAGTCAGTTGGCTCTCAGGGGCCGCTGGCAGCCGCTCAAGGCTTTGTCAGGGATGGTGAACGCTGCAGGAGAGGGGGGAGTGGTGAGAAGAAGAGAAAAAAAGGGGGGGGGGGGATGAAATTCATGCAGGGAGAAAGGAAGAGAGAGAAGTTGGAAAATGAGGAGATGGCAGGGAAAGAGGAGGTGGAGGTTTAAAAAGACTGGAGAGGAGAGGAGGAGGGAGACAGTCTATACCTCTCCCCAGAGGAAGGCTGTCTTACCTGGGTAAACTCACAACTCACAGCCCTGGAGACTGATGCCAAACTTCTGCCCCCTGTTGTCATGGTGATCCATGCAGGTCCAGCTGTCAGTCACTGTATGAGGACTGTGTGTATATTTGTGTTTCTATCTTTCACAAGTCATTTTTTTGCTGCATTTTGGTCCCTCTAGGCTTCTTGAACTTATGTGAGTCAGACTTATTTTACTCTACTCATGTAAGTTTTTACTAATGTATTGTCGAAACGATTAGTCAACGTGTCCACTAATAAATCTATAGAAAATGAATCAACAACATTTTTTTTTTTTTTGGTTATCAACTCATATTCCTCCTCATATTCCTCCTCTAATGTAGGGTAAGCCTTGTCTGAGTTCAGTTCCATGGTGGCCAGGGAGAGTAAAAACAGAACTCTCCACACCACCAACAGGTGAATTCTGTTTTTATCTACTTTTTTCTTCAAAAAGACAGGTATTAGAATGAGTCAATAGTATGAATATATGAATATGCATAAAGTGCAAACCAATAAAGTGAACATCCAGTCCGTCAAAGTTATTTTGTTGTCACGTAATGCAGTGCAGACTTTTTCAATCCATCTGCACGTATATATTTCTATTGGTGGTTGTTTGCCTCATAATCTCTACTGATAAAACTCCTAGTTTATCTTTTAAATATTCTGACGAAAAGTGTGTGCAGCCCGAAGAGCCACGATAAGCTAAAAAGGACGACTGTAAGCGGTATTGAAAAGCCGCCGTCCGTGCAAAGGCAAGTGCTGGATTGACGGTGGTTGGAGGTTGATTATGTGGGACAGGTGAGAGGAGAGACGGGGAAGAGAGATTCAGAAAGAGGAGGGGAGGGAAACAAGGGTTAGCGAGGGCGAGGGGCAGACCTCGAGCTTGTGAGCAGCAGCACTTCACTCCAATTGTCTCCAATAATGGCCTCTTTGATCAGGCTTTCAGCACACACTCGTGGGTGTGAGCACACACACACCAACAACCAGCATTAATGTGGATTTCGTATGTCGAGCCAACACTTCTCTGTGTGTGCGTGTATGTTTTTTGGCGCTGCCATGGCTGTAGACTTGAGTGGCGTCTTTATTCATGCCGTGTGATAGCGTGAGCTGGTGGAGCGGAGCGGGAATATACTGCAGTGAATGTTGTGTTTAAATATGGATCTCATTGTGCTTTGGAGTCGACTCGGGGTCAAGAGAGGAGCAGCTTTAATTCTTAAAGGCTTTGTTCTCTTGCTCTCTCCTTCTGTCTGTCTCCCCTTCTGTATGACTTTAGTTCAGTGGCTGCTTTACTGCCGTCTCACACACACACGCACACACACACACAGACCACAGACTGGCAAAAATACTGAAGATTCTCAGTAAAATACAGATCAATTTACAGTGTTTTTCTGTCTTTTTCTCTTATGTGTGAGAAAAATTTCCATCCACGGAACACTTAAAATATTAACGGGATATTCTGGGCATTTGCTCTCTTTTATGAACGCCACTCATAAGGTTAGTTAGTTAGTTAGTTAAACATGCCATAGCCTATTATGAAAGTTAATTGGCCAATTGTCACCTGACTTCCATTAGGGTCCACTCTGAGGTCTGTTTTATGACCCAGAGGTCATATGGAATAATGTTTGGGGGAAAGTTCATCCTTGAGTAATAGGCTGCTCTGGCATCTATATATTTTAAGACTTTCTTCCAGATTGGTGGAGCGCCATTTCCTTTCAAGTCTTTACGATGTTTGCTTTAATTTGCAGGTTTGGGGGTTACACCATGGAGCTAACCACCTTTGTTTTATTATCCTCTTTTTTAGAGGGGCAATAAAGTCTAGTGTCATTCGTAGTGAGCCTGCAGCACTATCAACAAGATGATCAATTTGGGAGGGACTAAAGTTAGCATAGGAGTCCTCAGTTATATTGAGACATGTCAGTGAAGATTAAATGCCGATGGAATCACTTCCTTAAATTTAGTCACAGCACTATCAGATAGACATGTATTGTAGGCATTTTTGCCTAATGGCGTGTAGTCCCCTAATAGGAATTCAGAAGTTATTCAATTATGGTCTGATAAGAAAGGATTCTGTGGAAAGACTAGTAGATGCTCCATTTCAATGCCATATGCCAGAACAAGGTCGAGGGTGTGATTAAAACAGTGAGCGGGTTTATGTACCCACTGACAGAAGCCAATCAAATCTTATAATGAAATAAACACAGTACTAAGGCTATCATTATCAACGTCCACATGAATATTAAAATCACCTACAATTATGAATTAAGTATAAGTATGTTTTAAGAACTAAACCTGATATAAAACTAAATATATTAATACTAATAAATTAAAGGAGTATGGCCCTGGGGGGTGGTACACTATTACAAACAAAATTGGCTTTAGTGTTTTCCACACAGTCCACATTTAATTTATTTATTTTGTTGTACTATAGCAGTGGTGATGTTCATTTTTATTAAGGTTTTATTTATGACTCCTCTCCTGTTTACTTTTGATTCAATTAATTTAAGTGGTCGGGGGGCAGACACCATCTCAATGGGGTTTGGGGTGGGTAACTGCTCTAATGGAAGCGCAGAGAAGCATGTAGGACTGCAACTCTGCCTCCTGGTCTCAACTCTGGGTTGTCATGGTTTTGGTCTACATTGCCTACATGGCCTCCATTCAAAGTGGGATGAATGCCGTCCCTCCCCATCAGACCAGGTCCCCTCCAGAAAGTCCGCCGACATGCAGCTATACATGTTTTCACTGGTTTTGTCATACGTACACACCAACTCAACATAAATTTTGGTGACCTCCGATTGGCGTAATCGGGTGCCATTAACGCCAACGTGAATAATTATCTTGCTATATTTACTTTTATCCTGAGCCAGCAGTTTTAAATAGGATTCAACATCGCCTGCTCTGGCCCCTATGACTATGGTCGCTGGTGTTGCTAACTTCTCAACATAGAGCTGCCAATGATTGCCTGACTTCCCCACCTCATTTGTTTCCTTAAGCAGAGGGTTTTTAAAGGAAAGCGTCAATACTCCATGATATATCCACCACTTGTGGGCTTGAATGTTGTAGCATGCTCTTCTGCAGAGATGTAGCTGTAGTCGGCTTGGATTCACAGCAGCTAAAATGGTTTCCAATGGTGACCAAAGTTGCAGCAAAAAAAGGTGTCAAAATGTATTAGAATGTGCATAGAAACTTTTCAGAGCATTCCTGCGGTGCAATCCACTTCTCTGCTGTTTATCTGCATGTTCCAGACAGTCATTACTTCACCAGTGAATCACTAAATATTCTACTTCTCCTCCTTGAAAAATCCAGAATCTATCAATTAGCAAATAACTAATCTCAAAGGTGTTGTCTCCTGCTTCACTGAATAGTCCATTGTCAGTGTGCGTGAGTTGGAGGCGTGTGTCCTCATCACATTTGCATAAGTTGCATGTTGGACCATGATTGACCTCCAAACTAGTTGTTTTTGTCTTGTGTCACAAAATCATGCCTGTACATGCATGTCTTAAACTGAGATTTAAGGTAAACATCCAAGTCAAGTAACAATAAGCAAAACACATTTCCGAGTGGAGGGGACATTAATAATCAAATTTGGGAGATCCTTATCAAAACGGTTTATTAATATATACATATATACAGTTGAGGCCATATATTTAAATACACCACAGCTAAAGACGTTTAAACTCAATTCTTCGCAACTCCACATATTTCATGTTACCATACATTTCATGTGTTACGTCAATAAGGTATCTGCTTTATTTCTATGAGCGATAATTTCAAAATAGCCAAGAAAGACATTTATTTCAGCTTTTGTTTACTAGAACAGACTTTCAGGGGGTCAGAAGTTTAAATACACTGTTAGTATTTGGTGACATTGACTTTCAATTGGTTCACTTGAATCCAACGCTTAGGGTAGCCTTCCACAATTCCACCATTACTCGTGACAGAATTAGTGTACCTCAGTCAGTTACTCAGACACGGCTTTTCAGTTCAGTCCATAGGGCTTTGTGATGGCCACTCAGATACTTTTACTTTGTTGTCTGTGAGCCATTTTGTCACAACTTTGTCGATATGCTTAAAATCGTTGTTGCTGGAAGACCCAATTACGACCAAGCCTCAAATTTCAAGCTGATGTCTTGAGATGCTGAGTTGCTTCAGTATTTGCAGATAATCCTCCTTCCAAATGATGCCATCTATTTTGTAGAGTGCACCAGTCCCATTTCCAGCAAAACAACCCTACAACATAATGCTGCCACACCCTTGCTTCACAGTTGGGATGGTGTTATTTGGACTGAAAGCCTCACCCCTTTTCCTACACACATCGTGCTGCCATAGCGCCGATCATTGTGGCCTGGGCCCTATTTTTAAAGGTTCTGGTGTCTAAATGAGTAATAATTGCCAAAAGCACTGCAATGGCTGCAACGTAATACTTGGGGGCAACTGGCATAGTTTTTGCCAGTGACTCTGATTGTGCTCAGATTGTTACTGCATTGACAGCATTATGGAAAGTATCCCTACAGAGATAGACCTTTTGTTAAAGAGTAAGATCCTTGTTTGTTTAACCAGATTAACCAGTAGTTGTCTTCCTGCAACAACTCACCTCTCGCAAGATTTCAGAGCGAGACTTCTGGTTAAACCGTTTCTGGGAACTGCAGAGATGGGTGATTCTCCGTGGGTTTGTCACTACATGAGACACCTTTCACATCACATTTGATCCATTGTTAATATAAAAACTCTTAACTGGTGCAGCTTTAAGTGCATTTTGATGATAAAAATGCATAATAACTCTTCCTGAGAACAGAAGAGACTCTTGAAACCAAAGTAACCTCAACTTTCATCTTGGTATTGAGACTTTGTCTCAGTGTCCCCCTAATCAAAAATCACCACAGGCCTCTCTCTCTCTGACTCTGGGTTGAGGGGTCTACAGCCTTTAGCATCTCTGCTTCAACTCTTTATTTAGCGCCTGCTGTACTCTGTTCCCCTTCACTGCTGAATAATAGATAAGTGACGACCATGATGCGATTGCCGTGTAGGCACTTTAAATGCAAGTATGTGTGTTTTGGGTTTTTTTGCCCGGGAGCTCTGCACCTGCCTCTGCATCCATATGTGTATGTGATTTCTACTCCTCCATCTCCATCCTCTGTCAGGTGTTTCCCCCCGCAGCTACCCTATGGACCCCTTTGGACCTCTTCACCTCCTCAGTTTTCCTCGTTGTCCTCCCAGCTTGCTCCCTTTAGCTTGGTAACAGCGCAGACATTAAACTTTCATGACTGCTGTCTTTTTCTGGCACACTCTTTTTCTTTCCTGCACTCCCTTTCCTCCACCCCTCCTTTCTCCCTCTCTATTCCCTCATTCCTTCTCTTTCCACGTTCCTCCTATCTCCCTCTCTGCTTCTCTCATTTCTCCTTCCTCGCCCAAGCCTCATTTTCCTTGTCATTATCTCCCTCTCTCCGCTTTCCATCCTTCCTATCTTTTTTTCTTCACCCCCCTCTCTTATGTTTACCCAGCAGTGAGTGCTGCTGGAGGAGAGCATAACGAGGAAGTTTGACACTCCTTTATGGTTTTTAACATTGGGAAACTCGACAGAATTCCAAGTGACTGTAAATTTAAACAAACCATTTCCCATCTGTCCCTCACTGCTTTTGTGTCTTCTATTTGCAAACTTAAAAGACTGCCTTCCTTGCGTGTGTGTGAGCATGAGGGAAAGGAAAAGATGCAATGGGATGTGAAAATGGTCTGAAGAAACATCTCCACTTTTTCTTTCAAACAAGTTCTTTTCTTTTTTTCCCTCCAAGTTGAGAAAACATTCGGAAGAGATCTGCAGATATCGCTTGTGAAGTATTTGTCATAATTTCCCCTTTCAATTCAATTCAATCCTCTCTCTCTCTCTCTCTCTCTCTCTCTCTCTCTTTCTCTCTCGCTCTCTTTCAGATTTGTTTTCTGGGTCAGCTTTAGTGCATGTAATTTGCTGTACACAAACTGTTGCTGAATTCAGGAGTAGCCCTCTCTTTCAAGATGACAGCAAACAAACCAGGCCAGATGGGAATTAGTTAGCCTGTGTACAGATGTAGGCATCAACCACTTTGCCCTCCAGATGTTTAGGCACCAGCACAGCAAGCGAGATACATTTAATAAATTGTACAGTATAGGGGACCTAAATGAAAATGAATGCTATACAAACATTCTCTCCACTTTGCTACAGCTAGCTCTCAGGTTTTTTTCTACTCTCTACTTATACACTGTGGTCAGAGTTCAGACCCACTATAAAACTAGGGATGTCCTGAGCCGAGCATTTTGCACCACATGTGAGTGAAAATTAGTGTGTGAATGTAAAAGAAGATTTGGTCGCACCTGTAATTGACTCTGTTCTGACACCCGCATTGGCAAAGCCCACGGATGCACTAAAGCTGTGCTCAGACTACAGGAGTTTTGGGCCGATGTATACCTGATTCACCGTTCCCGACAATCGGAGGCGAAATCTGGTCTGGACTTTGGTCAGTACCAATGTTCGGCCCAGATTATCTGGTAATGTGAGGAGTTTGCAGATCCAGTCTTAAACCTCCCGACCTGCTCGCAGACTCGTCGAGACGCCCCGATAATTTCAAACATATAAAGAGTTAAAATCTGGATCATAAATATTCTGGCCCCTGAGGCTAACATTAGCATAGTATACTACTGTTGACAGATATTAAAACTAAAATCTCACCTCCAGTTCCCGCTGAAGAATAGACAACCCGTGTTGACAGCATCTCCTCAACCATTTTCTCATCCAGACTCGTTTAGCCCTCTGCTTTTGTTTTTTCTCACTGCAAAGCATCACTACAGCAAGTTGTTGCACCACATCAGTCTCCAGTTTGTTTACATCTGCTTCTACATGAGTTCACGTGAGATCACGCGAGATTACGTGAGGTGGTGTATTGCTCCCTCTGGCACCATAATCTTAATGATATCCTGTAGTGTGTGCATGTTTGACATTCATCTGAACAGAACATCTGTGAAGATTCTCTTCATGAGTGTGATACAACCCAATTTCAAAACCAGTTAGGATTATAAAACTCCTGTCATCTGAACCCAGTTTAAGCAACGGTAACAAAGCTATTATCTCTCGTTCGCTTCGACCACCGCTTTCATCGGTTAGGATGACAAATGTTAAACCTAGATACAGACTACAGACAAAGAAATTCAAATTGCTTTATGAAACTTAACAAAATGCAATGTAATGTGTAGCCATTGTCATTGGTTCTGTTCACATTTGTCAGTATTTTCAATGATGACAACTGTTGCTGTCTAACAAATAAAGATAAAGAAAAATACTTTTTACATGTCTGGATTATCTTTTTTGGAAGGACAAAATAAAACTTGAACTTTGATATTATTCTGCGAAACCAAGATTTGATAGATTTAATCTGGAAAATGAAAGCTCTGGTGGATCAGTACTCAACTTTGATACCCTGAGTTGAGGTATCAAAATCGGTGAGGGGAGAGAAAAAGTCGGATTGGTGCATCCCTAGTTTACACCTAGTTACATTAAGGACACACATCTTCCTGCATTGGCTCTGAAAAATTGCACTTCAGAATTGATCACTCCAAGGTATATAATGATGGGCTGACAAAACAATGATTCAGTTTGAGTGCCTGGGTGGCTTGTACTTCTGAAGCTTCCAGCCCAGTTTATAAAGAACAAAGGAAATGCAAAGAAAGGCCCAGTGCCGAAGCCTCACTCAAATCATTAATTGAGTTTTTGACTACTTGGGGGAAACGGAGTAAGCTGTAAACACAATATGTTATCACCTTGTTAAGTTGTTGTGGAAAAAATGTCAGCAAATAGTTCTTTATTTACTCATCCAGCAGACAGGGAGAATCTTTTTCATTCATTTGGAGTGGCGTTGCTGGCCACCTGATCCTCTCCTTTTAGCTCTGGTTTGCTCTCCACCAACTCTTTAGCTGCTAAATGCTCCACTGTGTTCTCCAGCTAGTTGCTAACTGTGTCTGTCTGCTGTTTGCTGCTCAGAAAAAAACTGCCTGCTGGAAACAAGGTTGATGAGAGTCATGAGACTAAACCAACCAACCAAAAAGACAAAGCTGTGGACCAGAAATACAAATACAATGAGCTGAAAGAAGCTAAAATGTTGCATGCATGAGCTCCATCAGGAGAACTGCAGAGACGGGTGATTATTCTCTGTGGGTTCATCACTATAAGTGAGTCAAATGACACAGAGTCATTGACCCTTTGTTGACGTATATATTATACGTGCATCTTAAATGTAGGTTAAAGAAAGTCTGGTTTGCATGTTGTAGCCTATAAATTACAACCCTGTGCTGATGTTTGTTTTGAGATTACAGTAATACTTTCCTGGCAGCCAGTTCCAGTTTCAGTTCATTTCATAACCCTATGAAAATCAGCTAGCAAAGACTTGGATTTGACTGAGATTGGTACCATCACAGTGAACACTTGATCGTAAAGTTACATTGACATCATGTACCATTATGAAAACTCTGCCTTGTTAGTGTGTTCAAAGACACTCCTGGTTCCTGGTGAAGCCTGAACATGAGACTTCATGTATATTAGAGGATCTATGGGAGGGTCAGCACCAAACACGCTAACACTTAAATCTTGGATGTTGGAGAAACTTTGAGCTCATCGACTTGGAACTGCTTTCAGAAAAAGTCCCAGCTGCACTTCTGTGTGGCGAACTGGCTGACAAAAAGATAAAGGGACGTTCTGCAGAAGACTGTAGATTGTAGTTTAACACTGGCTAAATGTGGAATCAGTTGCAAACCAGTTTAAAAACAGACATGGGACAGATGGCGAGTGGCCAGACACTTAATTCATCAGCGTTCAGCAGAAGCCCACGTCGCGAGTTGTGAAAGTTGCAGCTTAATCTTCAACCACTTTATCCTGGAGGCAACGTCGTCACACTGAACGTGGAAGTGGAGCAGACAGGATGAAAGAGACGGAGATGGAGTGTGGGAGGGAGAAAGAGAGGAGAGGGACCACCTACGAGGCTGCTTGATGATGCGCTGTATCTGTCTTTGTCACTGCTTCTGTGTGTGTGTGTGTGTGTAATGCATTATGTTCAGTGAGGACATTGTGAAGTGTTAGGAGGTGCTGCTGTACTCAGATAAAATGTGTGTTTTGGATGCGTTGCACAGTAGGTGGTGTTTGTGTACACCGTCTCATAATTGCTGGCTGTCTTTGTTTTGCGTCTGCCTGTATGGCTGTGTGTGTACATGTTTGTGTGTGATGAGACGCAGCAGTGTGTGGGTGGTGAGTTAAAGGAAAGAGAGAGTATTAAGTTTAAGCTGAGGTGAGAAGGCAGAAGCCTCGCTGCTTCTCTTCTTCCGTCATCCATTTCTACCTTGTTGCATGTCTATCCCTTACTCACCTCTCTCTTTTTCTCCCTTTCATGTGTCATAGTACTTTCCTCTCTCACATCCAGTCTTCCCTCTCTGTCTCTGTCTTCTGCGCACACACTGCACACACATGCTGTAAAGGAATTACGACTTATCCGAGCTAAGTCTTTAGCTTGTCTGTCTTTGAACATCAGCGCCGTTGCTTTTGAAGCCTCTCTTTGAATTACTGCATTTCTGTTTAAGCAGGCACAGATAAAGGCCGGCTAAAACTGCACAGTTTGGCTATAATCTCACTATGTTCTATCCATAAAGAAGACATACATAAGCTGTGGGATGTATACACACAAACACGCATATGTGCTTGCAATAAACCCAGTCTCTGACTTATTACAGAATTATTCTGGTTTATTACCACCTCATCCTTATTTTCTAACCATCCTTCCATTGCCACAAGAAAGTTCTTCATGGCAAGAAACAGGAGCAGTCAGATGATCAGAAAGGTTGTAAGCAATCTGCATCTGAAGTGCCATTAAAAATGACACAGGAAAATATTGTGTATATGTATGGAAGGTATGGCAGGTCAAAGTTGAACCAACACGTTGGACTGTGATGGGTGTTTACAGTGGCAGTTTGGGTAATCATTTTCGCTTTCGCAGTGGTGTAAAGTAACTAAATACATTTACTGAAGTACTGTACTTACTGTAAGTACAATTTGTACTTACTTATTGTATAATTTCCCCCCGGGGATCAATAAAGTATTTCTGATTCGGATTTTAAGGTACTTGTACTCGAGTATTTCCATTTTATATTACTTTATACTTCTACTCCTAAGTTTCAGAGGGAAATACTGTAAATAATAATGTAATAAAATACTGTAAGCTACACTTAAATGGTAAATGATCTCACTTTTCAACCTTCACGGTTCCCAAAGCGCTTTACAGCTAAGTCTCATTCACCCATTCACTCACACATTCACACACCAATGGCGACCGAGCTGCCATGCAAGGTGCTGGTCTCCATCGGGAGCAGCTTAGGGTTCAGTGCCTTGCTCAAGGACACTTCGACATGAGTGGAACCCCAACCCGCTGTAACCAGCTTTACCTCCTGTGCAACAGTGCTAACCACTGCGCCACCATGCCGCCGTGGCTTACTACTATAACATTAGAGTACAGCTTAAAGGTTCTATATGGAGTTTTCAGAAAGTCGTTATTTTTAAAGACACTGGTGCCGTTAAATGAACGGCAGTCAGTATCCTGTTACTCGTGCCCGCACTCTGTAGGTGAAGTGACACATACACCAGACTGATTTACTGTGATTTGCGTTCATATTTAGAATAACGTTGTTGTATTTTGACCATTGGCTTCATGATACCAACTCACGATCACATGTGCGGACAGGTAGTGCGATCAGCGTGTACATTCTGTGTAGAGTGTAAGGATGTCTGGATATCTGCACAGAGGTCAGTGTGGACCGTCATGAACATGAACAGGTGGTGAGCTTCATGCCACGAGGACAGAGACACTAGAAGTGGCTTGATATGACGGGATGCAGGACTTTCTGAGAGCACTAAGCTAAGTTTTTTTTAATTTATGGAATAGTTTGACATTTTGGGAAGTGTGCTCAATTACTTTCTTGCTGAGAGTAAGAGGAGACGATTGATACCACTCTAAGAAACAGCTAGCCTGTTTTATCTCATTTGTTAAAGTCGTTCACAAACAGGAATGTAAAAATGTGTGTTAATTAATAAGGGTTAGAAGTGTTAGTAGGCGTATTTTGGAACTTTGGACACAGCCGGGCCTGTTGGCGCTCTGAGCACAGACACAAGAGTGGTATTGATCTTCATCTCTCATCAAGAAAGCGAATTCCCCAAAATGTCAACTGCTCTGTTAGGACACCTGTTCTAAAGCTTACTAATGAGAGGGTAAAAGGTCTCGAGTGATGCAATTAAAAAAAACAACATAAAATTTGGCCTACATAACAAAAAAAAATCAATTTGTTGAAAAACAATAATGTTAATAATAATAATCACTTTGTAATTTCTTTCGCCAAACATACCAAAAAGGCTCCTACGTTACGAAAAATGAGATGAACGGAACTTTTCCTTTAGTTTAATTTTAGCAGAAAGTTTTGGCAACTGCTTCTTGTACACATGAATTCACTGACACACACACACACACACACACACACACACTCATTTAAGCATTTTGGGTTGGCAGGAAATATTTGGCCCCTGTTTTCTGCAACTGCACACACACTCATAGACGTTCTAGACGCACACACACACACACACACACACACACACACACACACACACACAATTTGGTATTAAGTTATTTGGCAGGACGTTTTGGCCACTAGTCTTTGGTATCTCCGCACATATACACCCTTAGAAATTAAGTTTGTCTTGGCAGGCAGATTATTTCTGGCTTGTTCGTTTCTGCATGCACACAAACACACATATACGAGCGCGCACACACGCATGCACAAACAATGGGCAGTAATCCCCCTGTACATGCCAGGGCTTTGGGCAGAGCAGGGATTTTCCTCTTCAAAGAGCAGACCACCCATCGCAGCATTGGAACAATGGTGGCTGAACTCCGGAAGATTTCCTGTGGCGGGGGTGGGAGACACACACAAACACACATACAGCTACTGTAGCCAGTGTTATGTATAGACACACACACACACACACACACACACACACCATCATATGCATTCACACGTCAAGACAAAGACACAACCATTATGCTTATGCACAGACCTCCAGGACCATGTACATACCTGCAGGCTGCACATGTAGCACTTTTACACACATTTACACACACACAGGCCGCCTTGTGGAGCTCATGGGAGGACGGACGTTTTTGTGGTGACAGACAGATCTGGGATGCGTATGACTGGAGGGGGGCAGGCGCTTTGACAAAAGAGCAGACACTGAACGAGAAGGGATTGAAAAAGAACCAGAGAGGAATAAAGGGATGAAGGGACTGAAGGAAAGACTGAAGTCCAGCTGTTTCCACTCCTGAACACACCCCTCGCTTTCAGCCTGCGCTGTCCTATGTTTTCCTCGAAGTCTTTGCACGCCCCGTTGCTTACTTGCTGACTTTTTTCTTCTCCTTTTGTTATGTTTTTTGATGTGGCAGAACACGATGGCCGTCCGCCCTGTGCCGCTGCTGATTCTCTCACAGACAAATTAAGACTATTTGTTGCTTAAAAACAGCCTTTTGAATTGAAAGACAAAAGATGGCGGGGCGACAAAGAGCAGCCCGCGTGTTGTGGGGGGAATGTCGCCCCAAATGTTTAGATGCCCCCCCCCCGCACACTCACACGCTTCCACCCACATCCTCGTCCCTTTTCTTCTCTGTCTTTTGTCACAAAAGCAGCACATTCATTCTCATTTGATGCAGAAATAGTCTTTTTGTGATTGATTTGTTCTTTGTGGACATGCACAATAAGAGACTGTATTGTCACATTTCTTTCTTTTTCCATATTGTCATTATTTCTTATTGACAGCAGTTGGCTGGGACAGAGAATTCCTACAATAAACAAATGCATGCACACACTGGCTGCTTTTAGTCAGATTCAACTACGTAAGGTTCAGCTAGTTGGTATTCTCATATTCACACTTGCAGGGTTTTTTTTTTTCTGGGGGTAACTTTCAAAAAACTCATCCATGAAATTGAAATTTAATTCTGCTAAGTAAGAGTGCGTTGTGTGGGTGTGTGTGGGTGTGTGTGGGTGTGTGTGTGTCTGTGTGTGTGTGTGTGTAGGAGGATGGTGTGGTATTTGTGTCCAGCTGGTGGAGTTTTATATTTCTCCATGTGATTTATTTCTCTCAGTTTACAGTTGGCCATCAAACTTCATGGGAGAAAAACTGCTCACGTTGCAGAATTTCTGAGGAGACACAGATAGTGTTTATTTATTGAAAATTTATGACAGCCTTGTTACCTCGCTTGTCTGTCTTCCCTCAGGCTCACATGTACACACATGCATGGACACACATGCAGTATATCCATTTTCCTTACTTATTTTTGATGTTTGCATTTTAGGCATTTAGCTGATGATCTCATCCAAAGCAGCTTCCATTCTTCCTCATCATGTCTGTCGTTGAAACATCACTATATTAGATATGGATGATTCCCTTTGAACCATTACATTTCTTTGTGTTTATTTGCAGATGAAGGTAGACAAGGTCATACTGTTGTATTTAAAGCTGGCCACCTCAGAGAAAAAATCCCTGAACTGGAGAAAAGAAATATTACAAATTTAGAGCTCAAAGATTAAAGTAACTAATGGTAGCTTCTGCTTGAACTTACTTCATTCATTTTTCACAATATACTTAGCGTTTTTGCTATTCATGCAGTCTCAGGTCTGTCCAGTTTAAATCTATCACGTCCCACTCAGGCCGCTCGAGTCTTCAAAGACTGAAACAACAAGCAAAATAAGTCTCCAGGTAGACGCTGCGCTCCCATGCAGCTACTTGGCTCCTTTGCTGGTGAGTTTAAGTCGTCATTAAGGCTGCATGTGTTGTTTGATACATTTGTAGCATTTTGTGAGGCGGTATGAGATGCGATAAAACGAGATTTCTACATACTCTAAGCAAAGACCTTAGAAATGAACATAGTCGGCTGTGTGATAAATGCAAGTTAATTCCAGCTTATTCTTAAAGCTGACAAATTAATATTTTTATATCAACAAAGGATCAAATGACAAAGTGTAATGTGGAAAGGCTCGCTCATTGTGAAAAGATCACAGAGAATTATCACCCAGCGTTGCAGTTGGGAGCTTGTCAGCATCTTTCAGCTCATTGTCTTCTTCTTTGTGCCCTGAGATAACTTCTGTTGTGAATTTAATTTTTCGTTTGACCCGCAAATTTAGCATTTCAGCTGCTAAAGAACCAGATGTCTTTCTCAGGAGTTAAATGGCTACATTTAAACAGCGCTTTTATCCAAAGCGGTGAGTTGATGGAGGCCAAACCAGACCTAAAAGGAGAACGAATATTAGACTCACAGTCATTCATGAGCAATGAGTTCGGGAAGTCTCGTACCTGCAGCTGCTTCACAGTAAAAGCTTTTCAGTGATGCCTGTTCCTGCTTTGGTTTTGTCAGATTTCCGACAGCTTGAAGGCTTTTAATGTGGAGCAGCTTCAGGCATCTGACATACAAAGCACAATGGGCTGTTTGCGTTAGCCTGGAATGCTAGTTTGACATTGACTATACGTTTATCTAAATTTACGTTTGTGCATGTTTTGTTCAGTTGTCATTTTATTGTTGCAGTGGCAGTCAGAGTTTCTCAGTGGTTATCTCAAAACCTTTTCTTATCTCATAACATGTTGCATGGATAAATACCAGTGCACTGCGGAGTTCCACAAAAGCTGGACATTGGTAAAAGAAAGTTCCCAAGTATATGCAGTGTAATCCAAGTTTTTCCTGCCAATCAAATTGCACACCAAAAGTGTGATGTTTAACTGAATATTTCTGTATTTCCTCACCCATTACATTTCTCAATACTTGTGAGAGAGACGTAAATATTGGACTTCATGACCCACAGTGCATACGTGAAACACATTGACGATACTGCATTAGACATTCAGAAAATGTGTAGGGATTTTATGGAGCTACAGTATAAGAAGACAGCTCCATTACCTTCAACACTTTGCCTGAGATAGAAATAATGATACAATTTTTATTTGGGAGTATTCCTTCAACCTTGGTTTATCCAGGGACAACTGAGTGAATGCTACTTGGAATGTCAAAGTCTGACGAAAAGGAATCTAAAACATTGTTTGATTGTGCGGTGGCGTGTGTGTTCGTGTGCCTTTGTGGAGGTGCAGCCCCTCATTTACGGGGCTTTTCTGGTTTCTTCTTGACAACTAAACACAAGCCCTTCTGCCAAACAAATGGGAGCTGTGTTGGGGAGAGGGGGCGGCCCCGGCCCAAAATGCGGAGATGGGCACTCTTTGACAGCTGCTTTCATCTGGTTATTATTCCTCCTTCACACTCAAGAATTTTTGGGCTTCCTAAAGTATTTCTGTCGCTCTCTTCTTCCTCTCCCTCCTTCTATGCCCTCAGTCTTTCTCTCTTTTTGTCACCGGGCTGTGATTGGCTGTTATGACAGAGCCTTCGCCGGGCTGTCAGCCTCTTTTAAAGCTCAGTTTAATTACTCCTTTTCTCTAACATGACACGTTCATGCACAGATGCATGCAAACTCGCACACGAGGGGAAAGTGACACACAAACACACATGCTGACACACAAACCGGTGTGCTCAGCTGCTCACCGTGCCGTCCTGGCAGTGCTGAAAAAAAAAAAAAAGACATGGTGATTGAACTCTCCATCATCTGCTCTATCTGACAAAGCAGACCCCCAGATGTTTGTCAGTGTTGACTCTCTGTTTCGTCAGCAGAGCTTTGAAAACATCATGTAGATTTGTGAAGGGCCGGCTGCTGCTGGGTTTGATGGGCGCAGATCGATCCCGGGCCCTGCTGTGCCAGGCTCTGAATAGCCAATTAAAGCCATTGAGACAGAGGAGAAAATGGGGGGGGGGGGGCAGTGATGTGAAGGAGTGGGTTTTTTTTAACAGGAGGAAGATGATGAGAGAGAAAGGGGGGAAAGATGCAGCAGCGGTTGCCATAGTCTGTAAATGTTTAATATTCTGCATCGTAAACTTCACAATGAGCACTCTTTCTGATTTCCCTCCTCATCATTCCTCCAGATAAAGATTCCCTGATGGATGCGTTCAGCTATGCTTCCATAAACAGAAGACAGCAGTGCACTGGGTTGAGACCTTGACTGATGGAGGGAAGCTAAGACAGATGTACAGATTTGCTAGAAATGGGGGGGGGGGGACAATGAGAAAGCCTTGTCGCATGTGAATGCCAAGCCGTCTGGGATGGGTTTCACGTCGTCCTCAATTTTCCCTCTCCTCCTTGTCCCTCCCCAATCTGTCTGCCACCCCAAGACATTTCCTGTCTCTCCATCCTCCCATTCTATGTCCTGATGTCTCCTTCCATTTTCTATTTCCTCTTTCTTGCCTTTACCACTTCCACCTCCTTTCTCCTCATTTACACATCTCCTCTTTCTCCCTTCTCCCTCTTTACCCCCTCTATCCCCCTCTCATAATTTATCTTCACACAACCCCATTTGCTCGCTTCTTCATCAAACTTCGCCTCCTCTCTACATTTCTCCTTGCCACTCAGCAACCAATCCCATCTTCCCTTTTCTTTAATTTTCCTGCCTTCTCCTTACCTCTTTCTCCCACTCTTTTCTTCCCCCTCTCCTCCCGACAGGTACCCTGCCCTATGACATCAAGATAGTAATTGCCGGAAACCACGAGTTGACCTTTGACCAGGAGTTTATGGCTGACCTGATCAAGCAGGACTTCTACTACTTCCCCTCTGCCTCCAAGCTGAAGCCGGAGAATTACGAGAACGTCCAGTCGCTGCTCACCAACTGCATCTACCTGCAGGACTCTGAGGTCACAGTGCGGGGCTTCAAGATCTACGGCTCCCCCTGGTGAGTAACCTCTACTACTGCACTGCACACAAGAGTGAACACCTAGTGCAGGTATTAAAAAGAAGTACTTGGTTGAGGTTTCACTTTCATGTGACATCTACTGTAACTGTCTTCTGTAAAATTAACACAGTCTTGTGATTTGATTCTACACAATATTTTGGTCTTCAAGGTTGGGTGTCCACAAATGCAGCAGTTTTTTGTAAAAGTTTGAAGAACATCATTACAGAAGTACCTTGAAATTATAAAATCCTCAGAGCTAAATTTCTATCTGTCATGTATGGGAGGGATGGTCGATGAAACTTTTTGGTGACTCCAAATTTCTATGTCTGGAGTGCTTGCTTGCTGCTGTCTAGATGCAAGTGATTTTGCTTTTAAGTTTTTTTCCGAGAACATTTAACCACAGGTGACCCCAACCAACTCCTGAAAAAAAAACAAAAAAAACAATACATATACCGATCACATACCGATTGTGTCTTGTAGAAACTGTATCATTTGTATCCTGACGCGTCATCTCATGCATCGAGGTTGCAGTTTGGTGTATACATTCAGACAGGCCGTTATTGTGAGCTATTTCAGGCAGTCAACTTGAGTCCGCCGCTACATTTATATGGCATACTCTTTTCACTGAAAAATAAATTCAGTGCACCCTTTTTATCATGGAGGTGGGTTAGCCCCAGCATCCAGCTGTAGGCTCTGAGTCTACATCCCCCCTAGGTAAGAAAGTTATTACCATTCCCTGCTGTACTGTGCTTGGTGCTTCCTTTGAGTCTAGATGCCAAATATTGTCAGTGTGCATATTCTACCTTCACATCATAATCCATTATTGGCTTGCTAGCATCAAACATGAAAGGTAATCATCTAAACACATGTTCATCTATTCATCATCCATACCATTCTGTCCAGATATTAGGTTATTATATTAGGGTTAAGCAAACGGTTTGACAGTGGCAGAGGGTTTCATTTTGTCAGGAACTAGTTTCAAGACCTTCATTATGGAGGGGGGTCAGCAGCTCACTTTTGCCCTGGGCTGCAAAGCAGGTTAATCTGGCCATGACTTGGTGCCAAAGTTCAAATGTTTGGTATCATGGCAATGTTCTCCTACTGTTCTTTTTTCACCTTTGTCTGTCCATATTTGAATAATTGAAATTAATCATTTATTTGCTTCTTTATTTAGCTTTGCATTGCTTTCTATTTTTCTACCATAACGTGTGTGGGAACACGTGTGTATGTGTGTAATTGGTTAGGTGATGATCCATGATCAGCTTGGCGTGTGTGTGTGTGTGTGTGTGTGTGTGTATTTTAGTGACAGGTTCCCAAGGGCAATCTTTGAGAGTGTTTGTGTGTGCCCCCAATGCTGGATAATTGGTTGGCTGTGATAGCGGGGTCCCCTGAGTTTATTGCTCAGGCCACTGCAGCGAGCTGCCTGAGGGGGAAAATGAGAGAACCCATGGAGGGCAAGACACAAAGGAGAGACATAGGAAAGAGGGAAGAGCTGGTGATGGATGGAGAGAAAGAGACGGACAAGCAGAGGGAGGAAGGGATGGAGATTTAGGAAAAGATAATTTTATTCAGATGCACCGGCTGGCCCTGGCTGGTGTAATGGGCACATGAGGTGACGTGTGTGTGTGTGTGTGTGTGTGCGTTTGTAAGAATATCTCCGTCTGAATGTGTGAATGTACGCTCCGCTGTGGGTCTGTGAGTGTGTGCACCCGTGTGTGCTCTCACTTGCCTTGGACTGAATGCTAGTGTGTGTGTGTGTGTGTGTGTGAGCCTCAGGGTGTGTTCCTGCAGCACAGAGGGGCTCCAGCTGGAGGCACCGTGTGTCCCCCCCTCTGCACTGCCTGCTTCCCTCTTCCCTCCTCCTTTACCTCCTCTATCTATCCTTCTCTGCTTCCTTGTGCACCCTTTTCCACCCCAGCTCCACACCTCCTCAATCATTTGATGGACTCTGCATGTAAATGAATGACACACACAGCAGCCACCTCTTCCACATGCTCCCATCTGTGGCAGGAGTAGCGGGACGGGGCCTGTTCCCGTCCCTCCGTTGCTATGGCGATGCCAGGCATTAGTTTATGGCCCATTACCAGCCCCCAACCACCACCACAACCACTACCACCACCACCTCCACCACCCTGAGGTGCTACCCGACTGTCTGACTATCTGACTGCCTGATTATGTGAATGCTTATCAATCTGTGAGTCTGGAATCTGATCTAACAGAAAATGTACTGTAGGCCACACACATTGTTGTTGAGCGTGACACTGGCTAGCAGAACGCACATTAACCAGAGAACGGAATTAACACTAATTAACTAAAGCTGCTTTAATCTGCTCCTGATATTTCATCTGGCTAAAGCAACCATTAACACTGGCTAAAAGTGAGAATCCTGCTAACATAACCTGTGTTTTTTCTACATTCAGGGATGCAAACTCATCAAGGAAAAGGTGACAAATATGCAAACCCACGAGGGTAGCCTGGGGGCATGCCCCCCTGGGAAGATTTTTTTTTTTAAATATCAGCTTTAAAAAAGGAAGCATGAGGACGTAGAGACAAACTCACCCAAGAATTAATGTAATCTTATTGCTACAAAAGTAATGTAAGGGAGACATCAGTTCAGGGTACTTAATAAAAAACAGTCAAGGGAGTTTAGAGTGCATAAAGCTAACAAAAATTCAATATGCACAACAACTGACAAATCAAATGGAAAACACAGGTTATGTTATATTTTGCAACATGCTTGTACCTGGCCCTTTCTTCCTCCTTGGCTGTAGCCCTCTTGCTCTCCTGAGCATTGGCTGAACAATGGCAGCCGTACTCAAGGCGCCTTCTTTCCTCTTGATGAAGATTCCTCTGCCGCTGGGCCTTGTCTGTGGTTCCTGCAGACTGGATGTTTTGGCAAAGCCTGTGGTCCCCCCCCCCCGAAACTTCGCATCTGTTCATCCAAACATCTCTACTGCCGTCTTCTGTCTCGACTGAACAGATGAGATAGGACTGAACTGATTTTCAGCTAAATGTCTAAATTAGTCTCATGTTCCAAAATGAATCCAAATGTCAAATGGTAACGTTAAACGAGTAGTCCCAGAGCCCGAACGTCAGTAACGTTGTACAAGTGGAATATGGAATAACATGTACGCTAGCTAACACTAGACTCCATGGAAATGACGTTAACACCTAACGTTACATCCAAATTGTGATGGCGAGCGTTCGCTAAATCAAAACAACTCAACCATATCTGGCTTATTAACTGTCCCAAGCTTTACATATCGTCATATAAGTAAATTAAGGTTATCATATCGCCACAATCCCTGCAGTGCATCCCTGTACATTGCTCTTTGCTAATGAAAAAGAGGGAGGAGAGACAAAAGTTTCAACAAGAGATTTGTTAATGCTGGAGGTTAGTGAATCTGGGTATTCTGCAGACCTGACACCGGATCCAACATAACATATAATACTGCCCGACTGCCCTAACTATCCTCTCCTCCCATTTCCTGTGTTCTGATTGGCTCTCTGTTTCTTCATTTCTGTCTGTCACCTCCTCTCATTCTCCATCCCGTTGTCTGCCATTGTCTTCACCACTTCCCATCTCTTCTTCCTCCTCCATCCCTCTATCCATCTGGCTTCACGGGCCATTTACTCGTTCCTTCTGCCATCCCTCACTCCTACTTCATCCTCTCCTTTTCTCTCTCCCTCTCTCTCCTCTACAGAGGTAGTCTGTGACACTGCAGAGGGAACTGCTGAATGCTGGAAAGCAAAAAAAAAGGAAACGGAAACAGAATTATGAGGAGTGGAGAGTGGCTTAATGTGTGTGCATGTGGCTGCAGTCAGAGAAAATGTGGTTACAGTGGGAGACCATTCACTCTGACTTGTTCCTTTACATCTGACGATGAAGAGCAATCCAGCCAGGCTGCTCTTCTTCCTCAGTCTCTGACTGGGTGAGGCAGCACATGACGTGCTTGGCTGAACTGTTTGTTTGCCTATAGTTCGGTTCATGTGGTCCGGACCAAGGAAAAAGAAAATGCACTGTTAGTTCTGGTCCGGTTCCTGTTCAGACTGGCTTTTTACAAACCAACCAAGAGAATTCAACATGAAGTTATACAGACCGACAGTTGATTGGACAGTTTCGACGAGCTTTGATCTGTGCTTGGGGAAATCCAGTACTGGTGACTGAAGCATTGAAGTGCTGCATGACCTGCTCTCAAAACATGTAAATTTATGTTACATGGTGTCACAAAGAAATAACTGATTCTGAGCATTATTAGACTGCGACCGTATGTTATGAATAATAACAAACGGCTTGAGACAGGAGAAAAAAGAACCATCTTGACAGCAAAATTATAAGGGGGTATTACTGTGAGATAGGCTTCCTGTGTTAATGGTGTTTCACAGTGTTTCACAGTGTTCGGACATACACAGATTACACACAGATTACATTACTTGCCCACCGCCCACGTTCATCAAATAAAAATACTGTCATTTGTTAAATACTAAGTGTGTTGTCAACACTTAGTCGATGACAGACGCTACAATTATGAACCGAAAGTGTCTGCTCCATACAGCAGCAGGAGAGTCGCAGCACAGAGTAGCAGCAGTCAGATTCCATTCATCACTTGACAGAGGAGGAGAGTTGACCGACAAGACGATGGCAGAGGGTTTGGTGTCAGAGCGAAAAGCAAAAGTGCCTGTGAGGATGCCTGGTTTCCTACGCCGCAAAGGCATCCGTTCGCCGCTCTTCCTCCGTCACGTGCAGGTGTGCCCGTGGGAGTGAGTGGCAGTCCGGCATGTTGAGGGCCAAGGCACGTCTAGCGTATCCAGTAACATTGGTGTTGTCGCAAGTTTATTAACCAATGGGAACATTTTCCTCACCGTGGCATCCCAGCTGTGAGATCACCATGTCACACACTTTGTAATGGACTTGTGGCCAAAGTAGACATAGTAGGATACAAGCTGACTGACATGTATTTGTGCTACCATGGTTATAAAATGATTTGCATGAATATACTGTATATTGCTTATACAGATCGCTGTCTGACCAGTTCGCAATCAGCAGATGGATTTGATAGTAGTTTAGGTTTTCAAATCACAAATCTACCGTCACAAAGTTCTATGGTTTGTCCATTTGATTTCAGACCACACCACAGTCCGCTCGGAAGCACCCAGTTTCAAGCGGTCCCGGTCCAATTGTTTGGGCCACACCAAGCAGACAAACACACCAGGGTTCCAACACACTGCAAGAATCACTTGCTGGGTCCTAATTCCATTCTACAGTACATATTACTTGAATTCTACAAAGACCTGTAGGGTCTATTATGTTGGGTCTTCACACCAGAAAAGTGACACAATGAAGTACATCAAAAACACTGACTTTGATAACCTATAAATGCTTCTTTTTTTTTTCAACTATGGCACACCTGCAAGTTTGATGCAAAATAAATAAAAGCTGCCTTACTATTGTCCCCATTGTATACACCTAATTTAGAAAAAAAGTGTATCAGTGTGCAGAAGCTTTGATTTATTTGCTCAGACAAATTCAGTCCGGCAAGTCAGAAATAATAAACAACAGGAGCTAAGCAATGCATGAAAAATGTTCTGTGGCTATATTTAAGATACCATACCATTTTTATGGGATGTCAACTTCCTCCAAAGAAAATGTCTTACATTTACTCTCTCAGTGAGCCATTTCTTTCCTTACAATAAGCACAAATTGTGATGCCAGTGGGGTGACAGATCTCCCAGTTGCTCCCAGTGTATTACCCTTTGTTTCACTGATTTTTGGAAAGTAAAGTGCAAAAACATCATCTGCTGCACATTTGTTCACTTGTAACATCATGGGACTCAGTCTGACTGTAAATTACAAGTTCAGATGGAGATTTATTTTGCACAAATATACAATATTGATGAGAGCACTCCGGCATTTATGTTCCATTCCATGAGCATATAATTATAAGGTTAATGTCGTTCATTTATTAATTAAATGCAAACTCCATCTTTTTATTACTGGACTGAATATTGCTTTTAAAAAAATCAACTTTTGAAATTAAATATTCACACAGAAAGTACATAATAGTTTCACCAGCTGGTATCACAGATCTTGGATGCTCGGTATCTCAGAACTACTCTCTACTCATAATTTAGCAACTAAGATTCTCGGCAGCGAAAACCAATCTGGCAACCTCGGCAGATTATATCTGAGTCATTATTAATAATGAGCTGCATGGCCAGGACACGCAGCTTTGCACATTTATGGATCTGCTCCTCCATGAGCACAAACACAGCCATGAGTATGCGCTTCTCGCTCTGTGCAATTTCTTCATCAGCCGCCAATTAAGAACAAACTCCTATCTGATACATCCTATCTTTTCGTCCTGACAGTCGTGAGGTAAAGTAAAGTGAGTAGACATAGAGGTTTCTCTTTACAAAACCATTTCAGTGGCCACCGCAGCATCTTGTTTGTTTTTACTGGACCAATTTGTGCTCTATTTTTTGGGGGGGCAGCAGGACGGTGTATGCGGGATTGAGACAAACTACAGTGTGTTCATGGTAATGAAGGAATGTCACCCAGTGCAACAGTGTAGCTCACTGATGTGTTTTTGATTTTTTTTTTTATGGCACAGGGGAAGAAGATATGTGAGGCCGCTATACACACACAATACTTGTCAGTAGATACATTCACTGATTTGGTCTTTTCATGTCCTCATCCTTTAAAAATGTAGCCTATTTTCAAGGCAACAGCAGACATAAAACCGTCACAAGAGACTATTTGGCTCGAGGGTCTCTGACAGATGCTTCGAATAATTGAAATTGAGGGGGCAGCCCCAATAACTTTGAAACAAATAGGGTTGGAGACTTGATTCCAAATCCTATGGGGATGTTTGGTAAGGTCAAGATATAAGCCTAACTCGGGGACTGTACTATACATTAGTTGAGAGTTGTTCGCTTCAAGTACCATCTTGTCTGTGAGTACTTTTGGCTGTTGAACTCGGCAGAATGGCTGAGTCAATGGGTTGAGAGACAGACAGATAGAAACAGCCAGAGAGGACAATCAGGGTGCAGATGAGGTGAGTGGAGGAAAAGTGTCTATATACGTTGGTGCTAATGGGTTAAATCTCTTTAAATGTTTATAATGATGGTCTCTGACTAATGTGAGACAGGCAGGCAGGCGCACACACAAACGCAAAGTAGTGTGTTTGTTGATGGGGGATTAGCGTGGAGCGACGGGGGAGAGAAAGCGAGAGACCCTTTTTTCTTCTTTAAATGAAAACAGCAGAAATGTATCGCTCCCCACTGCTCCGCATGGAATAATTAAGGACGGAGATGCAAAAGACTCCTTAATTAGATTTTTTAATTATTGAGGATTCACTTCTCCTGTTATAGTGGCCCAATTAAGAAAGCTCATCAAAAACTAAAGAGATGAAGAGAACCCCCCTCCCACCCCCCCACCCCCCGTCTCGTCTTCCTCCTCCCTCTCTTTCTCCATCTCCTCTTCCTCCACTCTCTCATTTGACGGAAATGGACTACCTGCGTTCCGTTTGATGGCTTGTCCTCACTGATGAGCGAGAAATGGAAGGGACTCTCTGCGACTTTAATTAACTTGCATCTTTTCATGGCCCCAGTGGAAGTCTAGGAGAAAGGAGGGAGAGTGGAGGGGAGGAAAAGGAGAGGTAAAATGCAGCGGTGTCGCACAAAGCTTTTCATTTAATGATAATGAGTCTAATGATGGTGGAGATGGCATGGTAATTTGACCTTCTTTCTCTTCTCTGAGCTGTTGGAGTTTGCTTTGTTCTCCCTCTGATGAGGAAACACTTCAGAGAAAGAGAAGTTTGAATGATGGAGAAAAACAATGAATGAGTGACAAATCCAACTTCTTAAAGGAATGTTTTAGTCCATTAACTACAAATTGTCTTTAGTTTACATTACTGCCAGCCATTTTTTAGACTGATTTCCTTCCTTCTAGGCAGCCATTGGTTTCACTTCATTTCAGGATGCTATGAAAATCAACTTGCAAAAACTTAGATAGCGGAGTGAACATTTGGTTACCTTTGTTACGCACTGTCATCATGTGGTAATGTGGTTGCAAAAAGGGACCACTTTGAAGAACAGTCCCCGTTGGTATGTTCAAGGACAGTCTGACTTCCAAGGTGTGAAAAATGGCTGCTAGAAAAACTGGAACTCAAATCCAGAAAACACACAATAAGCAAAATATAGATGCTGTGAAAAGGATGAAGTGATTCTGGCCATTTCTTGCATTGACAAGGTTGGAGTTTTGCAGCCAAGTCTCAAATCTTGGGTGTTGGAGTTTCTTCAAATGCTCAGCAGCATTGGCCATTTGTTCAAATTCTTAAAATAAACATTTTCCTGAGAAGCGACCACTTGTGGTTGTCCTCTCTCAGAGGCAAAGGTGTAAATTGCGTGAGTCTAAGTCTGTAGCTTTTGGCCATGTTTGTATTGAGTGCATAATTTACATACTTATTTTTAATTGGGCAGCATTTCGTGACAGGTTCACTGTACTGGCACACGTCAAAGTGTTTTATTTCTAGATCAACATATCATTTTCTTTTTTTTTCAAGTCATGGTACCTCACTAAATTTATATTGTGGAGGCTGTTAACAGTTTCAACTCCATTTAGTTTGAAGTTGCGTTCCATTATGTAGCCATGTAGAAAACGACTCTGTTCTTCTGTTTCCCGTGGGAAATTCATTCTTAATTTTCCACGGGAAACGGAAGAACACAGATTTGGAATGACAGATATGCAGCATAGACTTTGACAGAGCTGTGACAGTTCACCTTCGACACAGCTCTGAAGACCTTGCGCTTTCGCCGAAACATCAGCTCATGGAATAAAGTATCTGCTGCTTATCCATCAGTCTAGGTTTCCCCTACGTTCCTATAGCCTACCTTCTTGCTACCTAAAGTTTATCAAGATGCCTTAAGCAGTCGAAGCACACCTTCCCTACAAGTGTGAGTTGAAACTTTCACAACTTCTGCAATGACTGGCATCCTTTCGAATGCAGTATTTGAATCTTGTCTTGGGTCCTTTAATATGGTCGAGGGATTTGGGAGGAACTTGTGGTGGACAGTTGGGCATATAAGGTGTCTGACTTTGGTCTGCATCATGCCTCAGTCAACGTTGGTTTCTTTTAAGACCAATACTCTTTGCATATCCTTAACCAAGTAGACTGAAGTTTTACAAAGAAATCTTAACAGTGACAACTGAATTTTCTCCATGGCAACTGGGCAAACTCCATCTGCTGAAGAAGCAGCCCCACCGGTGTGCTGCTTTAAAGATGTAAGAAGACAGAGAGACGTACAGTTGGGAGTTCAATGCTTTTCTGGACCTCCTCACCAGAGCCCACACTAAATTAACATTAGATTCACTGTGAGACTCTCAAACCCCCTGGGCCCTGTCCTCTCCTCTCTCCCTTCCCCTCCTCTATCCCTTCATTCCTCCATCTCCCACCTCCATCCCCGTAGCCCTTACATTCCCACAGGACCCAAATAAAGTAGCCTATGAACACTGAACATTAATAAACGGCTACTTAAGGGGGTTGGTAGAGGGAAAAAAAGAAAAAAATTGGCCTACTTTAACACTTGTCACTTTCCCACCCTCTCACACATCTTTTCTTCCCCCCCGCTTCCCTTTTTTTTTTTTCTTCCTACTCCTCTCCAATTTCAGTAAGTACTGCCAGTCTACAACCCTGTAGCTGAATAAACAGTTATGGAGGGAGGAAGAGCAGACGAGAGGACATTTACTGTGTCGTTTCCCTGGAGGGATTTGTCTTTAAATTACCTGTTAAATGGCCTCCAGGGGCAGGACTTCAATGTGCGTGGGTGCGTGGGTGTCAGCACTTGTGTGTGCTTGTGTGTTATGGTATGTTACGGGGCTTTTTCCTCCATTTCACACATGCCTTCCCTCCCCAAGGCATGAGGCATTGTCAAGGAAAAAAAACTGAATTAAAGTGATTCTGTCCTTATGTTCCACCTCGCCTCAGTCTCTCTCTTCTTGCCTCTACACACTCACACACACACACACACACACTCCCTACCTCTTCTTCATTCCGTCTCACCAGTTCATCACCGAGCGGTTATGTTCGGTGTTTGACCACAGAGTCGGGAGAGTCAGGATGCCAGGGACGCAGCAAAAAGTGTCCACACTGGGGAGTCACATCGTCTCCGTTTCTGTCTTTCTAGTCACACACTTGAAACCAGAAAATATGATGATTCTGCTTCCTCTAAATACAGTTTTCATTTTGCACAAACAAATGTGTTCACTGTGAAAGAAGGCAGATTAACCACGGATCCAATTCCATTAAAATTACCCTTTCAAGCAAGAGAAGCATGTTGATGTACTGAAATGAAGGACCACAGATTTTCTTTACAGAGAATCCTGTCAGTCACACCTGAGCATATTCTGACAATATTACGAAGGTTTAATTGTAACTGCAGGTGTTATTTGTTGTAATTTACTCTTTTGTACAGTATGTAACCACCTTATTATATTAATGTTGGTTTCAGTCCTACATTTACAGGAATGCCTATTGGCCTATAGACTCATTGCATTCAGCTGTTGGTTTTCTATGTAGATGACAAAGCATTAGTCTCAATCTCATTCAGCAGGTCACGTCATACATCCTTAAACCATCCTAATCAGGTTCCTTTGCTGGTTAAACAACCCCTATTGGGTTAATCCGGCTCTGTCTGTTGGCTGTAAAATAATGTTTTTATATGTAAAATTGTTCAGTGGCACTTTACTGACCATGAAACCTTACACAAGTTATGCTGCAGTAGCGACAGTGTTACTTGTGGTGAAACGGCAGGGTACTGCAGGAAATTTAGAAAGAAGGCCTGCCTTCCACACAAGTGCCTGTGCTCTGCATGGTGCAAATTTGTGTTTGTCTCTTGAGTTATCAAGTTATCAGCGGTCTAAGATGTGAAGCAACATCCACCTGTAAGGCAGGTGGTGGCAGGAGCTGCTCCAGCAGGTAGGAATTTTCTGTCTTCGACAACCCTGCTCCTCTCTTGATGTAGGCAGTTCAGGTTTTATTTTGTGGGTAAAATGGTTGATGGTAACGTTTCCAAATTAAGCAATCCACTCTTTCGGCATAGCAAAACTCAGTATCTCCACTATCTCTCCTGGAATCTCCCAACGAGCTGGCCCCCTTTGGGTGACGTCAGTGCTGATTCACCAGTCTCTTTCTACTAGGGCTGGCACCTTTTATTCGAAATGTGAAATACGTGTCCCTAAAATGCATCGTCCATCTGAGTAAACCAGGCTTCTGTTTCCATTGTCAACGCAAATGGAGAAAACTAGCCAGCTGTGATAAATGAGTAATCATGATACCAAACCATCTGAGAAGTGATGTGAGGAAGCATTTTGGATTCAACACGGTAGATGGAAACATCATGGATAGAAGTAAGGCTGTTTGGTCACTTTGTAAATTGCTTTAACAGCAGCATTAGGTTCCTAAAGATTTGGTATCCTTCGATGATGCTACCTAAACAGGAAGCTTCCTTGGCCTTGAGATAGATCAAACATTTCTTGAGGCTGCATTGCATATTTTGGTCTATGGAGACTACTGTCTGTGGTGTGATTGGTCTCTCTGTGTGCATTCTGTGTATTGAGCAATTCACTCCTTGAAATAGCAAGAATTTAAGTTGTTTTACAAAAATTATTATTGACTCTTTAATTCTGACTTAATACAACAATAAATAATTTGTTAAGGTGCATATTTTCTTACACAAGGTTATTTGCATTGAAAATAAGGAATACAAGTTGTAAAGATTTAGAAGTCAGGATATTTTTTGCAGTGTGCAGAGACCACAGGGCAGGCTTTCTCCTTCCCTGGGGGCCAGCTCGGTGCTCCCCACCGAAGTGTGTCCCTTCTGCCATGCTGGCACCGGGCTTACAGTTCTTGCCACTTGCTCCCACCCCATGTCCGGATGCAGGAGTAGGGGCCACCATGCCACCCCTCCTTCCACCCTGCTGCCCACCCAACCAGCCGCAGCACCTCTTCCCCTTTCCCCCGAACAAACCACCAGCTCTGGATGATCTGGCTAATCTCCACAATTCGCACGCTGAAGCGCAGAAGACTGGAGGCAAGGAAAGAAGACAAGAGGAGGGGGGCTCTCCCTCCCTTTTCTCTGTTGTCTTTCTGTCTTTCTTCTCCTGTCCCCCGCCCCTCGTTTCCTTCTCTCCACCGGAGAACTTTGAAATAATTTGCGTCTCGTGGGTTTTTTACACATTCTAATTTCCAACTAAATGGGACATCTGTTTGAGAAAAGGAAGATTTGCCACGGTTGCCAAGGCAACTATCACTCTGAAAGGAATGGGGGGGGGGGGGGGGGGTTGCGGGAGGGAAAAAAAAGTCCAACAGCTTTTATGGACAGTATTAGACTTTGGTGGAATATTATCCCTGCAAGACAAACAACAGCGGGGCCTTTTTTTCTCTCTTTTTCTTCTCTCTTCTCATCCCTCTTCATGTCATCATCCCTCTTTCAGTGTTTTTATCTTCTCTTTTCTCTCTTCATTCCACTTTCCACATCTTGCACTGTCTCTCTGTCTCTCTCTCTCTTTATCGGCTCTTTTCTTGCTCAGGCCCTCATACCCCCCCCACCCAACCCCCCTTCCCTCTTTCTCTTTCCCTCATGCTGCAGCATCATCAGAAATATCAGTGTGAAATCTGCCTCCAATTAGAGGCCTAAACCCAACTGTCCAACCCCCAGCCGCCCACCCATGACAGCTTTTCCGCTGTCTGAAATGCCTCATCCACGGTGCTGAGCCCACCTCACACTCCCTGGTAATTGGTCATTATTTAGAACAGGAAAGGACAAATGTGCTTCCCCCAGTGCTTCTAAATGCAAGTTAAACAGCCCTTCATTATGCTGGAGCTAACAGTAAGGCATGGTAGTGGAGTTGGGGGGGGGGTCTTGGCGGTTCTGTAAAATGTCACATGCTGCAGTCCAGACACAACAAGACAAGGATTTCTTCACTTTCCTCCCCGTGACATTTCATGGAGGTTTGTTTGAAGGCGGAACTGGTTGTGTTTGTACTACGTCCAAATCTGCCGTGTTGCCCAACCTGGGCTCAACCCTTTTCTTTCCCCACCCTGCCGAAAAAAGGAGAAGAAAAGGCTTGTTTTCTGTTAACAGCAGTAGAGGAGCCAATTGTCTTTATCACTGTCGATATTGCTAAAAAATTATTGTTGCTGCAGCGGTGCTCAGGATAACAATCCACTGGTCGCCGTGCATCGCAGAAACGCTCTCTGACAGGCTTTTGCAGTGAAATTGAGCTCCTTTCTCTGATCCCACACAAACCCCAAACCAGTGCCTGATTGGAATGAAGACGGTGGCAGTACTCAAAACAAGCAGCCTGCATAACAGCACCTGCAGCACAAATCATGCTCAAGCAATATTAATGTGAAAAATATAGTTTCAAGGCATTTTTTTTCACTTTGTTAGAATACACACTATTTGTCAGTGACTCTTAGTCGATTGACATCCAGGCGCAAACTCGAATGTTGGCAACTGACTAAAACGAAAAGGCCAGAGTGGTGCCTCAAAACAGCACCTGAGCAATTTATAATGAAGCTTGATAATGCTGTAAAGATTACATCTCCTGCATCCCAGCAGGTCTCAGGATCAGCACCTCAGACAGCCGTCATCCACCTGTAAATCACTTTGGAGCTATAGACTGATCGACTTCAACCCTTACTACACATTGTAATGTTCAATCATTTTATTACAATACAACAAAATGCCTTGTTGTTGTACCTTGGTGAGCTCTTTGTGACTTTGTGAGTGTGATTTTAGGCTTACAGCTCTTGCTTTGTTTGAGCATATGAACCAAACTACAGGTGTGAAAACACAAAGTCACATTAACCTGAGCCGATGGTGGAAAATAAAAACACACATGGTAATAAGTGGTGAGGTGTGGGGGGGCGAAACGGCCTTGAAGCTTTCAACCAGAGAGGGCAACAAAATGATGTTCATCCTGGGGTTAAGTTAGCCTAAAGCTAATCAAACCTTAAGCATAGCATAGTCACATCATAACACTGATAGTTTTTTTCAAATGTGATTTCTGACAGTTTTATGACAAGACAACCCAGGCAAATGATGTGGTCCTGCTGATAGGACATCAGATGAGAAAATGCTTCTCTGTGTCGTTGTAGAGGGCATGCGCAAACAACGCATTTTGAAGTTTGTTCCACACACCTTTTTCTTCCACCTCCAGTCCCCACACACAGGCTTAAATTAGGCCTCCTTTATCACCTGTAAGGCTCCAAGCATCTCCAAATGACACACCAATTCACCCACCTGCTCTGTAATCACACACACTCTCGTACACACACACACACTGCAGCCTCCACCTGCCGTTCCGAGGGAGGCTTACGCAGCCTGAAACCATGTGCTCTGATGCAGCCCATCCTCATCCCCTGCACATCCAGCACACACTCCGAGCCTCCTCGGAGACTTCGCGCTCATCCCCTCCTCCTGGTTATGTTTGTCCTCCCATCTGCCTGTCTTCAGACCACTCTCTCCCCCTCCTTCCATTCTCACATTCACACCTCCTTGAGAAGATAACTTACTTTTTTTTTTTCTTTTAAAAATTCTTTACACACTCCATTTTGGCCGATTAGCGCGTCATTAACGTTTTTCCACGTCGCTGTTCCCTCCTTGTGAGAGTCGTCTCCGGCGGGAGCTCATTATCGCCGGGCATGAAGTTGACTGCCAGGGTCCCGGCTGATTTGTCACATCCCAGTTCCCTCTCGCCACCCAGCCCAGATTGGGGGTGTTGTTGAGTGGTGTATGTGCTTGTGTGTGTGTGGGGGGGTGGGTTGAGCGGATAGTCTGGAGCTGCCTGCTCTGGGGAGCATCACAAAGCATTTTTTTTACAGCCTGTGCTTGTTACTTTCTTGTTTCCTGACAGTAACTCTTGTCGGCAGAGATGGACGGCGGCGAGTCACGTGACACGTGCTGAGAGTGTTTCCATGTGGCGTTTGTCATGTCGCTGTTATTGTTTACAGTGATTCAGTTTTGTTCATGGCTTTGTATTGTACTATAAAATGGGGCCCTGACAGAGCTTCATTCGCTTACAAGATGCATGAGATGGGCTGAAGACTGTGGAAGGAGGAAATCAGCTATGAAGGCAAAGATTTATGACTCAAGCACACATTTTTTAGCGCGTCGGCCTCATCAGAGTGTGTTGATCAATTCATCCAGAAGCCTGACAAGGGTTTTACTGAAGTATTCTGTGTTTGCATTGTAAGCATTGCTGGAATTTCTGCTTTCTCTGTGTTGTACATTGAAATAAGGATTATTTTTCCTTAGGATAGGACAGTTTAGCATTGCACTTAATCTAGCAACATATTATGGCTCTTGGATGAGTTTTGTATTGTTCTATAAAATGCAATGGCGCCCTGGCAGAGCTTCATTCCTTTACAATATGCATGAGATGGGCTGGAGATCTTGCCACATATTAAGGCTCTGGGATTAGTTTTGTATTGTACGGCTCCCGCAGGCCTTGAAAGTTGCTGGAATTGACTAATTAAATGAAGTCGTAAAGGTAATGAATGGATGAATGAAAGGAGAGCCTTCAAAGTGCTTGTTTAAAAGGCATTCAGTGGCACTTCATCATTGCGCCTCACCTCTCTGAATCCAAACATCAAGGCCTCACTTCTCCTACACCTTAGGGTGGAGGTTTGCTTTCATACAGCTGTCTGACTTTGACTGATGTCTTATCTCAGCCACAACAGGCAAATTTGAGTCCTAAACATTGACAATTCTGAGCATGGGAACCCTGAAATTGTAGAACGACAAGGCGTGGTTGGACCTAATCAAATATTAGTGGTCCTCAAATAAGGGCTAAATTAATTTAACTTTTATTTAAATGACCAGTTGATCCCAATTAGAGGATTATGATAATCACTGTTATAATTACAAATTTATCTGCTACTCCTTTTGCTGACTGGTGGAATATAAATCGGCGTACAGTAAGCGATAGATATACTGTGGTGATAAATAAAACGTTGGGTCACAGCTGGATTAACTCAACTCAACTTCATTTGTACAGCACTTTACACACAGCCAAACCAAAAAGCTTCACAGAAAAAAAAAAAAAAAGAAGGAAACAAACATAAGAGAAGAAAAATAATAATATTAATAATAAAAGCACATGGTCACTCAGAGCTCATATTGACAACACAGGCCCACAGAGACCTCAGGGGAAACACCTGAGCACAGTCAAAGGCTACTGAGTAAAAGAGTGTTTCAAGACAACTCTTGAAGATCTCAATAGTGGGGGAGAATCAGATGGTGGGAGGAGGAGAATTCCATAGTTTTGGGGCAGCGATAGAGAAGGACCTGTCCCCAAAACACTTAGTCCTTGATCTCGGGACAGACAGTCTTTGGTCAGACGATCTCAGTTCTCTCGCAGTGCGATATGGGGATAGGAGTTCTCTGATGTAAGAGGGGGCGAGACCATTCAACACTTTGTAGACAAACATCATTAAAATCAATCCCATGGCTAACAGGCAGCCCACTGTGAGGGAGGCCACAATGGGAGTAATGCGCTCCCTCTCTTTGACCTTGTTAAAACTCTTGCTGCTGCATTGTGAACTAGTTAGAGACAAGATAAACAAGACTGAGTGATACCAAAATATAACCATTTGCAATAATGGAGGTAGGAGGGTATCAAGCCACCTGAATGATTTGTTTTTAAAGCTTCAATCCTGAATCGAATATAACTCCAAGATTTTTTACATGTGTTTTAACGTGTTTCTGAATAATGTGGCCTAGCGGGAGCAAATAGATGGAGAAGAGGATTGGACCAAGTATGGAACCTTGGGGGACACCACAGGGGATGGGGGCTGAGAAAGAAAAAGAGTTGGTAATGGAGCCACTGGAAGATCTGTTGAATATATATGAAGAAAAACAGTTTCAGGCAGAACCAGAGACCCCCAACCATTGGTTTAATCTGTGAATGAGAGTAGAATGATCTATGTCAAAGGCTGAAGTTAGATCTAGGAGCAAGAGGACGGAGCAGTTACCTGAGTCAGCAGCTAGCAGGAGGTCTTTAGTTATTCTCAGTAATGCAGATTCAGTACTGTGAAGAGCATTTTTCAAAAATGCAGTTTTGAGTTAAGTTGGTTGAACTACTCTTTCAAGGGTTTTAGAAAGGAAGGGGAGTTTGGAGATTGGTCTGTAATTATTGAATTATTGAAGGACTGATTTTTTTAAAAAGTAACTGGACAACTGCATGTTGGAAAGATTGGGGAACATGGCTGATTTCCAGGGAGCTATTGATAATTGAAAGAATGCTGCCAATAACTTCTTTGAAGGGTTTATTTAGGTGGAGGTCTTCATACAAGAGATATATGATGAAGTTCTAGTAAAGTGATGGAGTTAAGGGAAATTTAGAACTGCAGTGTTCTCAGAGATGGATAGACTATATCCAGATGGAATAATACTCGCTCTGATGTCAAAAACTTTGTGTGTTTTGGAACTCCTCACATTTAGAGATAAAGAGACCTGAGGAGAGAACTAAATCTAGGGTAAACAAACATGGGTTTGGCCGTTCACAGATTGTTAGAGACCAAAGTAAATTTATAAAATCATGGGGTCATGACTTCGGAGGGACAGCAAATGTGGAAGTTGAAATCTCATAAAATGAGAATATTATCGTATTTTGGAGCAATGTGGGAGAGGAGATCAGAGAATTCACCGACAAAATCATTATTGTCCTTGGGGGTTCTGTAAACAAATAGGCAGAGGACCGGCGGGGTGCCATCTACAACAAAAGCCAAACATTCTGTAGAAATAATGGAGTACTTGAGGGAACTTTTTGTGAATTACAGCAAATCTTGATGGACAAAATATTTGTTTGACAGCGATCTCACATTGAACAGTCCAAATTTGGAGGAAGGGGCAGGCGAGGGTGGAATTATAGTGTGTGTAATGGTTTAGGGACCAAGTCATATTGGTGTTTTATACATGAAATACTGTAAATCTAAAGTGATTTTGGTGATTTTGGCTAAAATCAAATAAAAAGCACCAACTAGTGGGTTTAGTAGTTAAAGGGTAAATGGTCTTCACTTATATAGCTTCAACCATAACGGTTCCCAAAGCACTTTACAATTTAGGTCTCATACACCCATTCACACACACATGGAACACACACACACACCCTTCTCTACTTCCCGTGCAACAATCCTAACTACTGCACCACCATAGTTGACAAGTCAGGTAGTGTTCAAGAGCACTACATTGTATTCTAACATAGAATAGCTGTGCAGCTGTACACAGGGGCCCATCAGCTCATATTTGCCCGAGGGTAAACCGGCCATGGTGGGAACACTAGTGAATAGTGTCCCATAATAGTCCCCTATTAGAATTTGAGGTACTAAAAACATCAGTATGAACAGAAGTCAGCTCTATTTTGAGAATTAATTTATGCCCTTTTTTTACTCTTTTAAACCCTACAGAGCTTTTGACAGGGCCATCATTGCAAATTGAGCACTGTGCAGTCAAGCTTTGTTCAAACCCACAGAAGTTCATTTTGTATTCTGGTCAAGAATACAAAATTTCCAAAGAGTACAAAAAGAAATACACTAGGCTGAATTAAATGTGGAGAAATGTGTTTAAAATGACGCATGAAACACCCAGAACCTCCTGTCTGATGTGTTGCTGCAGTCATAAAAACTACAGTATTGTTTTTGTACGTGTGATGTGCCTTCACTGACGGATGGCTCTGTCACTGTCTACAGTTCGGGGAGCGTGATCCATTTGTTGATTTCGCATCGTAGGACCAAATCATCTTAACTGAGGGTGTATGACATGAAACCGTCTTTCCTGGAGGGCTGGAATCAGCTCTGGCTCTCCTGACATCAGACTGGATTGGAGAGCAAAAACGGCTGGTGAGAGAGAAAAGTGAAGAGGAGCAGGGAGTGAGTGTCAGAAAAGCAGAGGAGAGCAGGAACAGGGGACTCAACTATTCATCTGTCACTAATCCTGTGTATGATTCCTTGCCTCTGCTTGTCCTGCAATATCCCACTTTCCCCTCTCTGTGTCGGTCTTTGCTGTCATTCCTCGTGTCTTTGTTTGGCAGCGTTGTATCTCCTTTCATTTCAGCTCTTCCCCCCTCTTCCTTTTCCTTCACTGCTTGCTCTGCGTCTTTCTCTTTGTCTGCCTATCCAGCGTTCCTCATCCCTAAAGCCCCCCCCCCTTCCATCCCTCTACGATGGCAGACTTTTTCTTATTAAAAAGCAGGAAACATCAAGCAGACTGAGACTTGCCAGGTGTGTTTGTGTGTGTATGTGTGGTTGTGAGTGTGTAAATGATGCAGGCCTTGAGGTGTGATATTTCAGCCTTTCAGCAAACAAGCAGATTTTACAGCCTTGGGGATGGATGGATAGATGCACACTATAGATGGATGGACAGACTGGGTAAATGAGAGAAAGTTGGTGTGATGGCGGTGCAGTTTTTGGAGGGAGGCAGCTACCAGTGACAGCTATCACTTGGGGAATGGTTCCTGTGTTGTTTGAGAAGAGGAAAGCAGATTATTCACAAACTGTTTTCAGTTTTTGTAGTCCCAAACTACTTTTTATGCCGACAGAATATTAAATCATTTATTTGTTGGAAGTTCCTCCAAAAAGGGTTAAAGGATAATTCCGGCTTCATACAAAGCAAGTCTTATTTTCATAGTTTTGGCTATAATTTCTATTGGTTACTATGACATTGTGCTCACCAAGTTGATTAGTGAGTACACTGTAATTGTTCTCATTGTATCTGGTTTGTTTAATTAGCACACAAACAGAAATGTTCAAACAACAAACTATAGCCGTGTCTGAAATCACTAACCAATTTATTATATCGTTTATACTCTAAAATGAATCAATGTATCATGAAAATAATCAATAGATAAATTGATAATGAATATAATTATTTGTTACAGTTTTGAACTGCCGGTCCTCAAAACTATGTGAGTTTTTTGGCTTCAGCTGCAGCAGCAGGTGAACACTGTTATCACAGCGAGACAGCAGACACCAGCTGTTTATTCAATTCAATTAATGTATCTATTAACTAACTATAAATCATAAAGCAGTTCTATGATCTATGACATTACGAACTATGGGCTTGATGCACCAAACAACAGGATATAACTCACAACAGGATATAACATTTGTTTTTAGTCATTTTTCCAGATAATCAATCAATCAAACTGAGATAATAATAACAGGCCTACTAATAATTATAGGCTAATAATATTAATCTATTATGAACCTTTTTTTTTGTCTTAGCTGTATTGTCATTCATGTTGTTTTATTTTCTCTTTTTGAATCTTTTTTTTAACCCATTCACTGCTCTGTTTTTCCCAATTAACGAGACACCTCAAAATCCTGCCAGCAGCTCTCACCTGCATGGAGTTCAGGTGCTGCTGCTGCTGCTAATCTAGCCTGACCCAACTGTGATGACAGTTTGGTTTAGAGGCGTTGTCCAGTGTACTCCAGGCTCTGTGGATGCGCTCCGTGACCTATTGTCTACCCCTGACCTGCCGGACCAGCCCCCTCTCTGTGATCCTGGACCTCCTGGTTTACACATTAAGCACGGGCCCTGGTGTTGGTCCCAATCTGGGGAGGTCACGGATCTTGCCCATATATAATAAATAAAATATTATTTTTCAAAAGAAAATGCTAATACTATACCTCAAAAAGACACACACACACATAGACATACATACACACATGGGACTTTTAGTGGATAATCACACAAACATATCTACGTTCGTCTTGTCCTCCGTGACCCTTTCCACCCCCCATAGTGTGTGTGTGTATATGTGTGTGTGCGCGTGTGTGCGTGTGTAATGGTGCTGATGAGTGTGAAGGCTGTGAATGAGCACAGCTGTGAGCAGACAGGCTAGTGCAGAGCATACACTCCAGGCCTCACACACAACCTCACACTCCTGTGTAGCGTTTCTCTGTGTCCCCTCCCTGTTACCTTGATGAAGTCCGCTCACTTTGTGTGTGTGTGTCTGTGTGTGTGTGTGTCTGTGTGTCAAATGGACAGATGTCCCCACTCTGTGTCCCACAGATGGGCTCTGTGATGCCACAGTGTCCTTGTCCAGGATTCACAGGATGCTTGGACACACACAAGCAAACTAAACCCAACTGGGCCCTCTACTGTGTGTGTGTGTGTGTGTGTGTGTGTGTGTGTGTGTGTGTGTGTGTGTGTGTGTGTGCCTGTTGCCAGTGTATTATCGGAGAGAAGACTGTATCTAGTATAACACTGTGCAGATCAGAGCTCTGGCAATCTTTTAATCCTTCCACTACTTTCTGCTTACCTGCAATTACACCATTACAGGTCTCTCTCACTCTCTCTCTCTCTCTGTCACTCTCTCGCTCTCTCTCTCACACACACGCACAGCAACTAGAAATGACTGTGTGTGTGCGTTTGTATGTGTGTGTCCATATGTGTATGATAGGGTGCGTGTGTCCAGGGACCTGCTGTGAGTTACATAAGTCATGCTGAGGGCCAACATGTCTCCAATCTGCCTCTCTGTCGAGAGGTGTGGGGGTGAAGACACAGTCGCTGCCACACAGGTGGAACCAAGGCCACAGGAAGGGCAGATTAAAGGAGCAGTGCACCTCGGATCCAACACAACCTGCTCTCTGCTTACTCTCCATTCTCCACTCTTACTGTTGTCAGTGCATTCAGGGGCTCTTGGGAAGTTTGGGAGTCGGTCAAACTGAATTCAATTCAAATCTAGTTCACAACTTTGGCATCATCATTCCTATTGGTCATAATAAGATTGCACTTACCAAGTTAATTACTGAGTCATCTCTAAAAATAGATTCAAGAAACACAAGCAGTGAGACCATGAGATACAAACCTGCAGGTTAGAGAACAGGAAGGTGATGGTTCAAATTCTGACCTGAAGTGACTGTAGTAAACATCTATCCCAGTTTAAAAACCCACTTCCTGCTTCCACTGGGATCTACTGTACATACCATAGTTGCACACACTTTCCATGTACACTGAACGATCATTACCAACATTAAGGGTCCTCTTACTTTCAGTTTTACCTGAAATGTATTGTATTTTTATCAACAGGTAACAATGTGGGGGGAACTACAGTAGAAACAAAAGGATCCAAGCTGAAATGTATTGAAAGAACATGATCAAGAACATGATCAAAACTCTGTCCATCCTGTACTTTTTTGCTTTCTGAATAATTTAATGTTTATATCCTTTCTAGCACCTTCTTGGTTCTTTATGGGGCTGCATGGTGATGCCGAGGTCAGGAGGTACAGTTGTCCTCTGAGTTGGAGACTTCAATCACCCCCCCGCCCCCCCCAGCTCCCACCCTGTCCACATGTCTTGCCCAAGTGTCCTTGGGCACTGAACCCTTAACTTGCTCCCGATGTAGATCAGCATGGCATGGCCTTGCATGGCAGTGTGTGTGAATGGGTGAATGAGACCAAGCTGTAAAGCGCTTTGGGAACCGTTAAGGTTGAGAAGCGCTATACAGTAAGTCCATTTACTGTTTATTGTTCCCAAATGAATCATATTCATAGGCTTTCTTCACAGCAAACATTTTAACTTGTCGTGGCAGGAACGAATGACATTAACATAACTTTAGCAATTATTGCAACGCATTGATTGCAATGCAGAACTTATTTATGATGATGATGATTGATATTAGTTACACCAGTTGGAATGAGGGCCATTATAAAGGTAATAAGGTCCATTTAGTAGCTGTTGTGGCACTTCGGATCACATCACAAGATCTTCATATGATGTAGATGGGGTTTGGGCAATCGTGATGGAATTGTAGATGTTCACATTTTTACTAACCTCTTGTCCATGTTGGCTTAAAAGTTGAGGTTCACTGTTCGTTCTTGACATTGAAAACACCAACAGAAACAATTTCAACAGAAAAAAAAACAATTCCTGTAATTCTGTGGATGGAGATCAGGCATATGATCAAAAGCTCCAGAACTAAATGGACCTTGGAGTGAGTTTGTTTTGTCAACTGCTGTGTCGAGAATTAACTTCTTAGCTCAGCTGTAATAAACTTGCTATCGGTCATGTGATGACACCTGAGCCCAACTCTATTCACTAATGACGACTACAAGATGCGGTTTTTAACAAAAAGCCAGTGAGTGACCTTTGAATTGAGCTATATACAAACCGAAATGTTCCTTCCTAATGTATTGCAGAAATCTTAAATGGTGTTCATACATACAGTTGTGTGTAAAGACTTTAAAACAAACATTCTCAACACAAGGTCCGTTTAGCAGCTGTCTTCAGTCACATCAGATATCAAACAAGGAAAGTAAAATAATTGGTGAGTTAGGGATGGATGGAGGCAGGTGGTGTTAGAACAACACACACACAGTGACGAGAAGGGCGCTGCAGGCTAGTCTCTTTCAGATCTCTGATCCTGCTTACGGCCGGGCCACACATCCTGCATCAGCGGCACGTGTGCATCGCGGAAACCTTGTTTTTTTTGTTTGTTTTTTGGCGCAGAATTAAACTGATAATGTAATGAAATTAAACATGGTGTTATTGATGGCCATTATCAAAGGCAAAATCAATGTAGAAAGACAGGGCTGGCAGCAGCAGCACCACAGTGGACACCACACGCGTGCGAGCCGCGGCAGCTCATCAAGGTAGCCGTCACACACAGGTAGAGGTAGGATGTGTGGCACAGCTATCAGTCAGACGCCTTCCAGCGCTGTCTTCCTCCCTGCTTCCTCACTCCGTCCGTCCCTCCTTCTGCTCCAAGGTTCGGCTAGCTACGACGGGCCGACTCGCATGATTACGCATCAAGGTCTGTGCGCAAACAGGGAATGGGGTTGCGTGTGTCTGCAGTGGTTTTGAATCCCGGTAAATAATTAAATTGTAGAGCTGCAGCTTTGCAACATATAAAACAACTTGTTCCCGCTCTGTGTCTCTCTAACTTGGCACCCCGCTGTGCTGAGTGGGCTGACCGAGTCAAACTCTTCCATGCTTGCCATGTACCACCATGGGCTATATGAGTGGTAAAGCACACAGGCACATTTTGCCTCTACACACTCGCCTGTATGTGTCCGCAAGCATCGCTTTGTCTATTGAGTTATAACTGTCAAATTTGCCAAGACGAGCGCCGCTAATCCCATTGTGTGGGAGGGGAGAGGGGATGGCGGGAGGAAAGCAAGGCCACGGGTGCCTCTGCTTTTCAAACAAGGCGCTTTCACACGTCGCTTTTCTGAAAACCGCTGTTGTTCTGAACCCCAAGCCGAGAAGAGTTACTTTAATTTTATCCTGTGTTTTGATGTCTTGTTTTGATTCCTTGACTTTGCTTTGAGTTGTCATCTCTGTCGTCGGGTGAGAGGAGTGTTTTTAGGGAACAATGGCGTTGGTGGTGGCACTCCTCACAGTTGTTGCTGGTCTAAGCATTCAAGACTAGATTTCAAGACTCCTGCTCAGGAGATCTGGTTAAGAGCTGCAGCTACAAGTTTACAATATAACTGCTAATTACTAGCAGCAAGTTCAAAGACAGAATGTTGGATTTAACTTTTATAACTGGAAATAGGAATGGTGCGACTTTATTACTTCGGATCAATACAGCAGCCTTGTAGCTATAATGTTTTAGTTACAGTTGTTGAGTTGTTGGTTATGGCAGGCTGTTCAAAGAAGATTATAAAACGTATAACTGAAGTTTCAAATGGCATTACCTTTTTCATGGCAGTGCTCACTTTCTCTTGAGCAGCACCTGGTGCCTACATTACCCACGATGCACCTTGACACGATTCACTCAACTCTACAGATTGGCTAGTAGCAGCCAATGTAGCCTGGAGCCTCTAGCCTGCAGCAGAGGTGAGCAGCGGGCTACAGCAGTCTGGTGAGCTCACTTCTTTCTAACTCCACACCAACAGATTTCATTCATTTTCAAACTTCCTCAAACTGATGCTGCAAAGTGACATCACTTGAGGATATGGGTCAGACTTCCCACAGCTCCCTCTGGAGACCTTTGCAGTCATACTCCCCCAACACATGTTTAAAATCCCTTCCCCTTTAATATCTTAAGTCAGTCATGTTATTTTCAATTAAAATCTGTCTTCTCAAAAGCCAAGAAGTTATTGCACATCTACAATGACTTTACAATGAGTTCCCATATCACGTCAGGGATGGCTATGTTACACTGGCTTCCTGCTAAATTTAGGTGTGAATTTAAAATCCTTGTAATTACTTCTAAGTTACTACACTAGTTTAGCTCCACCACACATCAGTGAGTTGCTAACCACTTACAGGCCTTACAAGGGCTCCAGGATGTGCCCCAGAGTTCAAGGCTTGAGGTGATCAAGGTGTTTTCTGTCCTGGAACAGTCTCCCTCTGGGATCAGCCAACTCTGTTGCTTTAAATCTCATCTCAAAGGTCTTTTATTGATGCTTCCTTGCCCTGATGTTGTTCTTATTTTTTTGCTCGTTGTAATTATTTATTCAAATGTTTTGATCGTCTTTTTTGTAACTGGGAAGCACTTTTTAACCCTGGTTTTGAAAAGTGCTATATAAATAAAGTTTTACTCATTTACTATTTATAAGTCTAACTCTAACCATACCTTAGCAATAGTTTATAATCCATATAATAACCACAACCTTTCCCTAACCTTAATGATACCATATAGTTGCCATGTGCAACGGTGTGCATTATAGAAAGCTCTCAATGACTAACTATCTTACTTCATAGCATGCTAACATTTGCTAACTATCAATAAACACAGTGCTGTTGAGGCTTAGGTTTGCAGGTATTTGGTCAAAAACCATTGGACAAGTATTGGACAAATTGAAATTTCGACCAGATGGTGGCACTAGATGAAATGTCAGGGGATCACCAAAGTCATTAGTATTCATCCTTTTGGGACCATGAATGTCTGCAGAAATGTTCAAAAAAGGCAATCCATCAAATATTTATAAGAGATAGATAGATATTTCTGCTGAAAGAGCTCAATAAACACACACAACGTTAGATCTAAGTTAAATCAACAATACCAAAAAATACCACAAAAGGTGGAGGTTGTGGTCCTGTGGCAGTGAACAGTGTCAGAGTGGAGAAGTGTCAGGTCATAAAGGCCGCTTGGCACACCTGCATGAATGTGATTGGTCGTTACAAGTCAGCTGATAGCCACACAGCTGCTGCCAGCTGCAACCAGTGATTGTGAAGCATCCCACATTAACCCCTGCCTTGTGGAGACGACCCACGTACCATATTCTACTGACATGGCAGGAAAAGCACAGTGAGGCAGTGAGGAAAACCTCAGCAGAGACTGAGTCTGCTTGTGAGGCGAGCCGGCGGGCGGTCGCACCTGCAGATTCTTCAGAGTCGCACAAAAGAAAAAATCACTTCACAAATGTGGGTGTGTGGCTTCTGTGTGTGTATGCAGACCGCCAAGCTCCACTCCCCCAACCTGCCTCCCAGGCTGTTATTAGGGTCGTTAAGTCATGAGTAGTTAATTAAATCAAACAGAGGTGATCACGGTTGGGTGTTTTCACTGCGTTAGTGCATGTAGTGATTAGCACAAGGCCCGAGTTACACATTACGGTGGACCCTGTTACAGTAATCCTCTTTAATCCTTATTTCCTTGTATTTCCTACAAAACCCTCACACTTATAGGATAAGGCCGGCTTTATTGGATTTTTTGTATTGTCAATACATCCCATATAAAGACCAAAACCAACAATGTGTTAGTCCACCTCTTGGTACTTTCTGACTTCCCTGGTCCACTGGTTCCTAGTGAAGACATACATCTTTAAAACACCTCACAAATATATAGTTTCTTTCTTTAAAAAAATCATTGTAGTTTTTAAATCAGATGTTACTCAAACAGGAGGAAATGTTGTATTTTCAGTTGGGGACTATTTTCAGTAGCGGATGAATCCACATTTGGGGCTCTCGTGAGTATTTGAGTCAGCAGGGCGGTGTATGTGGGGTTGAGTCAAAATAAACTACAGTGTGTGTGTTCATGGTGGTGAAGGAATGTGTCACCCAGTGTAACAGTGTGGCTCATTGATGTGTTTATGATATTTTTTATGGCACAGAGGAAGAAGATATATCAGGCTGTGATACACACACAATACGTGTTAGTAGATACAGTCACTGTTGGTTTGATCTTTTTATGAGATTTGTTGACTGGAAGAAAATATTTACAGTAGAATATCTTGAGTTTTAACATACAAATACACAAAAATACTGTCTAAAATAAGCAAAAGTATAACTTAAAGCTGTGCTAGTCAACAATTTCATATGAACGATGGATCGTATGACTGTGTAGTGTGAAAGTGCCACTCAACAGAGAATTAGGACCCAACTCTGCAGTTCCCGTCTGCTCTACACAGTGTTTTAGTGTCTTTCAGGTCATTGTTTTGGTTTGATACAGCCTGTAACTTTCACCAGCAAGGACCACGCCACAACAATATGTCATGTAAATTGTGGAGGTACTGGATGTTAGAGGGAGGGGAGGCGTGGAGGTGGAAGAAGAATGTCGTCTGTTATGCTGGTCTGGGAGGACGTTGTGGAGACCGGGGCGGAGGGAGACTCAGTGTGGGGCTTCCATCTCAGGTGTGCTTCCTAGAATGATACGTAAGACAAGTGTGCATCGGAAAAAATGGGAAGGGATGAGGGGAGGATGGAAGCGAGAATGAAGGGATGTGGGAAGGCATGATTAGAGGGAGGGATGGGGTAGGAAGGTGAATTAAAGAAGGAACGGGAAAGGGAGGCTTGACAGGTAATTAGAGGTGTGGTTGAGGCGTGGCCCTGCTCCCAAACCTAAGTTAACTAGTTAATTTAATGTCTCACCACTCTCATCCACCTTGTTTCCAGCCACAGCAGGCAGGTGGCCAGAAACATTACTCCAAAAGACTGCTGTTGAATGTTGCTCTGTGTACTCTGTGTAAATAGGCAACATTTGCTAACATGTTAGCCATATCAATTTAAAAGGCAACAATATGTCTGCCTCCAAGAGGCCAAAAAAATGAATTCATGCAGGTTTAATCAGAATCAGAATCAGAAATACTTTATTGATCCCCCGGGGGAAATTGTACTAAGGCAATGTGTGATCAAAGAATAAAATGTTTTCCACTTGGTCGGTATTCTAGTACTCTAGTTTGATACCCAGCACTACTTCCCCCTGAACTGTCTCCAAACTCTGCCTCCCTCTTCCCTGCTGGACCTCAGAATACCTTTGCCGTTGATGTGGTTTTAAAAGATTCCCTATCAAACACGGAAGGCAGCCTCTCGGAGAGCAGGCTGCTCCTGGCAGCAGGTCGTTTCCCCCACTAACAAGCAAGAGTGAGGGGGAGAGCTGAGGAGGGGAAGAGAGAGATGAAGCAGTATGTCAAGAGCAGACAGAGAGGGAAGGAGGAGGAGGAGGAGAGGGGAAATGGACAGAGAGATGTGAGGGGAAGAGATGAAGAAGAGAGAGAATGAGGGAAAAGAGAGAGAGAGAGACGCAGGCATGGGTGCTTCACAGCCCTCGGCTGAGGCATTCAATGATTCATGGACTTACTCCAGTGATATCAGTGGGCCTCCGTTAGTTAGGCACGCACACACACACACACGCACACACACACACACACACACACAAATACACACATATACATACATGCAAGCTCAAAAATTTTGCCCCGTTTGATTAAATCCTTAAATGCATTTTAGATTAAGTGTTAAATTTGACTTTTCCCCTTGTCCTTAAGACAAAGTGTGAGTGGGTGTGTGGGGGGGGATGAGCGGTGTTGTTTTTCTTTCACTGTGTTGCCTGAAGATGCGCCGGGGGATTGAGCGCTCTAACAAACATCTGTTTTCTCCTTTTTTAAAACCCATAACAAATACCAGCCCCGCACATTAACGGAGTCTTTAATATACTCCACACTTCGCCCGGTTCTCCTCCTCTTAGTTAACACAAATCACTTGTACCATTGTAATCCCTTACCTGATAAAAACATCAGAATTCTGGAGCAGGGATATTATCCATGGAATTACATTCAGTTAGTCTCGGGTTTGCTCAGCAAACACAGGAGTGGGTCTCTCACGGAGAGAAGCTACGGTCAATTCCTCGCGTGAGATAATCTCTTTTTAGCTACTGTGATGGAGACGCCTACAGTCGGCATGGAAACGTTTTCCTGGCACGGTGGACACGTGAAGAGGCAGAAAATGAGATATAAACCACTTTGAAAAGGAGTGACGCTGTCTCTTACAGAATGATTGATGTCGCAAAATTAAAATAAGCTGCAGTACTTTATAAAGGATACTGTAATCCTCGGTTGACAAAATGATAGACTGGATGATTACTGTTTTGGGCATACTGGATGACAAACTTAAGGTAATGATTTTTTTTCTTTCCAAAATTAGATTGCGAAAAAAATGTAAAGAAAGGAAAGTTTTTAATTTGAGAAAGCATATTTTCAGAAGCTTTGACAGGAACTCAAAAGCATTGTTCAATCACTGATTTCCAATGCGTGCCATCAGTTTTTAGATTGATTTCCAACCTTGCAGGCAACCAATTGCTTTCAGTCCATCTCAGTACATTATGACAATTATGAAAAACTTTCAGAGTCTGAAACTTGTCGCGGATAGCTAATGCATCACAGTTAACATATAGTCTATTTTTTTTTGGGGGGGGGGGTCAGTTATATTATTGTTGCATGGTAATGCAGGTAAGCACTGTGTGACTGTGTGACACCCTATAGTGTTTTTAGCAACAACCTTAGGAGTCAAACCAAGTTCACATGATCTATTGGACAGTATCAGTGTTTTCCTTCCCTAGGTTTAATTTTCTGACACCAAAGCTTCACAAATATGGGATGTAGGCACATCGTTGAATGCACCACCATAATGAGTAAATATTAGGGCCGCCCTGGTAGCTCACCAGGTGGAGCGCGTACCATGCGTACCACATCTTTAAACAAAATATGTGGCTAAATGTTGAGATTCAGATTCAATGTGGGAAATTTCTCCGCCCATTGTACAGCTCAGGCCCTCAAGATTATTGACTGTCAGGCAGAATGCATGTCTCTGTCTAAATTAGACCAATGAAATGATCATTTGAATGACCACAAGGCATTACTTTTCAGGTAAACATAAACATAGGTTATTTAAGGATTTGAACACATAACTGATACTGTCATTTCGAAGGTGACGATAGCCTCAATAAAGTATAAAGAGTAAAAAGTGCAGTGCCGTCATGCAGGAGCAGTAAACTTGAGTTGGATAAGAAATCCATCCGCAAAAGTATAATATGCTCCTTTAAGTTGACTTGACTTTCTTATCACTCTGTTAGGACAAAACGTTGGTCATTATCGGGGGGAAACCTCTTTTCCTCTCCTCCTTTGCTTCCTCTTCATCCCTCCATTCACGCTGAGGGAATCAGGAGCATCAATCGCACCGCCGAGCTCATTTCATTTTAATTGAGACGTCCATGTTAAGATGGACATGAATATTACATTCCACAGGCCCTATTAATATGCTAAGGCCAGTCTAAATATTTTAATATTCAAAGGGTAAATTATTGAAATTGTGTTCATGGCAGCGTCAGATCGTTCGTCAGAAATGTTTAGTCTCTGATGTTCGGGAAGTGATGGAATTTTAATCGCGTGCACTCCAGCTGAAATAGGGCGTGATTTCCCATGATGCACTGCCACATGTGCTTGACCCCCCACCCCCCACCCCCCTGCGCTGGTGACCTCCAAGTCACCATTTTTAGCTTTCTAAATTAGAGAGAAAGACAGATAGACACAGACAGTGTGTGTGTGACATGTATTTCTTCCTATCTTCAGGCCCATCTTTCTGTCTCCCCATCTGTCTCTGAAGTCCCCAAGCATGTCAGACACACTCACTCAGGAAATTATTCTAAAAAATCCTCATCTGATGTTCCACTGAGCACAGGCGCGTCGGGCAGCGTCGATAAAGTTGGCGTTTCGAGTGACTGCACTCGGCAATTTAAAAAAAGGCGGTTGCAGCGGCAGCAGTGGCGGGCGTTGTAGCCTACGGTTGTACACACACACACACACACATGTGCGGCGTGTTGGAGAGGAAGATGGATCGGAGTACAGATTGTAAGTGACATGTTAATTTCTTCTCCGTCACTCACGGCCGAGGCGCCCGCTATCAAAGTAAAGGGACATGAGCCCCAGCCATCAAGGCTTTCCTCTTTCTCTTCTTCTTCTCTTCTTTTCTCATTTCTCCCTTTTCTTCTCTCGTCTTCCTGTCACGGAGCGTTCCAGGGCGTTACTGTGATCAAGGAGATGTTTAATATAAGTTTCTGCTCACCCGCCCCCACTTCCTGGGATCTGTTTGATTCCTCCCCTCGTCCTCCACTAGATGGCTGCTCTTCATACGCAGGCCGACAGTTGTTTGTGTTGGCCGCACAAAGCAATGTGAGAGGCCACGCTGGATTTATGATCTTTGCAGAAGCACAATTAAGTCCCGCTAGGAAAATGGGAAAACGGGTCAATATTATGTGTCCACTCGCATGTGCCAAAATGTTAAACGCATATGCTAAACACAGGAAAACTGTGTTGTAGTAGATCATCATCAAAAAGCTGAGCCGTCACCAACATCCAGTTGAACAAAGTGTCCAGAGTCAGCAGAAATCCAACATCATAGATTTCACCAAAGTGTATTGTATGCAGTGGCGCCATCCATCTAATCTTGGTGCAAAGCAGGGAAAAACATGGGTTGAAAAACTTTTTAATCCATTTACTAACACAGCTGCACACTACACACTGTCTGCGCAGACGGGGACGTTCTGTCTCTAAGGTCTCACATTCCTCCTTACAGACACTCGGCAGCGGCCTAGTCAGAGCTTAGCCTACGAGTTTAGACTGTTCTATTGGCTACGTTAGAGGAAGGGGGCGGGACTCTCCGGGGGACATGGGACTGAAACAAATTTACTAAGAGCACCTTAATGCCTTGTTTAGTTAACTTGAGCTTTCGATTATAGTGTAGTCATATGAAAGAAATACATATGGTCTAGAGCTACAAGCTACAGTGATAGATTTTGAAAGACCTAAGGTCTAATCTTGAAAGATTAGCAGAAAAAAACACCATGCTTGCTGTAACCTGTGTGTCCACCAGGTTCGTGAGTCAAATAACATTCAATAAATCCAGGTTTCTTCATTATACTCTTTTCATCGGTTGTTAGGACAGTAGGCTGTTCTGTTTGCTCCCCACATCCTACACCACGTCGATACTGTGTTTTCACCTCTGCTAGCTGGGTCAGTGTCTGCTGGTAGATTTCAGCCGGAGCCTTTCTCACCGCCCCGAATGCAATAACTATCGTGCTGTTTCCAAGGTAGGCTATCAAAACAAAAAGAGGCGCACCAGATAACACAAGTGTTCAATATTTACATGTTGAAAAGAACCCTGCAGGCTGTTATGGTGATGTCTACCAATAAAATGACGTCATCAGTCATTACCTACATGTTTGCCCCCCCCCATGTTTAACCCAAGTTGACACCAACAATTGTATGTGTCATTTTGTCCACAGCCCGTACATGCCGCACCATGTCTTCAATTACAAATGTTTCCCCTCACATGGACACCTTTTTAGCTTTTAGCACCTTTAGCTACTCACATTGTCCAGTTTAACATGAAATAGTCAATACTCAAACATTTTAAAGCGTTGCACCATGAATGCATTTGAGTGTTGCAGGTTGTGTGTTATGTTCTGCCGTTTGGGTTTGTGCTCTCAATGTGACCACTGTTACATATGTGAGTGGAATATGAAAATGTCCAATCTCATTGTAAAGACTTGTATTATTAATTATTATTAGATAACAGCAGGGAAAGGAGTGAGATAGAGTGAGATGTATAACATGTGGCCGCTGCTGGGACATAAATTCTTAAGTTCAAGACATCGCACATGATGTTGTCTGTACTTCTGACAGTGTGTACTTCAACCCAACTGTCTGTTTTTCTCTCTTTTTTTGTGTGTGTGTGTGTTTGCGAGTCTGCAGGCAGCCATGGTACTACGGCTGGGGCTTCAACCTGCCACGGGGTCAGGCTCTGCTGGACAAGTGGAACCAGATCCCCGACAACACAGACCTCCTGGTCACACACTGCCCCCCACTGGGTGAGATACACATTACAGCACACAGACACAAAACATGCATGTGTGTATACATACACATGAGCACACATAAACACACATGAAGGGATGCACTGCACATGTTTCTACAATGTGTACATAAATAAACAACAAATGCGGGTCATATGGGCATCAGTTTACACATTTTAACAGTTATAGTTTGGTACATTTCATTTCCCAACATGAAGGTCTGAATGGTATTTCACCTTCTCCACACCTCCAGGAATATAGTTTTGGGGTGGGTTTTTTAATACGTTTGTGGCCACAGTGAAAGTCAGCTGGACTGTTCCTGGTACTGCCTCCGCAACGCATTCTGCAAGTGGAGGAGAGCTCAGTTCCACACTGGGATTTCTACGAGATCCCCGAACTTTGAAAAGAAATTATATTGAAATGATCTTGAGTCCAAAACATTTACTTTGGCCATGGCTCAAGTCCACCCGAGGGAAAAAATCTAATCGAACATGCAAAAAGAGAGAAGATGGTGTTGACATGGATGTTATACTGAGCCAAACGTACACTGTAAATGTTATAAAAGAAAGCGACATGCATTCACAGCCTGTGGTGATTTTACAGGTCATTGATGGTTCAAATTCAAATTGATGACAACAAACCAAAACTCTCGGTCCACTATTTGTTTGCGTTACAGTAATCGGAGACTGTGTTCATTAACAATTGCTTAATCTGATGCTGGGCTTTCAGTTATATATAAGCCTACTAATCAATTACCCCTGGTCTTCATTTTCCCCACAAAGCGGACCACTGCAGACGCACCTTGCAAACACTTGGACGAATGAAACACAAAACGGGACTCCAGCCTGCTGCATCTGTTAATTACTCTGCATGTGTTTGGCTCAGAATGCGTCACGTCTCCTGCTGAAAAACAGGCGCAAAAGTCGCACTCACTCTGACCACCACCCTTTAAATACAATGATTACATAAATACTGGCATCAGTATCATCAGATACCCACCGTGTTTTATATTTTTTCATTAGATATTGGGGATGACAGTGAGAGGAAAGAGAAATGGGGGATGACATGCAATACTTGGACATTGCAATAAAAGAGGACTTGACCTCAGTGGTTGTGCAAGTATATGAATAAACCCACTTGTACATATTCATACAAACCACATAAACAACATACAGGTATTTGTGCACACCTATTTTACACACAGACATCACAGGCACACTGTAAATGAGTTATTTTCCTCTGAAATGACAGAGAGCAGTGGAAGTGGCGCTGATGAATCATTGTCATATTGAGTGGATGAATAAAGGGTGAAGGGAATCAAAGCAATGACTCACACAGGCCAGTCAGCTCTGCCTGAAAACACACTTTACCTGTAGGAGCTTATTAGCCTTCTTAGTGATCACCTTTCAGCTTCTACACACTCGTGTTCATCCCCACACACACCCGCGATACACACAAACATCGCCAGAGTTTGAACAAACACAGATGCCGGCTCACAAACTGACATCCTGCACACACGTGTCTGTCTCACACACATAAAAACACACCAACACACACACACTCCTCTCTCTCTCTCTCTCTCTCTCTGACTCTCACTCTCGCACATACACACTTTCACACCTCATCTCCCACTGCAGCTGTGGTGTTCAGACGAGTGTGTGTGATTGATTTCTATGTCTGAGTCTCGGCTGCGAACACGGCCGTTTATTTTCCATTCAGCTTAGCGGAGTGTCTCCAGCTATCTGCTCGTAAGCCATTGGCATATGGAGCTGCTACAGCAGGCTACTAATGCATGAGACACACACACACACACACACATACACACACACAAAGAGCAAGACTAGAGGGAATGGCACGATAGAGAAAGGAGGATACAGGAAAAAGGGAATGGGGGACGAAAGTGTGGACAAGAAACTGGATTCTTTAAAGGGCCAAGAAAAGACATCTACTTTCAAATATTTTTAAAAAGAGGGAGAAAAGACCGATGGACGGTGAAGGAAAGAGGAGTGCAAGTGAGACGTTGTTTCGCACTGCGACAAAAGCGCCCGTCTTTTATGAGGTGCGATAAAGCAGCAGATCAGCGGCTAGAGAGGAAAAATATGGCCTCTTTATCTGGCTGCGAGGAAGAAGTTAACAGCAGAGAGAAAGAGAGAAAGTGAGACAAAAAGAGGAAAACAGGCTCGGTGCCCAAAGCAGCAGCTGCTTTGAAACAAACGGCACATTAGAGCAAAATACCCCGAGACACAAAAAGCCCTCGTAACTTCTCACTTCTCTTCTACCGTCTCCCAAGGCTTGTAAAGAATACACTTACAGTTTTAAGGGGTTTTATACCTAAACTGATACTAAAAGTGTGCTGGGGTTTTTTTGCAGATGGATACATTTAGAGGACAAAGTAGTCAGACTGTATCACTTTACCAGCATGACTGATTCATTGCCAGCTGAGAACATGAGAACTGTGCTGAGTGGGTCCATTAACTTTGCCTTGAATGAGATTTTTAGCACTCTGTCCAGTAGTAAAAACTAAAAATGTATAAAGAATCATAAAATCATCCCTAGAGCATCTTTCTCCCTTTCTCCTTCTTTTCTTTTGCCCCAGTGAAGACCTGCTTCCAAAATCATGTGACTCGCTACTGCTCACTTGTCACAAGCATACAAACTTTTGTATTGTTTTGGTCTGGGGCTAGGACTGTCACTTTTTCTTTAAATTCAAACTACTGCTGAAATGTCGGGCCTGAGTCGACATGGACTCGTCTGCCTTGAGACTTGGCTTACTTGAAAATTGGCTGCCTAAAGACTTGACTTGAAAGCAAAGAGCTAAGGAGACTTCACGTCAGATGAATAAATATACTTAGTAACACACTTAAGACTTGAGACTTGACTTGGATTTGTCGTTAACGACTTGAGACTTGACTTTCCCCTACAATCTTGAGACTTGAACTTGCCTTTAATGACTTGGAATTTGACTTGGACTTGCCCTTAATGACTCGAGACTTAACTTGGACTTGCTCCTAAATACTTGAGACTTGACTTGGACTTGCCTTTAAATACGTTAGACCTGACTTCAAGTTGCTGGTCAGTCGGCCCACAACGCTTTGGAAATGGGAGAATAGGAGTATCTCCTAATCTGAGAATAGGAGTACACTTCTCACCACACCTTTCTGGTTTGGCTACATTTGAACACATAACGTAGCGTTCGTGGAGCGGCACTATAATCAATTAAACTGGCTACATGATGGTATGATGGCATCCCTTATGTGTCTGCTTGAGAAAAGGACGAGGCGTGAGAGTGAAAATATCGCGCTACTTGATTAATTAAATTCTAAAGAATTGATTAAAATGCTCCTGCAAATGCAGTGATTAAGTTCAAGTTCTGTTTTATTTAAGTTTGTAATCATTCTATTTGTGTAATTTGGGCCCACTGTGGTTTCTGATTTATTTTCATGAATACAAACATCTAAAAAACATCCCTCCCTCTGATTTTTTTCACAAATCGCACCCTGCATAAACCTAACAGCAATTAATTAACATAGTATAGAGTTATGATTAGCTGTGCTTTATGTGACTTTCACCCACCTTTTCACCTTTCTTTCCTCATTTGACCATTTGTTTTTGTTGTTTTTTTTACTTCACTCTGTTTTTCTTTTTTTCCTTTGTGTTTACTTTCTTGGGCAGAGCGACAGAAGGCAGGGAAGATGGAGGCATGAGCTCCTCAGTCTCATTTCTCCGGCTTGATGCTTTTATTGACTCAGCATAAGCAGCATCCCTCCTCGCAGAGCAGGCACTAAATCATATACACTCCATGCTTCATCCTTGTCACACACACCATGAGGTCTGCATCTGTGTGAGGCTGTGATTGATCTTTATTTTCTATGGCTGCTTTCTAAGAGTCTTCTTTTTTTGTGCTGTGATGTGCAGTTTGCCATTAGACAAGGAGTCTTCGCTCTAAAATGTGACGTATCGCTTTTTGAAAGGAGATGAAATTTATAACCATCATGGAGACACATTCAGCCATGGAAACACAGAAAATCCACTCAACACTATCAAACATCATACTGTTGCCCGTGCAACATTACTGAAATTATCCGAACAGGATCATTACTGTATCACTGCTACATTTCTGTGTCAAAGTAAGGATTGAACAGGTCATCGTTTGTACCCAGTTCATTTTCAGTCAAATCTGACAGACACAAACTTAAATAATAGATTTAATAGATATAAATACAACATGCATAACACTGGACCACATTTTAATTGAACTTTTGTTTTACACTTTACTCCACTCCACCTCTACTGGGCATAGTCACCTTTAAAAAGAAAAATGGAGCAGCGCGTTTGGCGTGAGGTGTGTTTGATGATTTTGCATGTCACTGCATGCAGGTTTCCTGGACTGGGTCCCGAAAAAGATGCAGCGCGTCGGCTGCATGGAGCTGCTCAACACAGTCCAGAGGAGAGTCCAGCCCAAATTACATGTGTTCGGACACATTCATGAAGGTACGTGCATGTACTTGTAAAACATGTGCACACAATACTGCGGTAACGACGAATATTTTTGACAGTGTAAAGTGAAAATTCTAGTCCATGCTCAAGTGTGCTCACTCAGACTTTTTGTTTGACTAATTTCACCAGCTCATTTTCAGCATACGGAAAATGCAAGATGAGCAAGAAAAAACAAAATACATTTTAATTTGGGTTTTTACAAACCAACATGTGCACACACACGAGGGGTGTGACACAAATCCATTTCACCCAGGAGAGACTAAATTAATTCAGTTACAGTCATTTATTAATGAATGTATTTATTTTAAACGCTTCATTGCGTTATTTGATCAAATGTTAATGGACATGAATAATAAAAACAGAATGGGGGTCAGATTCAACGACGTTTCTTTAAGAACTAGAAGTTGTAATGAGGGGAGACCCAGATGATATAAAGATGTCTCTGACAAAAAATGACAAATCTGAAAAGCTATTTATAAAATAAAGAATATCATAAATTATGATTAATTATGATTGGTTATTGTGCTTTTCATAGTTATGTTAGTGAACCCCCACTAAAAAGGCACATAAATTACTGCATTATAATGCAGTAACCCAATAATTACCTATAATTCTCTTGAAAGAGACCTGACATTTTATGATAAATAAAATAAATCATGATGTTATATAAAAGATGTTTGAGAAAAAGTTCAAACTGCCATTTCCAATGTCAACAATGAACCTTTAGACTCAATAGATAAGGTTTTATTTCCATCTTTACTATAAATAGCTCTGTCCTTTACTTTTACCTGGAGAATGATCTGTACATAAGGTCTTTTTTTTTTCCCTGAAAAAACAGAGGAGTCGTGGGACTTTTTCGGCCATGAGTAGTATCTGCAGTCTTCTTCACAAGCTGTGTACAGCCCCCAACACCTCCCCCAAGAATGTAGGGTAGCTTAGTATGTTACCTGAGAGGTAAAATCCAGGGCAAATAAAAGCCTCATTGACTCGCTACTTAAACTTAAATGATGTGAGCGCACAGTCGTAACACAGGGCAACTCAGATGAGCATTTAACATTTTGATCAACTCAGATCTTCTCCCCTGGATGTTGGTGGCTGGACAGGAGGAGGAGGACACTGTTTACCAGTCTTTTAGAGAATGAACCAAACTGAAAAATAAATGTCACGGGATAAAATAGGATTTTGAAAATGTCCCCTCCATCCCCAGTGGAAATGACGCCCTTGCCTGCACAAATTCAATGCCGTTTGTATCTGTTCCGAACACATTACATGTTCATATCAGAATAATGTGTGTGGGCGTATATTCAGTTATATCCCCACATATGCACACACATATTTTCAATATGATGTTTTTTTAGTCAGGGATGTACTCTAAATATAAACTAATTTCCCCCATTTTTATTTACAGAACACAGTTTACAGATTTTTAGGCTCACATAAATCCTAATGACCTGAATTCATAGGATGCAATATCATAAACTGAAGAAGAAAGACCTAAATTACAGTGTCTGTGTTTTGTCTGAAGGTAGACACTTTCATATCTCAACACCTTAACATTTACTTTATTACATAAATCAGCTAAAATTAAATTCCTGCGTATATTAAAGGAATATATGTATATATGAATATATGTATATGCATATTAAAGAGTAGCTGAGCTGCCACGTCCCTATCAGCATTTCATCCAGGCCAGCAAGGGCAGAGAGGCCGTCTCCCTGGACTGAGGATTGCTTTTTTCAGGGTTATCAGGTCAGCGCTGAGCCCCTGGAGCAGCGGTCCCCCATCAGAGAGAACCAGATTAGAAACTAGATCAGATTTTATACCCAGAGAAATGGGCTGAAAGCAGCCCTCTTCATTAATGTGAGGACTCAGAGAGACAGAAATGAATCCTCACTGTGTTCTGTATTCACGTATTCCAAATCTGAAAGGGCCCAACGCAGACATGAGTTCTGTTCCAAGAGATGGTGAAAGTGACACCTACACTTTAAAAAAAACACGGATAGTGCAAAGTGAAAGTGTAGTGCGTTTTGAGAGACGGTAGTTAACTTATGCTTGACGAAATGCTAACACTTTTACATCTGCCATTTGGAGGGAACGTTAATCCAAAGTGCCTTCTGAGCAGAGATTTGTTAACTGAAGTGGTGTTAGTGGCACATTCTCACGCATACATTTGCTCAAACAGGATTCTCACAATTTTAGAAATGATGAAGATGCACTGTGATACTAAACGCTATGGTGTTTCCTGCTCGCACATCCAAGAGATTACCTCCATGTGTATTTATTATGATGCTATTCTTCTCATTGTGTGATTGACAGTGGACCCCAGTGCTTCCTCTGATTTCATTTTTTCAATTAATAGGGATTCAATTTTGGGGAGACTAAAGGTAGTAGTAAGCAATAAAAAAAAGTACTACATCAGTATAATACAAGAAAAACTGCACTGCCGAAAATTCTGTGTATGAGTTTGTGCAACTTGTAATTTCAGGTGTTCCTCTTTAGAGGCATAAGATATGGGACGAGAGTATGTAAATGTGTACAAATAGCTGCTCAACCTGATTTATTTATTGTTCCAACACTGAGAAAGAGAGAGAGAATCAAAACAGTGAGTGATAAGTTAACGTCGGCCTGTTTTCAGTAATAGTTAAGACAATGAAAACACAGCACTGACAGCAGTAGAGAATGTCGCAGCGAATAAAAGAGGCGGTGCCCCTGATGGTAATTTAGGGTGTATAATCCAGATTGTCTTTTGAAAGAATCTCACTGTGACTCAGATGGGACTGAAAGGGCTCAGGAATTTCTAAAGATGCTCTAATCACAATGGGCCAGAACACTTTGTGTAACGTGAGAGGGGTTATTTGACAAAATAACAAAGATCACCTAACTCTGCAGTTCCCGTCAGCTCTACAGAGCTTTTTTAATCATATTTCAGTTCTTTGATTTCCATAGCTTCCATCGTCAACCTGGTCTCCAGCAACAGCGGCTGTTTTCTGATAAAGCCACTGCAGACCACCTGCTCAGCAGCAAACTGCAGACAGACACAGTTAGGGACTAGCTGGTGAACATAGTGGAGCATTTAGCAGCTAAACAGCCAGATATTTCCCTCAGGAGTTGGTGGAAACCAAAAACAGAGCTAACAGAGAGTGAATATTGGACTTCCATTCATCAGGTGCCAGAAACACTACTCCACATGAAGGACCAAGTTTCTCTGTGACTGCTGGGTGTGCACATAAGCAGCTGTTTGCAGGGTCACCACATTAACTTCATAAGGTGATATGTCAGAGTTGTGTTTCCAGCTTGTTCCGTTCTGAAGTGGCAAACATTTCTCGCTTTCCCAACATTGAAAAGTCATTTTAATATTCAAAATAAAGGCTTTCTCTTTTTTTTCTGAATACAACATGTATTTAACCTAATGCACACTAGACATGCAAAGATGGTTTGAGTTCACCTTCTTCACGGCTCCCCAGGTTACGGCATGATGACTGATGGCACCACAACGTTCGTCAACGCCTCAGCCTGCACCGTCAACTTCTTGCCCATGAACCCACCCATCGTCTTTGACCTTCCTAACCCCAGGAGCACATGACAAGAGGAATCTCGCCCCCAAACACCTATCGCCAATCAGGAGAAAGGGGCCCGGAGAGGTAGGTGAGGCCGGTGGGCTGAACAAAACCGAATTCTGTAAATATACCACAGGTGTGTGTTGAACGCGACATATATGGTACATGGAGCGGACTAAGAGAGGGGGTGGACGCTCCCTCCAAGCTATTAATATTATTTTATGTGCCATCATTTCTTCATCTCAACACTGAATCTGAAAGCAGACAAATGGACGGAGCGGAGAGAGCTTTTTACACGTGGACAAATGGACATTTCCCTGTGTCCCCTTTTACTGCACTGACAATCTGACGTGGCTCTCGGAGAGACAAAAGAGACACATGACCTGTAAACACTTGGACTGAAATAAAAACAACCCCCCACGCCTCATCTACAGGAGAGTTTTGGTCAAGCCACATTTGCATAGGGATTTTCATCAACACAACTTTTCGCCCTTCCTACTTTCAAACAGTCATTTCCTTTCTTCCTTCTTCCTCCTGTTCCTCCCCCCTCCTCAGGCCCAGAGCATGTGTGTGTGTTTTGTTTAGTTTTTTGCCAGTGTGTGTGTGTGTGTGTATTTGAGATCAAAGTGAGTGTGTGAGGGCAGCAAGAGGTCTCTGCCACGGGCTGTGTGAGAATCAGGGTGTCAGACATGTTGACACCGCTCCCCTGGGCCTCATTACAGGCCTCATAAGCCTCTTAACCGGCCGGGAGGAAACCACACACAGCACTTCCCGTCCTTCTCTTTCTTTCCTATCCACTCCTCCTTCCACGTAGCTCCCCCTTTTCACCCCCCGAATGACGAGCTCCACTTTTTGGACTTGGAGAGGGCAGCAGGCAACATGCAACGTAAAGGTGCTACATGCTATCACTACTTGTGAACAGTCACGCTTGACTCCATGCTTCTGAGCAGTGGTGGTTGTTTCGAGGATCCTCCCTCGTGTTATTCGTGGGAGAGATGGAACATTTGATCCTCTCCCAAGAGGACTAGAACTGTAACTACTTGTACTGTAACTGGTCTCTGTAAATGTTCTCTGTCGATGTAAAGAAAAAAAGAACTTTCCAAGTTGTTGCAACGCTTTTCAAAAAAAAAGAAGAAAAAAAAACGTGTTAATATTTGTGTCCAGAAATGTGTGGTTGTTGCATTGCATTTGGTTTATTTCTTAGTAATGTAAAGGCTTATTATGGTATTTTCTTCTCTGTGAAGCCACTCGGCCCCATTTGGTGATTTTTAACTCTTTCACGTCCCTTAGCAGTTTGTCTGTTTTTTTTTATTTTTGTTTTGTTTTGTTTTTTTTTTAAATAGCTTTTACCACTCCCCCACCCCCCTTTGCTATGTTTTCTGAATAAGGTCTTTCTCTCATTCTGAGTCTGAATGTGCTTAGCATAACGAGACCACGTCACACTTTGATCTCCCTGCTCCCCAACATGACGCTAGAACGCTCCCCGGGGCTGCAGTTTGCTCCCGCTTCTCTCTTCAGCACATCAGCATTCATCGCGCCGGCTGATGTCTTCATGTGTCCAAATGGGCAAAAGAGGAAAGAGCAGCAGAATCGCTGCACGTGTTGTGCTGATGTCGGCTGATCCCCACTTCTTCAAGGGGTACATTTAGGGTTAGGATTAGGTTTAGAACTAAGGTTAGGCTTAAGGTACGGTGCGCTGGGTGTAGAGAGTATAGGCACTGCAGCTTAATAAAACACAGGTAAATGAACAAAATCATATTTACCAATGGAACAGCACACACATGTACTGTGTACACACGTGTACATTTGGAAGTCCTTGAACACAGAGAAGATGCTGGTCTGACAGGTTTCTTTCTCAAGATATTGTACCACCTCGATGATCGTGACAAGCCTTTGTGGACAGTCAATATTTCCAATTATATGCAATCAGGAGGGAACTGAAATAACTCCACTGATGGATACTGAACATAAAAAAAACTCCATTTGTTTATTTCATATATGTATTTGCAGCCCTTTTCTAAATGTGGTATGTGGCAAATTGGTGAATAATTAAATGTGTCAATTCAGTTTTATTTACATAGCGCCGAATCACAACAAAAGTTATCTCATGACATTTTACATGTAGAGCAGGTCCAAACCATGCTCTACTATACTACAGCGCTGAAGAGATATTCTTTGTTAGCCTTGGGGGCATAACAAAATAGCTCCACAAAGTGAGTCAAAGGGTTTACAGTTCGAGGCTGATAATGCCCAGGTTTTTCATCTTATCAAACAGGATCTTAGCAGTGTGTGGCTAGCACAAACAAAGGTAAAAATATAAAGCTTAGCTGTAAAGCTAATATACTTCCTGCAGATGTTTCACATTAAAAGCGTACAAGGAGAGGGAGAGTTTATGTCCTTTCAGCTGAGATAATTTATGGTATATTGAAGTTTATTTTGTCAAGCAGGTAAAAAAAAAAAGGATCCCTGCTCAACACCTTCATTGTTCATAAGAAACAATCAGTTGCACCATTTTCTCTGCAGCAAGTCCCTGCTTTACTAAGTGAGAACACAATGTATCATTGCAATCCTCTCCAAAGAACCAGGATTTTAGGTATGTAGTGGGGGAGACTTTAGATCCGGGTTGGCAGTAATAGTTGTGTTATAGTTTGAATTAAAACACAAACTAAATAAAAGTCTATGAAGGGAAATGTTTCAAAAAAGGAATAAAGGGAACTACTAAAAACCAAAAGATGGGAGGAACTTTCATCTGGTCCGACTCTCCAGTTCCAGTCCTCATTTAAATGTCTCACTTTGATGCTCTTCTGCTTCAGTAGCTGTTATGTGTTTCCTGTTTTCTCCAAGAAAAAAAAAAGTGCTGTACTATTTCTTGAGGCATGCTTAAAGGAGTTAATGACTTCTGCTACTCAGACAATCTGCATATGAAGAGTTTTGTTCCAAAATGAGATATTTACTGTTTGAAAAAAGGGACGCCCACACAGGCAGAATGACTGACAGCTGCAAATTGAAGGCAGATTGTGGTGGTACTTTATAAAGGGTTGTTGGTAACATTTTTTTCTGGCTGGGTCCTCTATATTTCACACTGGATGCTTATTAACTTCAGGTCCTTTTTTTTAAATGGAATTATAGCATTTTGGAATGAAAGTGTTCATATGGTATTGTATTTTGCTATCGTTGTTGGGGACTTTTACAATTTTTTTAAAACTGTAAAACAAGAAAATGAAGATCCAACAGCTGCAAAATGTTACTGTGTTGCTCCAGGAGACAATTCTAAAAATGTAAAGTACCTTTCTTTCTTAAAACCATAAGCATTGTGCTGGTTCTGAGAGAATATTCACCGATTGAATAAAACCTTATCTGTGAAAGGTGGATCATGCTTGCTTATTTCCCTTTTGTCTCTCCTCTCCTTTATTTCTTGCTCCAGAGGAGAAAAAAAATTAGAGGTGGTGAGGAAACTTTTCTCGTCTTGGTTCTTCCCTTTGGTTCCAATCAAAGGTATCTGTGTCTCGTATCAATTATAGAGCCCCAGAGCAGCAAGTTAATTTCAGTAGCTAAACCCTCGCCGCTCCGTCTCTGTCTCCCATTTTGTTCCGCAGGTCTTCCGCACCTCTGCACATTCTAATGAGAACCCTCGTTCAAATAATTACATTAGTAATCCCAGGGGAGACCGGGTAATTTATTCGGAGACAGCTTTTTACTTTGCCATTAATACAACTAGCTTTCATATACTTTTGTCTTCCTCCAGCTCCCTCCCTCCCTCCCTCTTTTTTTCTCACTCTGCCTCTCCAACCACAATACTGTGTTCTTTTTCTCAGGTCTGATCATCCCTTGTTCATTTCCATCTGCTCGTCCTTCTCTTAGCTTCCTCAGATAATGATTCCCAGCTCCTCTGCGAGTGCTACTGTAGATCTGAATGAACGAATGACAGACATCCCCTCTATCTCCTTGTCATCCATCTCACTTCACACTTCCCATCTGAACAAAAGATGCAAGCAGTGCTTCCTGTCATCTGCATCATTAAAATGGCCCTTTATTTGATTGGCTGTGGAACACAAATCAATGTCAAATAGTCAGGCAACACAGGGACTCAATCTCTCCTTGTTAATATTTATTTTTTCAAGTCCCTTGATGAAACTATTTGTTGTATCAGTGGCAGATTTTTAATTCTTGAATCTTGCTGCCAGGGCCAGATTAACCCACAAAGGGGACCCAGGGGAAAAAATGAGCTATTCCACATACAAATGTATCATTAAAGAATATACACCGTGTAAGCATAATACTAACTGATGTTTAAAGGTATTGAAAGTAGTCCTTGATACAGGCCTCTCTACAAGCTGGCAGAATTGTTAGGCAGTTCAAACACAGACCTGCCATATACTACCTCATTATTTATTCTTTTAAACAGTGCAATACATACATATATATATACATACATATACATTGTTATTGTATATATATATTATTTTCACTTAAATATTGTAAATGTGTATTTTTTTTTATTTGTTATTTTTGTACATACTCTCATTTCTAAATTTATGCTACTTTCTACTCTTGAATGGGAGCCCTGGTACTGTATAATTTCCCCCTGGGGATCAATGAAGTATTTCTGATTCTGATTCTGATAGATCTGGCTTTGAGCCAAGTGATCAATCAGAGTTTAAAAGGCGGGAATAAGAATGGGGACAGCTACATTCAGGGAAAATAGCAACAGAAAAATGGCAACACGTGTACAGGTTGTTGTAAGTTGACTTGCAGAAAAAACAACTCCGCATATTTCTTTTATCAATGTAAAAAAAAAAACTTCTATGCCACCGCGGCAAGGTACGAAGTTAAACTGCAGGTCAGCAAGAACAAGATCGTCTCTATTTAAAAGGCACATATTGTCTCGATCGCCCTCTCACCATGAGTGACGGCGCCCTACACAAACACTCACTGTCACTGTGTGACAAATGAGAAATGCAGGAGCACCCATCAGCAGAACCATCCAGACCAACATTATCATTAAAACCTTGAAGTCATGTGTCTCTAATCCACACAGCACAATGCCTGAGTAAGTATAAGATATTCATTCTGCATCACCCGGGACTTGCCAGGTGAGAAACCTAAGATGGCTTCGCACCATGACTATGACACTATGATCAGGGTTGCATGTAAAGGCAGATTTCAAACTAGTGTCAAAAATTCAGACAAAAGAAAAAAAAAAAGACAAAATTTTGAGACTGTGTGTACTTCATCTAGACAACAAAGGGATGTCTGTACTTTTACAAAGATTGTATCACAAAGACTGATGTTTAAAGATGCTCTATTTCCACTGACTGCAATACTTTACATGAGGATGGAATTCACTAGAAAATGCTGTCAAAAATTCAGTTTTTGAGACACAGTTCTAAAATTGCACTGCACTGCATCTACCAAGAGAATAACCAAGTTATAATAATAATAATAACATTGCCAAAAACAAGAGGACTGGCAGCAGAGCGACTCTTTCACCAGACCCAAACATCGATATGGAATGATGCAAAACCGCAATTACATCCAGTGACAAAATGCCAAAGTTCTTAAAATTGCTCGCTTTCTACATATATGCACATTGCAACTACACTATGGTTAAGGTCAGCGTGGATTATTGCAGGTCTGTGAAGTCAGATGTGCTACACAGATATTCGCCACCCCGACATCCACAACCTTACCTTACACCCCGTTATTTGTAGGGAACGCTACTTTCTGCATTTGAGTGTTGGCATCGAAAGTAAATCTGAGGTGTTGAATTTCCTGCGTGGGCCGTAATTCCAAAGGACTCTGGGCTGTTAGTAATGAATATTTAATGTCATACAGAATTAAGTTTGCGGATTTCAAACAGTAAAAATGCAGAGTCCACCATTTCATGTTATAGTTTACTTTTTATAACGTACATTTCAAAACAAATTTGCAATTAATCAAATGATCACAAAGTGATGGCCAAACACTAAACCTGGAGCCCCTGAGTGCATGGGGCTTTGGGCCTGTTGCCCAGTTGGTAACTCAGCCACGATGAAGGCATCTGAATGAAGGTCAGTGAAGAAACGGCCAGAGGAAGTTGTTGTAGCTGATCTTCCCCGTGCTGTTGGCGTCAAAATAAGGGCTGAGGTGGAAGAACTCCTCCTCCGACAGATTCACGCTGAAATGGCGCAGCACCTGCAGGGCAACAGCAGCAAAAGTTGGGGCGCATATGTGTGCACGTTTATGTGTGTCCTAGTGTATTAGCCGGGGGGGTTAGGAGATGTCATACCTACCCAGGCTGCTAATTGTTTCTATTGATTAGCTCAGGGAGCCTTGTCTTCAGCCAATTGTACAGCAGGTAAATGGCAGGGACAATAAAACAGAACAGAACAGTGTCTGCTGCTGTTCTCCTGGGCCAAAATGTCAGCATGGTCTTGTTTCAACCTTCAGCTTAATCGAACAATTAAAATTACTGATTGGCTGTCAAGTGAACAGGTGTGTGTGTGTGTGTGTGTGTGTGTGTGGCTTTGCAAGCTTGAGCGTCAAGGATTACTAGTCACACTCCATCATTCTCCTTCAGACATTTTGATAGACGAGACACAAGTGGAGCTCAAACTGTCGCATCAATAATTCATAAAGAACCAGTTAATCTTTGAGTGTTTGACACGGCTCTGATGCAGCAGAGCAGGTGGAGGTCGGCGTGGTGGCGTGCTGTAGCTGCCCTCACCTTCCTGAAGTCCTGCACAGAGACAATTCCTGTGCGGGTGCGGTCAGATGTTAGGAAGCAGCGTCTGATGGCGGTCCAGGAGGGGCGAACCACATCATAGATCCTCAGCATGACCTCCACGCACTCTTTGCTCAGAACACCCTGGCTCGTCTGAATCGGACCAGACCATGCAGCATCCCATCAGAGCACGAGGCCCAAACAGGAAGACGTCAACAACAACAAACAAAGGTGAGAGCCCCCACGTTATCGTTAATATTTCACTTCTTCACAAGCTGAGACTCAAAGTGTTTTTTGTTTTTTTTGTTGTTCTGTGATCAGATAAAGAGGTTTTGTCTGCAAACTTGTGTACGGACACACCATCGCATCAGATAAGATGCAGGGGGTCTCTGCAATTTTACACAGATGGTGGGTTTGGTTGAGACAATGCAGGTTTTTGTGATTCCAAAGTTGGTTTGGAAGGTTGCAGCTCGTGGGTTGCCAGATTAGGCCCTCACCCACACGCTCCGCCGAAGCTTGGGGCTAGGCTTAGTTGCTCTGTGGGGGTCCTTTTAGAACGTGCCCACCCGTGTGTCATTGTTCAAAGCTTCGTATACACCTCCCCATGCCAAAAAAAGCACTGCAAATCACCAAACTTGCCCAATTTGCTTGTCATGGGAGGCGATAGTCGAGAGCCTGAGGGTGGGAGGTCCCTGCTGAGTTTACACAATCTGGCAACCCGTCGCCTATCTCCGCCCCCTCACATTCCAGAGCCCCCCCCACTCACACACACACACACACACACACACTGTTACTGTACTGTAACCTAATTTAAACTTGCAGCCAATAAAACCACAATAGATCAGACCTTAAACAGAGCAAAGGAGAGAGACTACGGAGTTAATTTGAAATGTGCTAATGTGCTGCTCAGCATGGGTATGTGTAGCTGAAAGTACATACCCTGTGTCCCAATTTCACTAAACTCCAACTGTGATGACTGTGTACACAAGGATGCATGAGGGAAAAGTAACACATCCTAAGTCATTTGATTACTCAGTCGCGGACAGTATTGTGCCATGTAAACAGAGTAGAGGAGAACATTTGAGGAGGCCAAAAAACCTCCATAATATCGAAGAATGAAGACCCCAGCATTTAGCATCTAACATAACGGTGGTGATGGGGACTTTTTGTGTTGGGTCACAACAACCACTGCTTTATGTAATTGGCCTTTTTCCCAAGCAGACATTTTGACTTGTCACAGTAGTAAAAAAAAAACAAAAAAAAAATCAGGTGTAACTACTAACATTAACCACAGCTCTGTTCTAGTAAGCCATGACAAGCATGACAGTGATACCCCAAAAAGGTGAAAATCGAAATTCAGCCATCATTCATCTCATTATTCACACCTGTGCTTTTTCTACTGTCAGATATCAAAATGTGTTCTGTGAAAAAAAAAGCACATTGAGATTAAAATGAAATGATTTCATTGGCTGTATTTAGAGAGAAACAATGATTGTCAATGATTGTGTATGCACAAACAGGGGGTCCCATCATAAAATAAATGTCTAAATGTACATGTGGTTCACAAAACAGATCTGTATGCAGCAGAATCATTTCAAATAATAATTTTTCCAAAGTCACAGCTAAATATGATGTCTGTTCAAAAATGTAAGATGGATTTGGGACACACTTATTATCTCACAAGAGCGTATTTCATGTAGACACTAAATTGCAGAATAACATTACCGATGTAATAGGAAGAGGGAGTTTAAGTCGATCAAATGCCCTCTTGGCCTCTGCTGGTTTTAAGTTCAGGAGGAAGTGACGAAGGAAGTTGTGATATGAAACACAGCCATTATTCATGATGTCAAACTTCACAGCCAGATGCTGAAACTGCTCCCGAGTCATTTCGATGCTGAGAGACTGGAGGATCTCTGTAACACACATTCAGTCATTATCATTAGCATACAGCAGGAAGAAGGAATGGTGTCATAAGTGTCATATATGATTGTCTGTGGTTTGCTGCTCACCCAGGAAGGAGGTAGTGCTGATGTGTCCCTCTTGTTGGGGATCTTCCTTGGTACAGTTCCTTTGGATCTCCTTCCAGCAGCGCTGCACCGCCCCACGCAGCCGCCTCTCCATGCTGCCCGGCGGGTTTCCTGTTCCCGGCCTCCCCACTGAGGCGGGACGCCTGGAGGTGCACTGGGGGCCAGATTGGGAGAGGAATGAGGGGAGGTCAGGAGTGAGACGTTCATTCGATTCATGAGATAATTCCACTTGCTTCCAATGCACTTTCACACCATGTTTGAAAAAGACACTGCCAAATGTCAAATATCTCCAAAAATATAAACTCTTTTACAAAATAAGTTTCTGAAGAAATGTAAGGTGAGACAAAGGCTACATAGTTGCTGGATCATAAAGTTTTTGTTATTTACACAAATTTGACTGCCGGAGTGTTTTTGTAGTCTGTGTTTATTCGCCCCAAACAGACTATATATAAAGATGGACGACACATCTCCACTTCCTCCCACTGTGCAAAAATGAAGCCAAAATATATATATATACGGCCGCTGCCATTTCGCGCTGGTGACGTCACTTGGAGTTTGCGCAGTATTGCTCGGGCGGTGGATGTCCCAATGTCCCGTCCATACACCCGTCTGACCCAACCATAGTCAATCACAGCTGTCAATCTTGACGCCTCACCCCCTTTTTATGGCATCAAATAACTCATTTAAAACCAAACTTATCAGAAAAATGAACACTTGAACAAACACCAGCGTGATAAGAAATACATGAAAGTAGCAGGACATTTGACAGGGATCCAACAAGTAAAACTGAGTGAGAGAGGTCATTATTGTGCACCAAGGTACACAGAACCAAGGTACTCTACAAAATATAATTTATGTTTTTGCAACAAATCTTTTTCTGTGCTCAAAGTGTAGTTTCCAGACTTCTCGTAGCAACGAACTGAGCTTGTCTGGCTTTGTGAAGCAGCTGGTGTCTTCATGCATCACAGATCATACTGCAGCATTCAAGTCTATCCTGTCAAGGGCTGTACCTCGGTACGTTGCAGAATGGCACCTACAGTCTTTGGGCAACGAGATTTTGTTGCTGAGACTGCTTCTCGGAGCTCAAGGGAAGGCAGTGGGACGTTGTTGGTGGGACCCCCTGCTTCTGTGTGGGAGGTCAGACCCATAGCACCAAAGTGCCACAGAAACTCTCTGTACGGCAGCTTCTTCTGCTCATTCACAGGCATCTGACTCCACACACACTCAAACTGTGAAGCAAAAGGAAACACACACATAATAATCATCCGCACTGGGGGGACTAATACCCCAAAGAGAGTTACACACAGCACGTAAATTGGCTTTTCAGATGACTAACTATCTCGCGCAGTCAATAATTATCAGCAAAGATAAATTAGATTTTGATTAGAATAATTAAAGAAAACAGATCAGACTAAAAAGAATGGAACTGGGGGAAAAAAAACAAAATTCAGATTCATCTTCTCATTTGTAACCATGGACTGATGCCAGTGTGTGTTGTTTCAGCTTGAAAGCACTGGGAGAGTTGTTGGAAATGTGCTTTATTCTTGAATGTCTCCTCTTTGAATTCTCTGAATTATATTGCATTATAAGCAGTAGTAAACACTTTTCCTGGCTTTACCTGATCATTTGTGAGTCTCAGGTAATCACAAAGCTTTCTGAACTGCTCTTTAGAGATTGCAGTGCTGTTGGGGTCCAGATCCATCAGCTCTTGAGGTGATTTCATACAAGTGACTTGAGACAACTTAATGGATCTGCTGCAGATGCTCTGTGATTTCAGTGGTCTTGGTCTGGATAGGGGATCTGGTTTTAGTCCCCTTCTCCCAGGTCCAACTCACGCACCTCTCTGCTGATATCTACAGCATTATGAAAAGAAGCATACAAGACCAACATGCTCTATATGGGGCATACAGGGAGGGATGACAAGGAACTAAAAGAATGGTTCAACATTTTAGGGCAATACACTTATCCGCTTGCTTTCTGAGAGTGAGATGAAAAGATAGGTATCAATCTCATGTCTGTGTGTTGAGTACAGAGCTGGAGTCAGGATGTGGTTAGCCTAGCTTAACATAACAAGGCTAAGAGTCTATAACCTCGCTAGCGGCTTTGTGAGATTGTACTTAGGCTAACATGTTCACAATGACAATCCTAAAATGTAGATGCTAAGCAAGTATAATGGTGACCATATTCACCATATTAGCATGCTAACATTGGCTATTTAGTGTAAACACAAAGTACAGCTTAGGCTGATGAGAATGCAGTTTTGCAGGTATTTGATCATAAACCAAAGTACTGGACAAATAGAAATGTTGGCCTGAAGATGGTGCTAGATCAAAAGTAACGGGATTACCAAAGTCATTACAATTCATCCTTAGGGGAACATGAATGTGCAAACTTTTATATGACAATCCATCAAGTAGTTGTTAAAATATGTGGTGAACCAACCAATACTGCCATCCCTAGAGCCACACTGCTGGCTAGAAATACACCTACCAACACCTCTAAAGCTCACTAATTAACACTTGTCTCATTTATTCTCCCTGAAAAGAGAGAGAAATGTAAAAAGGGGGAATTATGCGCTGGAACTGGAACTGACTCACTGCAGATTGCCTCTTCGAGGCCTTTGAAGGCTCTCTCACACTCCTCCGTCTGGCAAACCTTGTTGGGAGCCAACACCCTTGTTAGGTGTGTCAAGACAGCAGATCGCTCAGACAAATGTGGTATGAACTTCCTGTACCATCCCATGAAAGCTTGGACCCTCTTGCCTTGATGGCTTTGACTCTGCCCACCTGTGGTCTGATTAGGCCATATCAAATCACACACTCCATAAGCTGCTTTACGCCGAGGAATTGTTCCGGCATGTAGCTCCCCAAAATTACAAAATGGTCACTTTAAAGTTGTTGGTAGGCTGATATTTCACTTTGGACAGAGCCACTGTTTTCTAGCTAGGGTAACTCCATCCTGCCCTCATCTTTGTACTTAACCCACAGACATGATATTAATATCAATCTTCTCATTGGCAAAACAGCACAAATGTATATCTCCAAAATGTTGAACTATTCCTCCAAAGGGGACCTATTTTTTATTTTTATTCAGGGACATCACTAGAGTAGCTTTGCATGATGTTGGTGTTTACACTGCCAGCACAGGTGCGTTGGACCATCAGGAGGAGCGGGTTTTCAGGCCCGGGCTCTGTGAGTCAGATGGTTAGAGTCAGCTAGCTAAGAGCAGAGATATAGATATATATCTATGGCAAAGAGCACCGCTAGATGCACAGCTAACTAGCTCACGGCAGCTACAGTTAGCAGTAGTTAGCAATTACTTTAGCAACAAGTGAAGCCATCTGTCCATCAAGAAACGAACCAACTCTCCTTCACAACAGAAAAAGAATTTTCTGCGAGACAAAACCTGAAGAGTAATCCTGAGCAGAGCAGCTGAATAACTCAGACAGACTGAGTGGGTGGATGAGCACGTCCCTCTACTTTTTTACATTTCTTTTATTTTCAGTGCTGTCACTGCTGTGCCTGAAGCAGATGACCATATGAGGAAAAGGTAGAAAAAACTGTTGAAAACGGAGCGTTCAGAGCAGTCTGAAGCCTGAGCTTTTGGCTCATAAGGATTACTCTTATATACGTTCACCTCATTATTTAGCAACTTTGGCAACGTTTAATATGAATATCCAACACTGTAACATTATAGATATGACAGAAAATAAGGAAAAGCACAATAGGTCCCCTTTAAATATCTTTGGAAACTGCTTCTCTTACCAGTGGGCTCTGTGATTGAAACTTGTTGAGGAAATCCTTCCAGTTAACAGTGCAGTTCTCACAGTCCAGCTCCAGTTTGGTCAACATGTATCTGTACTGTTTGTCTGATAGGTGGGCACAAAAATTCTCCAGCACCTGACGAAATTCCAGAGCTTTGACCATCCCTATGCCGCTCCGGTCAAAGGCCAAGAATGCCTGGAAGACAGAAAGAGCCACAGAAAGGTGATCAGCTGAAAGAGAAATGGATGACAGAGAAACAAAGCATCTGGTTGTAAGCCTCACCTTATACAGATGAGGTGCTGAGGCAGAAACTAGTTCTCGCATCCTAGCCAGGGCCACACCTGGACTGAGGCTGTACAAAGACTCTATCTGACGCACAGCATCAGGGGAAACAGGAGGAGGTTCACACTTCTCTGCTTTACAGTCAAACGCAGACAGGAAATCCATGTAAGCTAGCCTCTTGCAGTTATCATCTATGGAAACCTTGAGCCTAAAGAGAAAAGAGGGAGGAATTGAAACACAGAGAAGTTGGTTCCACACTTTACCTGACTTTTACTCAAATGCCTTGGCACTTGGATGGATTGTCAGGAAGTTTGGTACAGATATTCAATGTTTCCGCAAAATATGCTGTACTAACTGGTGATCCCCTGACTTTTCAAATCATATTGAAAAATCAATTTGAATTTTCTTTTGGTTTATGCCCAAATACCTGCAAAACAGGGGACTGCCTATTGTTCCGACGGCTCATTATTCGGAAACCCCAATTGTTCGAAAAATGTCTCACTGGCCCATTTGTGCTGCAGCCCGTTTTCTCGACCATTGGTCTGAACACATTTCTCAGAAAATACGCACTCTCCCTGCAGATGTTAGTTCAGTGACTGCCATTCAGTGCTTAATGTATAAATCAGGATGTCCATGGACACAGAGAGGGTGATGGTCCGGTGGGTCAGGGGGAGAGAAAAAGTCACAAACACACCCAAAAATCCACAGAGCCTGGAGCACATTGGAAAATGCCTTGGTGCTACCTGTGAAAAGGAAAAATTAATCAAAGCATTCACAATAATCCACCACAGGTGGGCAAAGTCGCAGCCATCCGGGCTTATCCTGTCCCTACAACAAAGAAGAGGGTCCAAGCTTTCATGGCACTAATAGGATGGTACAAGAAGTTCATACCACATTTGTTTGAGCAATCTGCTGTCTTGACACACCTGACAAGGATGTCGGCTCCCAACAAGGTTTGCCGGATGGAGGAGTGTGAGAGAGCCTTCAAAAACCTCAAAGAGGCAATCTGCAGTGACTCAGTTGTCGACAGCCCAGACTTTTCCAAACCATTCATCCTGCAGACAGACGCTTCTGGAGTTGGGGGTAAATGGAATTGGAGTAGTTGGTAAGAAACCGAACTAAGTGGTTCTGTCTGTCTATCGATCTCCTCCGATCCTCTTGAAGAAAAAAAAGTTTTGTGTACTCCCTTTTCGCTCCATTCTGTTCACCTCCTACTGTGGGTGGGGCTCTTCTATCAACTTAGTATAAAAGTCATCAAATGTCAACATGAAAGAAAGTCAATAGTAGTGTCACGTTTTCCATTGTTGTCTGTCCCACAACTGGGGACAACCAAAACAGAGCATGAAAATGATGATGATCCTTTTCTACAATGTATATCTGAAACGTTTTGGCTTGTCAAACACAGTGAAAACCTGGAACCAACACCTTGTGGGTTCTTACAAATTCACATTACGGACAGCTCCAGGTTATGGGTCATTAAGTTCCTGTTGCGCAAAAGAGCTGCCAAACAGATCTGAGAATGTTTTGTGAATGAATATGATAAGAGGTAAATCTGGGGTATGTGTGGGTAAGTATGTTTATGTTGATGGGTGTGCAGGGGATGAATGATTTTTATTGATTTTCTTTACGTATTTAAATATGTAACCATGTTTTCTTTGTTGTGTGTGAAGCACACTGAGTTTACATTGTATACATTTGACTTTTGAGAATGTTTTTTTAATGTATTTTAAGGTCTCTAGGGGACATTGTCTCCTGCCTATATCATTCAAATCATAGATTATTTGTTTGCTTACTTAAAACCGCACAAGCTGCCACATGAGGGACAGCTCAAAGAGCAAATATTACCAAATATTAACAGTCTGAAGCACCTCATTACCCATACCACAGAAAATATACAACTACATTCTTAAAATGTTTGCATAGCCCAGTTTCAAATGATAATCTACATAAGAATGAATTCACAGGCCCTAGTGTATTTCTCTCATTGTGGTCTTTGGTCCGATTGTGTTTGATATGTCTCTACACAGAATGTAAAAGGTGGAGTTGACCTGCGCAGGTGATTTACAAGCTGCTCTCTCTGGATGGAGCAGCTGTAGGTGTGCAACAGGCTCAGCAGCTCCTTCACTGTCACTGTACCATCTCCCTTCGTTTCCAGGTGAGTCAGGCAGTCCCTCAACCCCTCATAGTTCTCCTGCAGAGTCTGCCTATGGACAGACCAACAAGAGCTCATGATATGACCATCAAACTTGCGCTGCTTGGCTTTTATAGCCGTTATCAGTGAAGTATGTCTGTTCAGAAGTACAAATATTTCACCAGAAAACAAATATGAGAAAACAAACATTCTGAAAAGCCCTCTCCTCAAGTCAAACAACTGTTAAACAAAAATGTTTTTCTTTTTTTGTTTTCTGGCCATACCTATTGTAAAGCTTCCACAAAGTTGCGGAAATTACTAAACCCTGTTGCATGGCATATTTTAATAATGGCTCAGTAATAATCACAGCATGTGCAAAATGTTTCTGCACAGGGCTTAAATGTTTGTTTATCCCCACCCCCTGGGGTAAGAAGCTAATTTAAGAGAGTAAAATAACAGCATATGTAGAAATGAAATGTATTGACACTCTGGGATCCAGAGCAAAGTACGTTCAGAAACAAAATCTGTAAATATCAATCAATAAATATATTCTTTGTGGTTCAGTTAGGGCATATATCCTGCCTGGGTCATTAAGGAAACTATACAAACTGTGTGTATTGTGTATTATGTGTGTATTATGCCTGTTATGGACCTCATTTAGTTTAAAAGTGAATTGAGCAAATTAAAGTTTAAACGTTTAGAATCACTGAAATGCTGAAATGTTTTTTTATTTGCTTCGATGGCTGCATGTATTATGTTTAACTATATTAAATCTTCTGTGTTTCAGGTCCAAAACGTATAAATCACCACTTTTTTTTATATCAAGCTTAATCACGTTTTTTTTTGTTAATTGACATAAATTTTAGTTTGAGTTTGTTTAATTTCTTTTTGTTGTTAGGCTATTTAAGAAATATCTGGCCTGTGGGTTGAATAATCTAAAACGAATCTGAGACCTCTAATGTATGGAAGTGTTCAATAAATTAAAAGAATAAAAAAGACATTATGAAATAAATAATCAATTGTGTAACATATATGAAAGAACCAACAATTTGTGAAATCATTGAAAAGTTATTAAAACGCATTATTGTGAAATTGTATTTCACAATTCATAACATCTTTATTTCAAAAGTCAGTTTTTGTTGAAGGGAGTCAGTTGAGGTATTCCAGGCACATGCAACGGTGGGGAGAGACCGAGGGGCAGACCCAGAGCATGCTGGAAGAAATACATATCCCATCTGGCCTGGGAAAGCTTCAGGATCCCCCAGGAAGAGCTGGAGAGTGTGGCTAAGGAGAGGGACATCTGGGCTACTGACCTGGAGAAGTGGCAATGTAAAATTGTACAACGTACCCTTCTTCACTTACTCTATACACTCCAGTGAGGCAGCATCAGAGGAAACCGGTCTGTCAGGGTCCTGTTTGGCAACAGTTTGGTTCAGCTTCTGGCTCAGAGGCCTGAGTTCCCCGTCATGATAAAACCCCAGCTTTTCCAGGAAGTCACAAACCGCGACACAGCCACGGCTCTCTGGGTCATACCTGTCAAAATGAAGTTAAAAGCTGTGGCTGGCACAGAGAAGAGCACTTCACTGCATGATGTAGTAATTGTGTTGCCTCAGCTGGGTATCTCGTACCTCAACCAAAGCTGGTCAAACTCGTGGGAAGAGCATAGGTGAAGAGGAATCCCCTCAAGCTCTTTTTATGGATCCAGCCCTGGCTGTCAGTGTCAAATTGGCACAGCATCTGATGAGAAAGAAGAATGGGTACAGATCTTTGCATCATGCAAAGAATAATATTAATATATAATAATTCGATGTGTACTTTCTCTAGGTTTTGCTGACCTTCGACATGTCTGCCCACTTGTAGCGTGCTTCACAGGCCAGGAGTTCATGGAGCTGCTCTTGTCTGTCAGGCAAGAGAGAAAACCCAACACAGAAGCACACTAAAGAGCCAACTCTCCTCAAAATGGCCAAACATCAGTAAAAACCACCATCTCAGACTCACACACTGGCTGTTTGTGTCCCTTGTTTGCGTTTGCCATTATTTTTGACAACATCGACAAATTCTGCGTAGTTTAGGTTGCCTCCGGGATGCAGGCCGATCAGATCCAGCAGCCACTGGTACTCTCCCTCCCTACAGAAAACTCCCAGGCTGTCATACAGCCTTTTGAAATTATGGCAGCCGACCACGCCTTTACGCTTCCTGTCCATCAGGCAGAACGCTGTCAGGTTGTCCTGATGGGAAGAGATTGGGTTATCAGGACAGAGACATTCTGTCATTGATTGAATAGCTGTGTGTGCTGTGGTGACTGTGACCACACGCTGGTAGATCCTAAAAGTTAATTTCCTGTGTTTCCTGAGTTTTCACATTCCGAGAAAATGAAGTTATAATCCTTGAAGGTGCCCTGCGGAGTTTTCTTGTAAATAAACAAACGTTATGCGAGTGTTTCTCACCAAAACACATTGTGTGTATCCTTGAGCTCTAACAAATGTGGTGAATGCATTTCCTTCCTCATAAAACATTTGGAAAGTATTTCAAATCCAGCATTGTTTACGTTCATGTGTACCTGCAAGCAGGCTTCGTCCCTGCCTTTGTTGGCACATTGCTTTTAGTCCTTGTTGATGTGGTGACACCTGTTGTTACTCATGTTGTCGTGTCCTTGAGCAAGACACTGAACCTTAAGTTGCTCCCGATGGAGACCAGCACCTTGCATGGCAGCTCGGTCACCATCGGTGTGTGAATGTGTGAATGAGACCTTAACTGTTAAGCACTTTGGGAACCGTGAAGGTTGAAAAGCACTATATACGTGAGACCATTTACCAGATTTTCATTCAGAATAACACATCTATTGTCCTCTGGGGGGTGCAGACACGGCTTGAGCACCTACACTGTAAGAATGCGACAGAAGAAGAGCAGCTCATGAATCTGATTGTAGCATGCTCTGTATCCTCTGCCACCTTGTGTACTTGCCATTGCTGCTTGTCTAAAGCAAGCACACCGGAAGTTAATGTCTCTTTGTTAAACTTTCACAGTGGCTGCATATAGCTTTCTATACATCGATACATATCCCTATCGTATGTCATTATTGTTGTAGGTACCATTGGAACACCAAAGGGGAATTCATTAATTTTGTGACCGGACATTGAAAAGTAAACAGTCACACCTCTCCTCCAATCACTTCCTGTTTCCTGACTTCCCCTGGATAACGTCCCTGGCGGGGTCAACAGAACTTCAGCTTCCCTATTCCTCTTCTCTTCCTCTCTTACCGCTTCCTGCTCACCTGATGGCCCTCTGAACTCCTTTTCTTACGGCAGTGACACAAGATCCTAAGCCTAAGATCCCTGTCAACAAGCTGAGTTACCTAACTTTACAAGACACGGGAGAAACAAAGCCAGTTACAGCCGAGCCGCTAACTCTGTAAGGAGAACGAAGGACGGAGCAACCGGTATCTCCGATCTGGATCATCGGGACTGCACAACAAGGACTGCACAGCAAGGATTTCAAACGGAACCTCAATTTTTCCCAGCCTGGCTCTTCCACAACCAGCAGAATTGCCAGCTAACAAAGCAACTCGGCAGAATAAATAACTGGGCATATCTAGCTTGCATAGTGTAAGGGTAACAGTTAAGCACATGTTTACTGTTAACATTCACTATACATGTGTTTTATTGACGTTTATTGTTATGATGGGCGGCATGGTGGCGCAGTGGTTAGCACTGTTGCAAGGGAGGTAAAGCTGGTTAGAGCGGGTTGTGGGTTGTCGAAGTGTCCTTGAGCAAGACACTGAACCCTAAGTTGCTCCCAATGGAGACCAGCACCTTGCATGGCAGCTCGGTCACCATTGGTGTGTGAATGTGTGAGACTTAACTGTAAAAGTGCTTTGGGAACCGTGAAGGTTGAAAAGCGCTATATAAGTGATCATTTACCATTTACCATTTGATGTGTTTTCACAGTTAGGTTTTTGGGTAGCCACTCTGCTAAGTGGATGTTTGTTATCCTGCACACACACATATTCATAGAACTACTTATATCCAGTAACTACTCTGCAGCGCACCACTACCAAAACAGACACTCAAATTCGGACGGAGCATTTCTAGCCTTTACGGCACTTGTTTAGCAGCCCAGGAAACTCACAGACCGATTGCATGCGTTGTCGATCTCACGCGATGCTACTCAGCCAATCAAATCTGTGCATTCCGATAAGCATTGCGACTCAAGTCGGAGTGTGTTTTTTTGAGAATCCTTTAAGGAACTAATTGTGAATTCCCAAGTAAACACACAGTTGCTACTTGTCATAACCATGAAGTACTAAAGTCAGTATGATGTTCCACTTAAAGGGAAGGCAGTGATTAAGTAATTAGTCATTAATGAGGTGTTACTAGTTTTGTGCCACTGAGCGTCTTGTTCAGAGTTGATCAGCCAATTCAAGTCATTCTTTTTAAGACATCCTCATTCTTTTGATTAAACTAGCAGGTGAATGCATTGCTGCTTGTAAGCAGGTCTGAAAGATTTCCTGCAAACATCTTCCTTACCCCATGGACGATCTTGATCCTGGCCCTTATGGCAGCCAGGCATTGCTCAGCACAAGTTGGCAGGGGGTCCACCTCATCCTTATCACCATGACCCTCAGAGCCCTGCTGCCCGCCTCTGGCTGTTGCCTCTACAGAAACCATGGCGAAAAGAGAGGTTAAATATGATATTTGGCCTTTTAATCAGACGCTCAATTAAGTGGTTCCCCTAAATTCCTAGCCTTTGTGAAGGGATTATACCCAACAAATTGGAATTTTTGTTCCATTTTGTGAATTATTTGTTCTTTTTCCACGCTCCACAGAATGCCCTTCATGTCTGGAAAGCACACTGGGCATTTAACTGCCTGACCTAATTCACATTTAATTAGAAGCATACTTGTATTCTAAATCTAGGAAACTCCATTTGTATGCCTTGCAAACATGACTAACTTTACGTCCTGGTTCTGTTTAATGATTCTTCTCTTTTTTGTTATTCTTTCTACTGTGTTTCTATTTTTTTTTATTTTTTTTTAGAGGATACAAATTAGAGCGATGCCCTGCTGCTCTGTTTTCTGCTTCCAAAGCACACAATTAGCCCAAACAAGCAGAAATGAGTGCGAGTGTGCTTCTTTGCTCTGCTAATGAGAGACGAAGAGGCTCACTCTTACTCTATTTATAATCCAGGATGATTTCTCCAATGGCTCATGTGCTAAGAAAGACATCATTTTACAGGAAGCAGGGGGCTTATGTTTGATCACCGTGGGTGGGGTAGGAGTTTGGATGCAAGGCAAGATGGAGTGGAGGGGGGCGGGAGCCTGGTGGGGAGTAGGAAGGGATTTTTAAAATCTCTATTTAAGCATTGAAAACCCTTCCACGCAGAACTGATGGGATTGCTGACGCCTCTGGTCAAGATGTTCTGGCTGCCGTTCTTCTAACTCACCCTCATACTTCGCCAGGAACACTGAACGCTTGATCCGTCCATCCCTGAAGCCCAGCAGTTCGGTGAACTTGTTGAAATTCTCATCGTCCAAGATGACCCAGCTGTCTTCCAGTATCTGGGGGCAAAAGAAGAGAAAGCAGGACAGGTTTGCTGCACTGCACTGTGCTGCAGGCCACCACACTTACTCTCACTCAAGTACAACAGGTACACGAGGAAACTTTACCTGTATCTTTTACTGACCAACTGTGGAAGAGTTGAAATGCCTAAATAAGAACAAATCAAAGAAACACAGTGAAATACAATGCACATTGTTGTGTGTGTTTACCCTTTATGTATTAGTTTACTGTGGCATAATTCAATGAAGAACATATGTTAAAAGAACAATGATTTAGTCTTTTGTCTTTAATAACTGAATGAATCATTTCCATGCCAAAATTCCACTATATTTTTGATTGATTTGTTTTTATTTAGGCATTTTAAATCTTCCAAAACAAACTGCTGTGGCTCCAGGACAAAACATAACATCACTGTGCATACACAGTAAACCATACTGTAGATTTTAAATCATAAAGGATAATTCTGGTTAATTATAACCTAGTTCCTATCGGTAATAACAACACTCTCCAAGTGTTAACTGCTGATATCCGGGAACACAATGGCAATTCAAAAAATTATTTATGATAGTGTACCCTAATTTAAACTTTAACATCTTAATGGAACAATAACTTGAACCAAAGCTGCAAATATGCCAAATGTATGGCAAAGAAATATTGTTGCCCCTCTCTTTTTTGATACAGAGCTACTGATAAATAACAGCCTCTGAACTAGGCCCAGGCACCCAGGAGCAATGCAATATTTTTGCCTCACACCTGGGTTCTAATAATGAAGATTCATTGATCATTAAGGTCAGATATGTACAGCCGGATATTTATGAAATCAGATGTCTTACTGTCTCCGTCATAATCAAACCACGTAATTCATATATATATGTATATACATATATATACATATATATATGTATATATACAGCACTTAACAAATTTATTAGACCACCTGTCATAAATATGAGAAAACACAAATATTTTAGAAATCTATCAAAAACTTAAAAAACTAAAACTAAAAATTGTATTGTTATTTATTAGGCAAATAACAAACTGGAACAACTAAGTAGTCCTTATTCACATATATTAACCAAAAATCTTAATATTTTGTATGACCTCCTTTGGCCCTGATAGCAGCTTGCATTCTTGCAACCACAAAACAAATTTTTCTGTTCAGGAATGCAAGTAAATAACTGTAATTTGGCATCTCAATCAAAAAATAATAATGTGCTTTACTATTTTTTTCTGCTTTTTGTAAAACAGTAAATTTGAGAATTCATGGATAACAACAATAATTATATTTTAGCATTAAAAATATCATTTTAATTTAGGGCAGCGGTGGCAAACACCTTACACTGGGTGGTGGTCTAATAAATTTGTTAACGAACATGTTGCACTGGGCTACATGTTCCTTCATTACCATGAACACACACACACACACACTGTGGTTTATTTTGACTCAAGCCCCAAATACCCACTAGAGCACTAGATTATGAAATTAAATTGAAATTTGAAAAATGAAACTATATATTTGGTGTTTTTAAAGATTTACATCTTCAGTAGGAACCAATGGGATTGGAGCTGAGAGTCACAGACAGAGAACGGAAGTCTCGTGCATTGAAAGACGAACTAGCACATTGTCAGTTTTGGTCTTTTAATGGGATTTGTTGACAATTAGTAAAATATAGAATAACACCAGACTTGTCCATTAAAATTCTTTGACATTATTGAAATATTCAGAATTCTTCTCCATATACAACCATTTACCTTTCTGTGTTTGAATTATTTCAAAAGTCATACTCCAAGCCCAGCACATGGGGTCATTGTCAATGACCCACTCTCATTCTGAGATAGGTGAAAGGTAGGTACATTTCTTAGATCTATCACAATTCACATTTGGAGTAAGAAAGCCAATAGGAGGCTTGTATCAGCAGTTCACTTCCTCTGAGTCAGACTGCATGGATGGTGTAAAAACAGTAGAATGGCATTCAGCTTTTAAAGGAAATGTACATTTCAGTGCAAATTTTAAATATAAGTACAAAATATATCTACTATGTACACATTGGCAGGGTGCAGTATGTCTGTTCTGTGCTGTCGAGATTGGTCATGTAGCTTTTATTTGTTCCCCACTCACCTTCCATACATCGGCCTCTGACAGTGTCCCACCAGAGCTGTGGGTTATGGCCTGGATGCCATCAGTCTGGCTGTTGTTGCGTTGCTCTAACCTTGATCTAATGCTCTGAAAAACATGGTCCAGGATGGTGCAGGAGTCTGGAGTGACCTGCAGGCTAGATGGAGGCCGCTGTCCCCTGACTAACTGCAGGGTCGACTGAGGTGATATGCATGGCCTGTAGGGCAGATTGTTTAGAGCACAGTACAGAAGTGGACTACAAATAGCCAGGGTTACATCATCTTGATGGCTACCTGTAGGTAGGTCTGCTTGCACAAGACCAAGTGACCAAAATGGAGTTCCAGTCCTGTTACAAGTCAAGAGTGAGACCAAAGCAAATCATTGTTTTTTGCAGGACCATGTCTAAGCGTAAGTGTTCAAATTCTTGGAATGTGGTACTAATGTGTCTTCTGTGATTTCATACCAAACAAATCATGTCTTTTTTTAAGGTGGAAGCACATCCAATAATGAAGAAAACTTGTACTTTCTTGTCCAATCTTCACTTTGATGAATATAAGAATGAAAACTTGTTTGGCCCAAGCACAAATCTGATATAAGAGAAAAAATTGGTACACACTTATGCATGGATACGACATACCAATAACATGCAGTAATCTACTTGTCTTCAATTCAGTCGTTATACAACACGTCATGTGACATGAACAGGTCATACATGGAGTGTCTTCATAGAGTCCACATGCACATCATATGATACAGAACTGTGGGTTACATTGTAACCGTTGTTGTCTGAGTGAAGAGACTATCTCTCCACCCAGCTTCACATTCCATGTGTATGGGGAATGTCCCCACCTGACTATATGGACTCTATATTTACAAACCCCTGAGCTGACAGCCCAGACGCTGACTGCGGCCGCTGTATGCATAGATGCAAGGTGCTACCAGAGTCCAACTGACAGATTTAAGTGGCAGCCCAACACAGGCCACTGTCTGGCCACCTGTTGGAGCACCATAGACAATATCTACCACTGAGTAGCACGCAAAACCACCTCCCCAAAGGGAGCAGATGCAGCCACATGCAGTTGGTAGAATCGGATGAACGGAGACGGTGTCGACCCATCATCCGGTCTAAACTTGCAAAGCCCTTCCTGATCCCGCTTTACCCCAAACCACAACACCTTCCAACAGTACGAGTATGCTGCCCTCGTAGATGGAGCCCGCACCCCTGAAGAGGGCCCCTTCAGGGACCAGGCCCAAAGCTGAAGCGCCTGGGGAAAGGGGTGAAACAGAACCCCTTCAGCCTGTGAAAGCAGATCCTTCCAGACTGGGAGCTCTCATGGCACCCCACATATCAACGTTGAGATATCTGAGAACCAGACCATGTGAGGCCAGTTTGGGACTATCAGGACTAGCCACACTTCCTCTAACTGAATCCTCTGCAGGAGAGGAGGAAGGAGGCCAAATGCATCTGGAAGGCCTTGAGGCCACTGATGGGCTATGGCATCTGTACAGACGGGAGGGGAGGGTCGTCCTTACAAAAGAACAGGGAGCAGTGGGTTGACTCCCTGGAGAAGTGGGTTGACTCCCTGGTGGCGAACAGATCCATGACTGCTGTCCCAAAGCAACACCAGATCTCTGCCACCACCTCCGGGTGAAGACTCCCTTCTCCCAGGCTTAGGCCTCTTCTGGACAGGCAGTCCACTGCCTGATTCTCCAGCCCAGGCACCTGAACAGCTCTGAGGGATAGAGGGCGTGGAGACGCCAACAACCTCAGCTCGTGTGCAAGTCTGCAAAGGCGAGGGGAGCCAAGGCCTCCCTGCCTCAACAGCACATGGCAACCTTGCGGGTGTGGCAGGAATTTTCGTAGAGCGTGTTAAGCAGCCCTCAATTCTAGCACATTGATAAGCTGGGAAGCTCACCTGCTGCTCCAGCAGCCCCCAATTCCTGTGCCCTCGTGCACCGCGCCCCAGCCTACCAGGGATGCGTCTGATCACCGGCTGCCATGACGTGGCTATGGCTCAGGCAAGACACACATTAATCATCCCATCTTCTGCAGGTATACGCACCGCAAAGCCTGCACAGAAGTGAACCCCTGCATGCAACCCCTCCATTTTTTTTTCATTTCTCTTTGGAAATGTGAAGAGAAGCACACTCTGTGGTTTCACACCGAACAAAGCCGGATTCCACATTGGAGTTAAACCCAGGCATGGAAGAAGGCACAGCCCGTATGGTGCACTTCTATCGATTCCACAACGCGGTCACCCGAACACGTCATCAGGCCTCGCCACACCTGTGCCTTATATTCCCGTGTGTGCCAGTACTACTGGTGTGTCTTAAATAATTATCCACATCATCTGTCAGGTGAGGACATTCCTCATATATATGGAATTTGTAGCTGGGTGAAGCGATAGATACGATAGAGAACAAAGCTTATACCCTGCAGCTCCCACGTAAAGCTGAACACAAGTCATTGAGACGTTCTCTGTTAACAAAAACTAAAATAAGAGATCAAGTAACTCCTGTTTTACAAACCCACACCGGCTCCCTGTATCTTTTAGAAGTGATTTCAAAGACATTGTCTTAATCTTTACAGCAATAAATGGCGCCCACTTTTATATCACAGACTCCCGATCGTTTCATGATCCTCCCTGAACCCTAAGATCCTCCACAGCTGCTCTTTTAACTATTCCCACGGTCGCCACAAAAACCTTTGGGGATGGTACTTTTAGCCAACACGGTCGCCACAAAAATATGGAACATTCTGCCTTTTAATATTAGATTTGCTGACAGTTTTAAAGACAATTCAAACGCATCTTTTTGAAAAGGCTTTAACTAGCAGCTGTCTGTTTTATTATTTCTAAAGACACAGTGTTAATGCTATTTTATAAATAGTAACACTCTTTTCCCCCCTTTTCTCCCTTCCTCCTTGTGCATGGTTTTAAACTTGATTTTGACAGGTGCCACTTTTCATTTTTGGTATGAGCAATCAGATTCATTTACAACAGTAAATGCAATGCTGCTATAGTTGATACAACAGTTTGTCTTTCTCTATGCTCACCTCTCCTTGTGGGATGAGGATGTGTATGTTTCCTCTGTTAGTGGTACTCCCAGGTTTCTGAGAAAGCCAGTGTAATAAACCAACTTAGAAGACGAACTGCCAGGTGTAGAGTTGGAGGCCTCACAGAGCCTGGAAACACAAGGAGAAGGTTTGAGAGTAAGCTGAGAAAAACCCAAACTGAACCCTAAACTGAGCAAACAACATAGCATAACCATTTCACAGTCAAACATCCAATACGTAATATTGTCGCAACAAAGACAAATGCTTTTTTTTCATCATTGAAATGAATGAAACATTTTAAACTGTGTGGACTCAACCAGGGTGTACTTTTACGTTAAAGCTGTATCTTTTTGTTTGTGGGGTCTATTGGGGCAGAAGAAGTTTTTTATCTCTTGTCTAATTACACTTCCAGGAGGCACGTTTCATGTTTCTGATGATCTTACAAAGGTAAGTCCAATATTGACTCTCCTTTTAGCTCTATTTTGGTCTCCACCAACTCCTGAGAAAAATTGGCTTGCTAGATACCCCACTATATGTTGACCAGCTAGTTGCTAACTTTTTCTATCGGCTGTTTGGTGTTGGGCAGGTAGCACAGCGCCGGCCTTTTTGCTGAAAACAGCTGCCCTCTGCTGCTGGAAACAATGTTTGTGGAAAATGAAGGCCATGTAGCAAAAACAATGAGTCAAAAGAAGTGAAAAAACCTCCATAGAGCTGAGGGGAACTGCAGAGGTGAAACGTTTCTGTCAGTTTGTCACTTTAAGCGACACCTTTCACGTCACACAAAGTCACTGTATTCATCACTGATATAGAAAATATTGATTATAGTGCAGCTTTAAAGCAAATGAAGCCCACTTTAAAACCTTATGTGCATGTATGTTTACCGAAAAAAAATAGTTAAATCTTCATTAAATAATTAATTAGCATTAACACAATTCACATTTTAACAAACAAAATTAAATTGAAAAACAAATATAACATTCAGTCATTTATGTTTAATAACCAAATACCAATTAACTAACCAGTATCACTAACTTACTTACTTGAAAATATAAAAATTGAACATTAAACATTGAAAACCAAATTAGAGGTAAATGGTTTCATTCAAAAAAGGTTGTTTGCTCCACAAAAACTTCAACTTGTAAACCCTGTAATGTGTTTAACAGTTTCCAAAATACTTTTAGCCATTTAGTGAGAAAATACAGTTTACTCATCCTGGAACATTCTTAACTAAGCTGTACTTGACAGAGGCTACACAGCACTGACACATGGACTGAGTGTCCCAAGAAAGTTACCAGTAATCATTTTCTAAAGTGACAAGCCCCTGAAAAGACACTGTCAATTTTAAGCTGTAGCGTAATGTCTCATTCATAAACACAGCCCATTAAAAGAAAAAACTTTAAGCTCCACACTACACCTCAGATACTGGAACACGGTCCCCACATAAGAAAACACAAACAAGTTATTTTGGGAATAATTGTCTTCATCATTAGCCTCTCATGGTCATAAACTATATTTGCTTTTTTTCTGTTCATCATAAGCAATAAAATAGGAAATAAATTGTGCCTATTTTAAACTTAAAAATGATTTGTACATTGTAAATTAAATGTGGTCTAAGGTAGTACATAAAATATTAAAGTTAGTATATATACATATTATGTATATATACATTAAATATTGAATATGATATTAGTTCCTACCAAACATCCAGATTATTGCTCAGTAGGTCATCCATACACTGTAATAATTGAATCAGTACCCAGTAGTAAAAGAATAACTACAGTACAAGTTCTTTGTAAGATCCCAAATTGTTACCTCCTTATTCCATAACTTCACATGTTCCTCAGTACCTACATATGTATATTGGTACAGACTGTGCTGGCACACCATTTGTACAGAAGATTACACCATATATCTCCAGAGTAATTCCACTGTACGTTGTGGGCAGTAATCTAAAGCGTCACCAAAGTTCTGAAAAGTGCCCAAATGTTCCATGCACCAGCTGAGCTAACTGCGGGTACCTATTTTTCTATTTTTGATTGGCCTCAATCTCACAATGTCACACAATTTATCTTTGAGATATATGACTATATGGAATAGCCAGCCTTCATTCAGAAGTGGTCTCTCATTCAAGTAGGCTACAAATATTTGTTCCTTCAAGGGTGTGTGTGTCTCTGAGTGTTTTTCTTACTTGTTGAAGTGTGTGTCTGAGATGGGCATGCCATAACAGCTTAAGGTCTTCTTTAGATCTTCCTGTGTGACGTATCTAGTGTGCTGAGGGTCACACAGCTTCAGAGCTGCCAGCACTGAACTGAGCTCGTCCGGCAATAAATTATCCACCTTAATATATATGTACACACACAATGCACACAGACATAAAGCAAACACACATACAAATCAAATAGAGTATTAATAATTAAGCCCTTGCTTTTCTTTTGATCTCATCTTCTGTTTTCTTTCTCTGTTTGATCTCGTGGTGTATGCTACGTGGGCTATTCAATCACAGTACATTGTGTTAACGCTCACCATTCTCCATGAAGCAGATGTCACATACACTCTATCAGCACACCTCTCATCTGGTGTGTTTTGCTTCTCCTGGGGAAAAATAATCACAGTGCACATTTATGGCCTTGCATGGAAGTGTGCAACTAGGAAGTGCATACACACACGCACACGCGCACCCTAGCAAATGGTTATACATGCATACAGCGGCATCTTCAGTCTCCTCAGGGACTTCCAGGGGCTCAGCAGTATTAGCAGGGGAGCTGGGGTTGGGTCTCTCCAGGCGGGCCAGCTGAATGACCCCGGTGTGTTTTGGGTCCAGTACATTGAGCAGCTCTGTGATCTGTGAATGTTGGAGGCGGGGCCCGGTCCCACCTGGTATCTCCAGCAAATGTCGCAGGTCTGCCCGAGTGATAAAGCCTGCCTCCTTTTGGAAAGAAAAGCTATGTGAGCATTCTTCTTCAAATTGAATAGATTGTATTGTTTCACAGGGGTATGATGTTAGATATCATAGATATGCACAGAAAGGTATCGTCATGGACAGTGTAGTCAGGGCAAATGTGAAGCTGAGGTTAGAACTGTTAATTTATTTCATATGTGACTGACTGTTTCCAAAGGGTATTAAAGTCATCATTAGTGCAAACAATTAGTAATTGTTGTTAAAGGGGACCTATTATGCTAATTTCCAACTGTGTATTTTTAGTCTGGGACATCACTGGAGTAGCTTTGCATGATTCACAGTTCAAAAAAAGTCCTTATTCGTCTTATACTGGCGCTTTATGCAGCCCCTCAGTTCACCCTCTGTCTGAAACAAGCCGTTTTAGCGCCTGTCTCTTTAAGGCCGAAGCAGAGTGTTTCTGGGGGCCGGGCCTCACTGATTACTGTACAAAAACACACAACAGCAAAGCGGGCAGACGGCACGTTTCATCCAGTTCTTGAAAAGATGTTTATTTGATATTGTGGCCAAACAGTGTTTGTAGAATAGTTGTTCTTGATAGCAGTTTTACTGAAGCAATGACAACAAAGCTCGTTAAGAAAGATAACGAACTTTGTTATCTTGAGACAACACACAGAGACACACAGAGAATGTATATACAAATATTTAAAATTAGAGTAGAATATAAATAAAAGTAATATATACAGTTACTTGTATACATATACAGTGGAAAGCGCTTATAGATCATGTCTGTCCAGGTCACATTATTTTTCCACCATCTAATTGACATTTGTAGTAATTAGACTATTTACTAGATTTTGTTGACTCGTTGACTCAAAATACAGTACAGCGGTTTCAAAGGCTTTTCAGATTACTCTACCCATTAAATTACTTTACTTAGCTTAATACCTACTGTGGCGTGAAGAACACCAAGTTTTGCTGCTGTGTTTTGTTGGCTTTCCCATGAGGTTTTAGATTGAAACTGTATGTCCCATCTAATTGAAATGATGTCAATATTACTAATCTCTGTTGATTTAAGATCACTTTTGATTGCCATTATCGGTCACCCTTTATTTTATCCTTTGCAGAAATGTAGGCATCCATGACATATCAGCAAGCCCTCTGTTGCATTTAAAATATTCCATTTCCACCTCTGGTAATATTCTCTTGTTCCACCTTCTCCTGCGTTAGGAATTCCTGCTTTCCTTTGTTTTATATCACCGCAAATTGAATATTATATATATTGAATATATTATATTATGTGCATTCAGAAATGTTAAGGTGTTATAAGGGAGCAGGTTGTTGGTGTAACGTCACTATGGTAGAACTGTAATCATAACTCATATCTATTCATGTACATACTTTATTGCCATTTTACAATCCCTGTAAGAAAATAAGTCAAGTATTTGGAAGCACAAATTTGTTCGAATGAAACGAACGTTGAAAGGAAAATGAACTCCAGCTGCTCCAACGTAACCATTTCCAGAACAGTTATGGGTTAAGGTAATTTAGAAGATAAAATTCTCTGATGTTTGAGGTGCTGCTGAGGTGAAGCAATGGTTACTGATTGGTGTCTGGAATTATAAGGAATTACCACATCACACAGTCACATGTATAGTATCTATTATGACATGTCAGCGCATTTTCTCTCCTTTGCTTTCCTTTCCTTTTCGGTGTCTCTCTCTCTCTCTCTCTCTCTCCAACCCAACCGGTCAAAGCAGATGACCGCCCACTTAGAGTTTGGTTCTGCTCAAGGTTTCTGCCCCTAAAAAGGAAGTTTTTCCTTGCCGCTGTCGCCAGAGAGCTTGCTCATGGTGGGAACTGTTGGGTCTCTGTAATAATATTATAAAGAGTACAGTCTAGACCTGCTCTATATGAATAAAACTGAATCAAAAATAGAATTGAATGGCTGAATTTGATTCTGATTTTGATTTTAAGATATCATCCTGTTTTTGAGGCATTTAAAAAGGAATTGGTGGCTTTTTAAAATCCTTGAGACGCATTGATAGTAAAAATTATTGATTTAAGTTATTTGCTTTAATCAGTATTTGTCATGTTCTCAGTTGTATTGTAATGAACTAATGCTTTGTTCTATGTTCTGATGTTCTGTCTGTTTTGTCCTGACCTTTTTGAGCCAAAAAAAAAACCTTTGTGCTCGTCCATCTTGAACTGAAAAGCCCTGCTCGTGCAGTGGGCGCCTCATCTCAAAAATTGGGAGGTGCGCAACCATGCGCCACGACAACGCAAGAGGAACGACTGCGTCACTTTTGGTGCACGCAGCCTCGCGACCTAGTCTCATTTTGACATTTGTTTGACCTGTCACTTGAATTGTGTTGGTTACATGACCAATTTGGCACAATGGCACTAAAAAAGCTTTTGAGCAGTACAAAAGAGCATTAACAAAACATTATAATTTATCACAATTTGATTACAATGATCTTAAAATGTACGATTTGTACATAGATAAAACAAACACATGTTGCCGATTGTTTTAAAGATCTACACCATGTGATCTCTGGGGGGGGGGCGTTCATAAAATGAGAGATAAGAGATCAAATCCAAAACAACACCACAACTACGTAGTCCCTGTATCGAAGGGCTATTCTATTGGATTACATTAACAGTACACATGTTAATAAAGATATTGTGGTCACTCCTTGTTACGGTTATGTTACACAATTTTTAAGTGCCTTATATGATAATTCATTGTAATATTATGATAGGACTAATTATGGCCTGGCACAATGATACATCCATCTGATTTGTATGATTATGAATCATACACAAACAATGTGAATCATAGCAAAGTCTTCTGAGCTCTTGAACGCTTCCCCAGAGACAGTCTAAAAATCATAGTTGGCTTAGAACCTGCCTGAGTGAAAAACCTCATTATTGGCTGGCGCTGTGAGGACACTCTTGTTTGATCTCCCACCGCTGAATAGATTATTAAAAAAGTTGATGGAGGGATTTTTTTTCCCCTCCCATGCCATTAAAAGGAGGAGATTCTGGCAGATAGATATGTGTGATTCATATCTGGGAGAGGCTTCACACACATACACACACCGACACACACTCCCTCAAACTTGGAAGCTGACGGTTGTTTTGTGAGTGGCGGCAACAACATCAAACATAACTGTGAATTAATGGGAAACTCAACTCCCCCTTCCCCCAAAGTTTAGTCAAACTCCTAAGTTTCATCCAGCTGAAGTAGACTGATTTGAAATTAAAGAGGCAGAACTGGATGCGGAGGCGTGTTGAAGGGGATGGCTGTCAGACGAACATATGGCTAGTGACTGAGTGGCTAACCAGTGGCCATATGCAATCATCTAATCATGTTTATGGCCATCAAAAAGCTGCGGATGATGATTGGCTCATCTGTAAAGCTGTCTGGCATTTACATTTAAAGCATACACCTGAGCATGTGCCTTTGTCTCTAAGCAATCTGCTGAGATTACTCCCTTGTGTCCTGTCTGATAATGTTCAAAATCACTCCTGTCTTGCCTTTTACTGCACTTTTTGTAAGGCTGCGCAAATAAGGAAGTTTTGAAAGCATTTCAGTTTGTCTTTTTTACAAAGCAGGAGATTCATCACTTGACTTCCCTATCCCTGACTCCTACCACGTCCAGCAGATGGAAGATCTCTTTCAGTCGAGGGTAAATGTCCTGGAAATCCAAGATGTCTTCGTCTCGGGCAGGCTGCTCGAGGGCCCTGAGAGAGAAGATAGTGATACATAGATAGACATGTGACTGTTAATTCCTTTTAATTCCAAACACCAACCAGTAACCATTGCTTCACCTCACCAGCACCTCAAATATTGGAGAATTTTATCTCATAAATGTTCTGGAAACGTTCATGTTGGACTGACAGCTGGAGTTCATTTTCTGTGTAAGATGTTTGGAAATCAAAACCCAGAGGGAAAAAAATAAGGTAGCGTGGACATTTCAATAAGGATAATGTGCTGTTCAATATCACTATTTTCGTTCAAACAGAACAATTCTGAACAATTCCGGAAGAAGTGTGCCTTTTTTTAAGCAAGACAGAAGGTAAGGACATGGGGGGGTCGGAGTGGTAGGTGGGTGTAAAATGCAGAAAAGCAGAATTTGCATCCTTGACACAGTCCAACAATTATTCTTGGCTTTTGTTTTCCCTGTTGTTCCATGTGTGAAACAGGCTTAAGATATATTTCAAACTGACCCGTCGGTGTGAAGATTTGTGCTGCCCTCTTCTTTGACCAAACTCATGAAGTGGCCCAAGAAGTGTTTCCACCTCACTGGCCCTGTTGCTCTCACACCATAGCTGCATTTAGACACACAATCCATACACACGCATGAACATACGCTACATAGAATAGGTCATAGCTAGATTTTAAGATTTAAAGGGTAAAGGGCAGGGAGGTGGAGGCGGGGTAGGATGGTAAAAAGACGGAAGAGAAAAGAAAGATAAATAAATGAAAGGTTGCCTTCCCTACCGGCTGGTCAGCTTCCGGAAGGAGTGAGGGTTCATGGGAAATATAAAGCTGCTGAGAACTGCCCTGAGGACATCCTGTTTTACCAGGCCAGCACGGGTGGTGTCAAAGGCCTGCAGCGCTTGCCACACCGGGGTACAGTTCATACACATCTGACAGGTAGAAGAACACACCGATGTACATACATTGATATTTCAGAGACAGACCTCTCTCTCTTGCTTTGTCTTCCTCTCCTCAATAAGGACAGGAAGTGAGTCATCTCTGGTTACGGTTGCCATGGAGAAGATCCCAGTGCAGCTCGCAGGATGCGAGAGAAGAGCCAGCCCGACTCCGCCGCCTTTCCCGCAAATTAGCCGTGATTAACACACTAACTCAGGAGCTGATTTTTCTGGGCAAACATTTTAATTAGAAGTGTTCCCTCTGCCGTTTGCATCCTGACGCGCCACTTAGAGCCAATTTACCCCTCCGTCTTTAAAGAGGATAATGCAGGGGAGAGGGCCAGATGGTGACATGGAAACAGGAGGAATAAAACACACAACGTCATTCCGACAAGTCTGTACCTTGTCGTGGAAAAGAGTCTGCAGTTTCCTTTGTGGCAGGACTGATGGGACATCACATGAGCGGGAAAGAGATTCCGGCTTCTGCTTCCTGTGTTTGACTTTCTCACGTGCAGTTGTCCCTCGGCTGGACACCTCTGTGAAACACAGTTTTTGGAATAACTTTTGATTCTAGAATTTACAGATAAGATAGACAAGATAGTTTGAGACTAGATTTCGTGAAACAATTGGATTTTGTATCTTGCAATGGGTCTTAATCATGTGTAGTCACGTCGGTCTGTCAGTCCACCACTTTGATACAGACTAAAATGTCTCAAAAACTATTGGATGGAATGATCTTAATTTTGGTGCAGCTATGGTGACCAGAGGATGGATTCTAATGACTTTGGTGGTCCCCTGACCTTTCATCATAAAATTTTTGTACAGACATTCATATTTACCAGAGGAATCCTACTGACTTTGGTGATCCCCTGACATTTCCTCTAGCTCCAACATGAGACTGACGTTTTTGATTTTGGGCAAAGTGTCTCAACAACTATTGGATAGATTGCCAATGTTCAGAAATTAATGTTCCCCTCAGGATGAATTGTAAATACTTTGGTGATCCTCTGACTTGTTCTAGCACCATCATCTTCTTATCCTTAAACGACAGCACAAAACTAGCTGGTATCAAGACAATAATTATGATGTTAACAGTTATAGTTGAATCCACCGTATCCATACCTAGCTTAGTGCAGACTGGAGCAATCTTGAAGTCATGGCTGTTACCAAAGCCTAGCTTGTCCAGGAAGAGTTCGTAGGAAATGGTGGATTTGTTAGTAGGACTGTAGTGATTCCACAACCTTTCAAAAAAGCAAACAGAAGCTGCGCACTCATGTTTAAATAAATGGTACAGTTTCACAGGTGACCTATAATGTCAAGAATATCTATGTCAATGACGAGACGAGAAAACAAATCATGCTACATGTGTTCTAACACACAGACAGAGAAAGTGTGTGTGTGTGTGTGTGTGTGTGTGTGAGAGAGAGAGAGAGAGAGAGAGGGAGAGAGAGGGAGCGAGTCCTGAGCGCTAAAACCAATTAAAGCCATTGAAAATGAACCTGTCACACACAATCCTCTAGAGCCGCATCAAAAAAGTTGAGCAGCGTTTCTGGAGTGGATTTGACTGCAGGGCCCGAAGTTTTAAAAGTCAATTAGCTCCCTCTCATCCTGAGACAAAGGCTGACCACAAAGTTAGCACTAGTGATCTCGTCCTAGCCGACAGACGACTTCCCACCACCAGGGAATGCTGGAAATAGTCGGGCCTGTACTGGTTAGTTGACAACGTGTGAGTGTGTGCACCATAAGCACAGATGTTGAAAAAGGATGATTTGAATTTGATTATATGCATGCACTTTCTTTTTAAAGTCAGCTGCAGAGCTCAGGTGTAATAGCGTGTGTGTCGATGTGTGTCAAAGGGAGGATCCAGATTTCATAAAATGGTATTGAACTCCAAGCCTATTCATTGCACAGGAAAACCTGTCTACGCACAGTAAGTAAACTGTGATGGCTGTTGGACAGTTTGGGTAATCATTTTACCGTTCACCTTTGTTTAACCAACTTGGAGGTTGAATCACAACAAGCAACAAGTCATTCACCTTTCCACATCTCAGCAATGAACTTGATGGGTACAATGTGAATGCTACTGATGGAAATGATGGCCAAGTGTTGGCCTTTCATGCTGCTGCAGTTGATGTGCAATCTGTTGTGTCAAATTGTGTCAGGTGTATAACATTAACCCCACCTCTGAAACTCCTTGTCTGTCAGGCGGAAGCAGTAGTTGTCCAGAATGCGGCGGAACTCCTGCTGCTGGACGTGTCCTTCTCGGTTGTAGTCAAACAGGTGGAACACTCTGATCATGGTCCTCAGGTTGCCTCCGATCTGTGGGGTTCACACGTAATGACTGACAGCAACAGCAACACTACACACCCCGGTGGTGCCTGTGAACTCCTGAACCTAGCCGACTTGCGAGGCATGGCTCGCCAGAACTTTCATCTCTGTGAACATGGTTATTGACATGCCTGCCTTGATCTGTGGAAGCCCGGGCCTATTCCCTAAAGTGCTGACAACTCATGCGGTGGGAGAGAGCAAAGAGGAGACGCGAAGATCGCTGGTAGACAGATGAAATAGAGAGAAGAGAAGGAGGAGGGAGGGCAGTGAGGTGGATCATGGGTCAGTAAAGCACAGACGGAGAGCTTCATGGTTCAAAACAGCAGCTTGAAATGGATGTGCTCCTGTGTTTCACGACTAAAAATTGGGAGCTACACTTACAGGTGATCTGATTTTAAGGACTGTGATCAAATTCACATGACAACTTCACATGACACATGACAATCTAAAAACAGGGAAACAGGGTCATGGGCCACAAAATGATGGAAGACAATTGTTTTAGATCATCATGTGACACAACAAATAAATTCCATTAAAACCTGTACTAATGGCCCTACTAACAGCTATGTCATATTAAAGGCTTTTCATTATACTCAGGATTCAGAGTGTCTTGGAGTTTTTCCTCATTTGCCTCACTTACAGCCCTTAAAAGCATCATTTTACATGAAGTAATTCATTGTGCAAAGTACAAAAAATTACAATTCCACCTCAGGGGTAGTTTGGAGATGTTCAAGTGGCTGTTTCTTTTATACTTGAATTAGACATTTACAGTTTTGTTTCTGTCAAAATGGGCAAATAACAGCTATCATTTTGCAAATTCCGTGAAACGGCCACCTGGAACACAACAAACCCTGGTTTCTGGTGCTTTGGACACCCAATCATCCATCTACACCTGCTCCTCATGACTCCTTACCGCACTGACATCACCCGAAAAATTACAATATTTGGCATTTGGTCAAAGCAATCTAGTATGTTTACATTTTCCTGGCAAGCAGCTTCTTATGGTTATATGAATAATGACTGATAGATGAAAACCTGACATGGCTTCATGCCTATCCACCAGCTTCCCCCCCTCTACACCCTTACCACCTCACTACGTAAAGGACACACATCCATTGGTACTGAACATTGGCAATGGATGCAAATCATGAGCTGCAGAACCATCAAAAATGTACATAATTCGTAGGGTTACTGGGTTGCGATATTTGTTTGTCTTATAGGCAAACCTAATGTCTAATGTCTAGTCAGTCAACATGATGATGGTTTGGATCAGGATAACATTGTTAGAGCTCAGTTGCAGTCACTCATTCAATCTGAGCGAGCGCTCGAGCCAAGTCCAGCCCATCCCGCCTCCCAATGTCTCCGCCATGCATACCAGCTCGCGCCGTAGCTCCAGGGCGCTATGCTAACCACGGAGGAACAAGAGCAGAGATGCTAAATATACCCCCAGTGACTCTTGGGTAATCAGAGTCTTCTGTCGCCCAGAGAAGTCTCCATCTAATTGCACTCTGATTAGACGAGCTGCCAAGTGTCTCAGTGAAAGGCGTGGAGGGAGCCTCCCTCATGTGCCGTACACTGACATTGTCACTACGAAGATACTAAATAGAGCAGATGGAGTAAAGTCAAGCAAATTTATACTAGATGCTGACCTCTGAAACATTACGGTTCTCTATTTCCTGCAATGCACCAGACTAGGGTGTGTTTCTGTAATTCCAGATTTCCTCCTCTTTACTTCTTTGAATCACAGGGGAGATGGGGAGCATATTCGGAAGCAGTAAAACTTTGAAAATCTCCACTTTTTGTAATCTAACAACTTTAGCTACTGTGCAAGTTCCTTACAAGCATAACAATTAGCCCTGCATTTACACCACCTTTCTCTCTGCCAGAGTCGGGGGAAAGGGAAGAGGCGCTGCACAGCAGCCGTGCGTTTAAAAAAAGATCAAATGAAAGTGAATTTATTAAAGACAGATATAAATATGATTCTCCCCCTCCCCCCCGATCTCCCTCCCTCCCGCTTCAACTTAGAGGATTCTGTGCTAATTAGAAATGTGTTAAAATCACAAAGGAGGGAGAAAGGAGATCATACGGTATTAATGAACAGAGTCAGAGGGATATCATCCAATCTCCATCTCTATCTCCATCTCATCTCTCCCTCTGCACACACACACTCCCCCTCTCCTTTTATCTGCCTTTGTTTCCTCCTCTTCTCAATTCCCTCGCAAACTTTGTTTCCCTTTCTTTCTTCCTCTTTTGTCTTTCAGGCCCTGCCTCCCTCTGCCTTTTTCTCCTGACTAATTCCTTGATTATTTAGTTTTTATCTCCAATTTCCCCCTTTCTATTCCTCTTTTTTTTTCTCCCCCTCTCTCCACTCCCCCGTCCTTTGGCGGTGCCAGCGCTCCATTAGGCAGCTGTGTTCTGGTTGGCGTGGTTGGAGGCCTGGCACTGTGCCACGCTCGGAGTGTCTCAGCAGCCCTCGCCCATCCGTCTGCCCACCCAGCCCCTTGGTCCTTAATTAATGAAAGCTCTGTTGTTTTTGTTTACCGGCCTGTTATATGCTAATCCAGCGAGCCGAGCCCTGTGTGTGCGTGCCCGTCTTTCCTCGAGGTCTGTGTGTTACCCTCTCAGCTGATTAGTATGATCTCAACAGCCATGACCCAAAGTCAGGTCTGATAGCCATTTGATCACTGTGTACTCTCAGCCTTTCTCCTCTTAAAGAGGACCTATTATGCATTTCCTTATTTTCTGTCTTATATATAATGTTAGAGTGTCAGATATTCATACTAAACGTTGCCAAAGTTGCCAAATAATGAGGTAAACGTATGTAAAAGTAATCCCTGTGAGCCAAAAGCTCAGGCTTCAGACTGCTCTGAACGCTCCGGTTCAGTTTGTTCAACCGCCGTGTCTATCTAATGTCAGACAGGCACGGATGTCCTTATATGGTATCTCTGCTCCAAGCACAGACCAGATGTTTATGTTTATGTCAACATTGCCTAGTAATATTAGGTTTACAGTTTGCCTTTGGAAATTCTTCCAAAGACTTCCAGAACTTGGCCGGCCAATCAGAAGAAAGAGGGCTTTCTAGGGAGGGGGGCCTGAAAATATAGAGCTGGAAATGAGCATAATAGGTCCCCTTTAATGTCTCTTGCACGTTTAAAGGGTCAGTTCACCCAAATTTCAAAGACAAATAAAAAGCACTTTTCCTCATTCTCCTCTACTGGTATCTAGCCACCTCGATTTTGAGATTCTCTCTCTGAGATAGAATGGAGGTGATTCTGTTTTTGGTGCTCACAGCATTGAACAATGCCATTAAAACAACTCAACAGTGACATCTCCGTCCAGAAACAGTGTTCTTGAAAATACACACAGAGAAGAATTTTAATTTAACTTTCAAAGGGACTATTTCTTCAGTAGAAAGTAGTTTCCTTTAAGACAGTTAAGTCTATCCAGAGTCGCTGGGACAGGTAACTGACAGTTGGAGCAATCCCAAGGCCTGGGTGGGCATGAAACTCTCCTGGTTGAATCAGGAGATGAGCAACTAACCTCGTCGATTCTGGACTATAGCCGGCCCTGTACAAGCATGTGAAAAGAAAGAGCTATGACTACAAAGGCGCATCACAGTGAGAAACATCCAATCACACTTGAAGCTAGAAACTACACTTTGTAGAAACTTGATGAAACAGTCAGAGGTTCAATTTTGAATTAACACTGATACTAATTAATACAACTGTGGCACAGTGTTTTGTTCCGAAGTGCAAAGACAAAGCATTTTGAATTCGTTATAGCTTCAATTCATGTCTCTGACAGGCTCTTTTCTTATGCAGCAGCAGTGGTTGAAGCTTATGGGTATCAACGTTTCCAGACCATACTAAATAACTGAAAAAATTATCTCTCCAAAAAGATCATCACATAAACCAAGAGCATGAATAAATTACAAAAAAAAAAGACTTCTGTGTTTCTGTGTTGACTGAGAACGGTGAGAAAAAATATTTCAAAAACCAGCAGGGCCCACCACTTCTCAAAACCTGACAAATGAAACTAAATTTGTTCACGTGACATGACTGGATCTTTAAACAGGTTTGTTTAGTTCAGCTGGCCTGTTGAAATACAGGAAGTGTCTTCAATGATTTGTTAAGCATGAAACCTTCTCAGCTGGGCTTAATTAGAGATGATTAATGACCAATGTTATGTGTTTCTGCCTCCAGCCTCCCACTTCACCTGCATGTCTGTATTACTGTTTGACTTGGCAGTGTGTACGGAAGGTGAAACAGGTCAAACATTCTCATCTCAACAACACATTTTATGCACAAAATTATGAACTCCACACTTGAGGACGCTAAAACCATGAAATAAAACTCTTCTGAAAGAAGAAACCTGTATCATAGAACATGACAGGATGATAGCCATCTTATAATAAATATGTAAGTGTAGCAGTAATTCTCATATGTCAACATTGTCCCCTCTGACAAGCTGCATTTCAGCATTCCCAGTCAAATTGTGCTAACTTGTAAACAGTCTGTAACAACACGGTTTTAAAAGGCACTCAACTCTCCTCTCTCTGTCAGCCAGAGCTCCGCCGTGCTCGCTCTAACCTTTCCTGTCACCGTGAATTATGGGAACGAAACGAGCAGAGGGACAGGACGGCTCTCTCAAGAGGAGGGATGAAAGAGGGAGATGGGGAGAGAGAAAGAGATGGAGAGTTGGGGAGGAATGAAGGGAGACAGTCAGATCACAAACCAGAGCGGAGGAGGAGAAGCCACTGAGTGACAGAGGGAGCATGAAGAGAAGAGAAAAGAGAGAAAAGCAAGAGGAGATCAGACAGCGATCATAAGAGAGCACAGAGATGAACTTTCTTTTGTCTGTCAATTAGAGGGCTAATTTCTCTCCGGTTGGGCTCCAGAGTGCCAGAGACAGGGGGCCTGAAAGTGGAGCTCAGAGGGATAATAAGGGGATCTGGGACCGTTCTAATGCTGTTGCTCCCTATCTAACATTAGTATTATGAAGGCACTGACGTAACCTAAACAACGCGAGGGCTTCCCAGCAATATACACGCTGTGGTCGCTGAAATATATTCAGATTAGACCACAGACCCGAAGCCAGACCATTTGATGAAGACATACTCCTGGGAATCCCCATATGGGAAGCTTTCTGCTGTTGCGCTGGCTTTTTTCAGGTGCTGTTTGTGATAGCAATTTTTACAGATTCTCAGTGAAAATATTGAATGAAAATAGTAACACTATTCTGATTCTGTGTTTGTCATTTTTATTGTTTTGGCATTCTGCATGTGCATATTGATGGAGGTAGGAAGATACTCCTTAACTGATCGTTTGGGTTGCATTTTGTTTCTGTCAACATTCTATGGCTTTTTGCTTTAGAAAGCCACTGCCAAGAGAAAGGGGACATTGCCTCCTTTTGGTTTACAGCACGTTTTGACAAAGAAATATTACAAATGGCTTAAAATTGAAAAAGGACTGTTATCAAACAGTTCTTTCAGAGTCCACCCTTCGCTGATGCTGTAAGAGAAAGTACACCTCAACACAACCACTTTTATGTGGAGTGTGAGTAGGCAGGATCTCAGATTTAATTGGATTGTGGTTGTGTGATGACATAAAATGTAATTAAAGTTAGATAGTAAAATAATTCTACAGCACTGAGCAATGAACTAAGGCTTTCGGGTCTTGTTCCTAAGATCCTGATGTGATAGGCCAGTTTAAACGAGAAAGGAGGGCTCTCATACCGTATACATCAACTTCTACATTCTATCAAAGTCTTACAAATTAAACGTCAAAAGACGTTGTTGGACGTAGACACAGGGCAACATCATTTGTCTGTGCCTTACAAAACTGTTCCAAGTCACTGTTGGAAAATACATTTTTAATGAAGTTTTATGATATGGCAACGCTGTGGCTAAAGTTATATGCTTATGGCACAAATGCAAGCTTTGGGTAAGATGGTGGTTTGGGTTCAAATAAGTACTTTATTAAGGGTAAGGGAATATCATGGTTTGGGTAATAGCTAATAACCATGATAACCACTTGGTTCATGTTATGGAAAGATTGTGGTCATGTAAAACAACTGTACTGACAGTCGGTTGGAATCATTTTATTGACCCATCCATCCACCACAACCTCCTCTGTACGAGGACTTTGTCAGTGTGTAACGTCACCTGACCCCCTCATTTGCTCATAGCGCTCTAATAAAAATACTACAGCTGCTAGAGGGCGCTGTCACTGAATGTAACCGTTGGTGGTGAAAAGACTGATCCTGACAGCCTCCGTGGGTTACATGCATGGATAATGGTGAGCACCCACCGGGTGAAATATAAAGTGGAGTGACCATATCAGGCGAAAAGTAACGCTGTCCATATGATATGAGATATGAGACAATCTGTTTTATCTGTAGGCCAGACTTGTGTCCATTCCCATATTTCAATCTCTTGGTTCTAGTCTGACTATTTTTTTTTTTTTACCCCTTGGCAGTTTCATACAACACAGAGACATAGTGTGCGCCATTTTGCATCACACTGTGAACCAGCCATCTGACCTAATTGGCTCTAGGAAACGCATGTGAACCCAACTCTCAAACTGAGGTTGCTGCAAAGGGAGTTAACCAGTACAACACACACCCTGTCCATTAACAACCAGGCTTATATAGCTGTATTTACAAAATGGTGGATTCAGACAGGCAGATTGACAAAGATTAGTTCCAATTTCTCAAAATGGGAATGAGAATGACAGCAGTAACACACTCATCCATCACAGAGGAGACAGAAATTTGATTGAATGTTGGTCCTGCCTTAGTTGTTTTATGAAATATTTTTAACACAAGTCAGCAGACTGTATTAGGTAAACAACAAAAAAAATGACACCTGTATGAAAAATATTGCTCTGTTAAAAAAGGTTCAACTACTCCAAGATTTTATTCCAACAAAATAGACATTTTGCATAAAATGGGGTGATTAGATTCCATTGTGGGGGCATTTTATGTCTTTATTACAGACAGTGGAGAGGTGACAGGAAATGTGGGAGAGAGAGGTGCAACAAAGGTGCCGGGCTGAACTTGTTGACGTTCGTGGTCAGCATCTTAACCCCTAACTTTTTCATGAACAATCTAGAGCTCATTTAACAGTTAGTTTCTTATTAACAAAAACATGCAGCTGATGTTGCGCAAATAATGCAACAAAAATGATCACGTAGCCCCTAATCCGCCTGACTGGCAATTTAAAATTGCAAAAGTCCAAAATGATTTTTTTTTTTTTGAACAGTTCAAACTGAAGAAATCTGTTTCCTTTTATCGAAACCATTCAGCACCTCCAACAAACGCATACTTGTTCTATGGAATTTAAAAAGCAATAATCGTTTGTGAAATGTGGCGCCCCCGCTAACTGTGAGTAAGCAGCACTCACAAAATACCTTTAACAGACTGGCCACAGATGAGTGTGACTGGTGATATGCATTGCACTGAATCTTGTCACAAGTGATAAACAAAGCCCAAAGAGAAGGAGATCAAGACACAGATGGAGTTTATAAACAGTTGAGAAACATCCTTCAGTCCACCCTTGAATGGCTTAAGTGTATGTACGTGTGTGTGTGTGTGTCTGTGTGTGTGGGGGGGGGGGGTTGCATTGATCTTAATTGAATATTGATAAGTGAGGCGAGCACACAGGGTAAACAGCTGTGACTGGTACTTCATCATATGTGTGTGTGTGCATCACTCATTATCAGGCCCAGCTGGTCCTCCAAGACGAGTCATCAGACAGTGACCGCGCACACACTCACACTCATACACAAATTCCTACACACTCACACTTATTGCCGCAATTGACAGGCACTATAGACAGAGATCAAAGTCACCAAAACTGTGTACACTGCAGAGAGGGATCCCATGGTGGCTTTGTTGTTAGTTCAGTAAACAGCCCTCGGAATATTCGATTTATAAAAAGAGAGCCTCTTATTGTCCTTCGGGGGGGGAGGTCATTAACAGCCCTTTTGCACTACTTTGGTACTTTGTTTGACCTCTGCCTGACACCTCTAGCCATTTGAGCTAATGAGCCTAATGCTCCAGTCACATGGACTCCAGCAGACGGTAGATGGCAAACTGGATATCATTTCAGTGAACGAGAGCAGGACCGTAAAAATTAGGTGAGGCTGGCAGAAGGGAGGCGGTTGTAAATGTATAATTGATAATCAGTTTTTACTGTAAAGTGCTCCTTTATGGAAGTGGAATTTGTTGTGTGTTTGGACATCAGACATCATCTCTGTGGCGTGATGTTGTGTATACGTTGACATTTGATTTATTTTGTACCCAAAAGGTGTATTACAGTAACAGTAATTTAACTGACCTACTTTTTAAATTCATCTGAGTACTTTTTTACACAAGTACTCTAGCACTCTTTCCATCCCTGCTCGTAGTTATTACATAGAGTGGAACGTGACAAATGCAAATACATGTAAAAGGTAATACGATGAAAATGGAATTGGAATGTAGTTATCTTACTTAATTAATGTTTGTGTTTTGACTCAGTTACGTGATCATTTTTGAGAATGTGGTTGTGTTACAGTGCACTGAGTTGCTGGTTTTTGTCCAACTCAAAACTTCACAAACCACGGTCAACAAAATCACCATGTTCTGTTCTGACAGATTCTAAATTGTTAATAATAATAGCATCACACAACTATTGTGTATTATCATTAGTATCGAGCATGGGCCCCTTCTCAATCGAAAGAGAAAGAAATCAAATGCTGTTTTTTGCGTCAGCAGACAGAATAGAACATGTAAATGTGGCATGGCTCTAACTCCAATGAGTTTCGTTTCTGAAATGTAATGACAGCCTGGCTGATGTGTTCCTCAGAGTGGGTCACTGTGACACTGTCCTGTCTTGTTTTGTAGCCCTGGCTGGCACCGTATTGTTGCTAGAAGTCAATCCGGTCGGCACAGACAGAATGGCATGACGTGGGAAGAGGAGGATATGGATGGACCACAGATAAATTGTGCATTGTGTTGACTGAAGGACGTGGGCTGTGAGAGATGTTTTTCCTGAATGCAACCAACACACAAAACATACAGTTCAACACACACTCACATGCACGTATGTCTGTCGTAAGGATAAGGCCAGCCCTGATAGTCCTCAGGCATTCATTTATCCGCAGAGAGGATTTGGTCAATTTTCTGCATCTCACAGCAACATGAACAGCCTGGTTTGATATGTGGAACACAAGCAGCACAAATCCAGAGTCAATTCTGTCATGCTTCCTACGTAGAGTCTGAATTCCGCCAGAGCTGGCCCTGCAAGCACGGCTGCTGCCACATGAATCACCCCCTCACACACACACACACACACACACACACACACACACACACACACACACACACACACTCTCTGGGGTTGCTGTGTGAGTCATGTTAGTGATTAGAAGATTTTTATTCATTTGTTTTTCAAAGACGCCTGTTTTGTTCAGTGTTCTTTCAGGCTGCGGTGCGGTGGTGCAGTGGTTAGTGCTGTCGCCTCACATCCTTCCAAGCCCGCATGGGTTCTCGAAGGTAAACAGTCTCTAAATTGCCTGTCCTCCTGTAAACAGGTGGTGCTGGAAGCTTAGTGACGTAGGGACAACTCGCGGGGCTCGTAGTTTGCACACCATCCACTCCCCTCTCATAACTGTCTGCAACCCAGTCCTCTTTAGTGCAGCACTTTTTACTTTGACCCAGACGGTGCAACACAACTAATAAACGTGTTGATCTGCGGCTCTTCGTGCTATTGATCAACGATGTGCTGATTTACTTTTGAATGCTGGTGTTGCGAGGCCTTTAGACATGTTTTCAACAACATTGTTGTGGAAAAATACATTTCATGCATCCTTGAGGCATTTCCTTCCTCATAAAGCCTTTTTTTGTTTGTTTTGTTGTTTCAAAAAATGAATTATTCACATCTATAGTTGCTAGCTAGCACCTCACTCCTTACCCGGCTTTTTCTGGCCCATTGTGATGTTTCTCGGCGCTTTGCTGCCACCAACTCCAAATCCACTGATCAGTGGAATAGCATGAAGCAATTTCTTTTGCTTTTTTTTTTTACAATGAACTTGTCCAACATTTAGGTGACTGGAGGGAAACAGAGGGTACACACCTTATCTTTGAGATGCTTCTGCATCTCAGACGGGGACATGGAAGTGTTCTGTGGACCACGCCTGACAGAAACACACAGATAAGCAAGAGTTCAATAAAGCATGTTCAGCTGCTGCCACGAAATGCCTGAAATGCAAACTCTTCCCTGTTCAGAAAAGGTCCGTTGTGGCGTGTACCTCACACTGCTGTGGCCGCTGCAGGCTCTGTGGGCTGGGGGAGCTCGCCTGAAGCTCCTCAGAAACTGCACGTAGTCCACTGTTTCACCGCTCCTCTCACACACCTACAGCAGCCACAAACACAACACAAAGACGGGGGTAAACATGAAGAGCAAGAGGAGGGTGAAGATGATGGGGGGGGGGGCATGACTCCACAGCCAACACACTCCTGCACTCAAGTCCCCTCCAAACATTCCAGCAATGTCTGTGTTAATGGCACATGTAATGGCGTCTCCGTGGTGATGCGGCTGGCTGGCGTCAGGTGGGTTGAGCAGTAATTTTCGGGATGAGGCTGTTTGGGTAATACACTAGGTGCTGTTCTCTGGAACAGGGCACACCTGGGGAATGCACAGCGGCATGCTTTTGTTCAGACCTTGTGCTGTTTTACACACACACACACACACACACACACACACACACACACACACGCATGGACACACACTTTAAGGAAACTGGTAAAGAGTTGGCACACACCCAAACACACAAAATCAGAGAACTAGTTTCCACAAAAACACACACACACTCATACATTCAATCAAGCAGACAAATACTTAGCACACACACACACACACACACACGCACACACGCACATTCGTATACCTATTTTGGTGGCTCATAATCAAAGTACAGTCCCTGTTGCCCTGCCCTACATCCTTCCATGGTGTAATCCAGTGCAGCGGTCCCCAGCGGAGCTCCTGGCATTGAGGCTTATTATAGACACCACACCGTCCAATTATCACCACCATCAGCAGCCCCCACCTCAGGGGAGGGGGGGGCTCTCCATGCTCTATATACCTGTGACAGCATTGTTACACCTGCAGTTCAGTATGAGGCTAAAGGTGACACGGAGGTCAGGGGCTGATAGTATGGAGGGCAGGGGCCATAAGATGTCGTGGGAACAAATAAAGTTGTCGTACAGCAGTTTCACACCACTGGAGTGTCATTGGAGTCCATGTACATGTGATTGGTGTACAAAATGCTTGGTGAAATCATGAAAAGATATTTAATTCAATTATCAGTAAATACTAAGATACCAATAAATGGTCCCAGGGCGATTTGGTTCGGCCTTCACACAGGACCCTTCACACCCCTCTATAGCTAATAATATTCCAACTCCTGCTAAAACCCTCCAGTCAGGACAAATATATTCAAATCATCCATCCCAAATGACATTAAACTGATAAAGAAGCTAGGAATAAGCACTCTAACACAAATTTGTACTTTGGTATTTCCTGTACAGGCAAACTGTTCTTAACTATATATATATATATATATATATATATATATAACAACAGACAATCACGTGTGGCCAGGTGTTAGGAGGTGTGGAAGTAGCAGGGGTTTATCGCCCCCATTTGAACGACTTATGGCATCAAGACTATAAAGACATCAGAGATCCAAGAGGGGGTGGATGCAGGCAGGAGGGGGCTGTGACAGCAGACTTTCCAGTGTGCCCATTCAGAACAGGTACACAACACATGGTCAGACAAACGTGTTGTGCAAACTATTTTGTTTGTAATATACTGAGGCCTTCACTGAGTAAAAACATAGTGTAACAGTGGCACAAACTGGCACAGTAGTGCCAGTAGTAAAAGAAGGGATGTCACTTAAAATTGTTTGTGACTCGTTGCTAACTCAGGAGAAACCAAACACCTTCATTCTTGAACGTGGTGCTTGTTATAGAAACAAATTAACTTGTGGTATCGCAGGAATGGGTGTGCAAAATGTTCATTTATACATTTAAAAAAAAAGAACAGGATATCATTTTACAATCAACTTCCCTGCATTTGCAATAAATGCCAATATATCACTATGCATGGCCCCAGCTCTGTTTTTATCAGTGGTGAAATCAGAACTCACCACGCACAGTTCACCATATACGTCTTAAAGCTCCATCAACTGATTTTTAGCCACTTGAGGGCAGCTGTAAACCAAACATTAACATATTATCACCTTATAAAGTTGATATGGCAAATGTATTAGCAAACAGTTCCACATCCAGCAGACGCAGAGCGACATGATCATTCATGTGGAGTTGAGGAATGTAAATCCAATATTCACTCTCTTTTAGCTCCTGAGGGAAAAAAAACACATCTGGCTCTTTAGCTGCTAAATGCTCCACTATGTTCACCAGCTAGTCCCTAACTGTGTCTGTCTGCTGTTTGTATTGCGCAGTGGCTTTATCAGAGATCTCCGAGAACAGCCGCTGGGAACAATACTGATGAGAGCTGTGAGAGTGAACCAAAAACGGCAAAGTTGTGGACCGTAAAATCTAAACAGCAATGGAAGATGCTAAAATGCCCCATAGAGTTGAGGACGGCTGCAGATTTGGGTGATCATTTTCTGTGGGTTTGTCCCTTTTCACATTACACATGTGCCATTTGATGTATTGTTCATACGACAACGTAGGATGATGGAGCGTGTCCGCAGTCTCTGCCATTGTTTCACTGGATGAGCACAGATTTCTCCACGATGCCGAAAAAATCAGTCGCCATTGCCAAATGTGGGTTCATATTAGGCTTTAAATTGTGTTTAAAGTGTGTTTCCAAGGAGGTAGGCAAGACGCTGCAACATTTAAGAGGGATTCTAATCACACTGAATACACAGACAAAAGACATTTAGCAAGGGAGGGGACAGAGTTTGAGCTCTCGTGATGCAGTGGGTTTTCTCTGTCTTTTCACTGTCACTTGTCTGTCACCAGCGTCTCCTTTTTCATCCGATATGTCAGCTGTTAATCTCTTTTTGTCCATCGACCCTCCCTCCTCCCCATTAAGCTCTAATTATTCAAGCAAGCTTCTCCTTTACAGGCCCAGTGTACCAGCGCACATTTAATAATTGATCAGTATTTAACAAAAAAAAAGATCTCCATCTCTTCTTTTGAAAATGTGGCAAGGATGAGACCAGATAGATAAATAAATAACGGGGGGGGGGGGGGGGGGGTTGTGGCATCTCACTGTCTCAAGCACAAAGCGACGTCAAAATGTCACCAGAACAACAGCTGCTACTCCAGTGATAGTCTTTGAAAGTAAACTTTCCGCAACTCTCCAGAAAGCACACACACACACTCACCCACACAATGTCTTTAATGAATAAGAGGGTGAGTGTGGGGTGGTGGTGGGCAGGGGATGGAGGGAAGTGGGGTTGTGTATGGGGGTGGGGGGGGGTGCAAGACACAAAGTGCTGATATTATGGGAGGAAATCTGTGTGGGAAAGACAGGCAGTCAAACTGTCAGGCATGAGCGCTGAGACGGAACAAAGAGGAACAGTGGAGACGATTACAGTGCCGTAGCGGAGTGACAGAGGCATCGTGCACACAGATGAAGATAAAGGGAGAGGGGGAATTACGCCACTGTGCGTGGACCACAAATACACCACACACACACACACACACGTGCACCCTCGATTGATCAATGCCAGAGAGGAAAGGGATCCCGAAACAAGGCCTCAACGCTCTCATTAGGCCTCATGGATGCATCACCCAGCAACATCACCGCTGCTGCTTTCAAAGCCCAGAGGCGTTTCTAAATGTATTCCTTCATCTTTTACTTAGAATAAAACATAGCAAAGAATAATCTGTGGGTTGGATCAGCCAACGCAACAGAGGTGCAAACAAAAACGTCTGCTTTAACAGCTGCCAGACTCACTTCTCCTCTGAGCCATCTCCACGGCCACAGAGCATCATTTGTCAATGTCAGCTGCCTGGAAGAGATTTTTAAAAAAGGTCTTCTACTGCCATCTATTGGATGCTACCTCACATAACAACAGGGGGGGGGGGGTTCTGGAAATTCTAAGATGGCAGAATCAAAACGAAAGGCCCAGAGAACAAATTCCTTATCTGGGTCCAGGTCACAGTGGTTGCAGGTTGAGCAATCTACCCCACAAGTCCTTCTCCCTGGCTTATTCTAGCTTCTCCAGGGGGTTTCCAAGGCAATCCTAGGCCAAATGGAATACATGATCCCTCTCATGTGTTCTAGATCTGCCTCAGGATCTTCTCCCAGTTGGATAACCAGAATGCAATGGACCCAAAAGCGCCACATACTGTATATCGAAGTCAATGTGTGTATGTCTATTGCAGGGAGGTGGGAGCCAAGGGTCAGAACTTCTGATGGTTGGTCCATCCTGTGCCAGCAAACTCAAGTTCCTGTTTCGCAGAACAAGGCTCCTCGACGTTTCTGTTAAGGAACTGTTCGTGTCATCATGGATACGGACGCATGTCCTGCTCGGCACAGTGGTTTGACAGCTAAACTTAGGAACAAACTGCAGGTGATGCAAATTGATATTATTCAGTATCTATTCAATGCTCGAGTAAATAATGTAACCAGACGTTATTTTCTTTTACAGCCCTCCGTTACACATCATGTTTTTGAATAAGAGAGGAGCTTATAGAAGTCAGGTTAGGACGTTTTTATGGAACAGGGTATTTATAATGACATTTGCGATGATATTGTTACTTTAGCTGTTCTTGTTTTGAGGTGGGAGTTTATCCTTTATTTCTTAAATGGTGGCAATGTGCTTTTGAATATCGGGATTGTGTTGTTTAGTTTTTATGTTGAATGTCTTGTGTTTCTTTGTGTTTTCGTTTTCTTCCAACATCTTGGGACGATGTTGGGAATAAGTGTTTTCACTTTGTGTTATCAAGTGTTATCCTTCGGATTTTGTTGTTTTTTGTTTTGTTTTTTTTCCTGTGTCTAATAACCCATAAATACAATCAATCGATCAATCCTGTCAAGCAATGGAGGAACAAATGGCGCAGAGATCGAAGATCTTGGTCGCATCTTGTATACTGACTGGAACGTGTGCCATCGCTTAGGGAGTGTGTTGTGGTAGAGCTGGTCAGAGATTGAACCAGTAATCTTTCATCTTGTTAGCTGGACAGTGTGACCAACTCATCAAGCAGAACACTGAAGAAAAGCTTCTGACATTGAACACTGAATAAAAGGAAAAATAAAGGTGTCACTTTACTGCTGTTTAACGCTTGTGTCCAGATGTTTTTCACAAGCACCTACTGCTGTCACTATTTACAATAAGGCCCTCACAGAAATAGAGGAGTGAACGTTCTGGATGTCCCACACTGAAGCCCAACTGATAAGGACTTGCTACACAGACACAAGCCCTAGCCGCCTTGCTGAAGTGCTTTTGGGAGACCTTGCACTCTGAGCTCTGACCTCCATGTGTACAGAGAGGAAGATGAATGCCCCCCACCTCACCTCGTTGAGCACTGTGTCGAGCTGGTTCTGGCTGGCAGACAGCAGGCTCCTCAGGACTCGTCCAAACTCATCTTTGTTCACCAGCCCTGTCCCATCAGGGTCCACTGCCATTAAGGCTGACTGGATGCTCACCAGTCTGCTGTGGATCCGAGGCTCCACCTGCATCAGGGTGAGGCGCCGGCCCGGATGGTAGGTCACTGGGCGGACTGAGGGGTTCAGATGAGGATGGAGGAAGTATTTAATGTCACTTTGAGGCTACTTTAGGGAAGTAAAGATATGAGAGTTTCTCAGGAGTAACATCTGCTTTCACAATCTGCACATGTTCATGCCTCACATACAAATACGCAAAACGATGAGCATGTGTTCATTTATACACATACGCATGCATGCACTTTCTATACATAGTATTCAGCAAGATATTATGTTCAGGGCTGCTGCAGAGGGGACGAAACATGCAGCCAGACAGATATAATGTGAGGTGTGGATCGATGGGGGGGTTAGTATAATTTGCCATGGTGGGCTCTGCTGTTGGTGTGACTGACACTGTTAAGTAACTCTTTGTTGGAAAGGGTCAGCATGGCGAAGAAGCAGAGGGAACAGGGTGGAGGAGGGGAGCAGCAGAGCGCTCTGATCTCTTTCATGGATATCAGTAGCGTATTGGTCCAAAGTGGGTTTGTTGTCCACGATGAGTCCAACTTATTTGTTATTTGGTGTGCCAGTGACCAGTTCTTTTGTTGTGTCAACACTCGGCTGGAGAATGATAGCTATTTTGAGAGTGTACAGAATATTACCATCAATTTACTGAAATGAAGACGTGTTTGGCTCTATACATTATTAAGTATAGTATTATGGATCATATATTTTGCATTTTTTTTAAAACGCTGGTTATACATTTCTAATGAGCCATTTACAAGAAAAGGTTTAGTGTTGCCAGGTTGTGTGTGTGAACTGCGAAGTAGTACCCTTCAATGTGAAAGTGAAAGTGAAAAGTGATCTATATAATTCATTACATTTTATTTCAATTAAACAATCCACTGTGTGTGCACACTGTGTTTTTAATATGGCTTATAACTACTATGTAAGGCATTAGACAGATCTATTAACCATTAATAAGGCCATTAGTTACAACATAGATACTCTTTATTATTAGAAAGTGGCACCAAACAAGGCCAGGCTGAAACCCAGCTGACATAAAACATATTCATTAGCTATTAATATCATGAAATAATACAAAAGCCCTAAATATAGCACAGGAAACTGAAGGCTGAAAAACCACTTACCTCCATCCATGTCTGCCTGGATCCCCCACCTGTCCGTCTTGCTGTGGAGGAGGGTGTGGTGCTGCTCGGAGCCGTGTGGGGCTGCGGGCCCATGACCAGCTGTCCCAGACCAGGGTGAAGTGGCAGCAGCTTGGCCATACTGGGAGAAACTGGTCTGTGTGGGGAGGACAGGAGGGTGATAAATGACACTGGGAGGGTGGACTGCGGTTGCTAGTTAACACATGAACCTGATCTCTTTCTGTGTGTGTGTGTTTGTGTGTGAGCACACCATACTGTATTCATCTGTTCAGTCTGGTTTTGTGGCCTGTTATGTCACCATGGATGCAAAAAAACAACATATTTTTCTCTTCGAAATGTTCAATAACAGTGGTGGAAAGTACATTTACTGAATCATTTATAATTACATATATTATACCTGAGTTTTTCATTTTATGCTACTTTATAGTACTTTATAGTATAGCCATAGTTGCAGTTACTTTGCAGGTTAAGATTTAAAATATCTACAATGGGCATCTTAAATACAATGCATTAAAGTGCTGTCCACACTTTAATGCATCAGTATGAATAATCTAGTAGTATAATATACAATCTTATAACACTGGCTATTCTGCTTCAAAATAACAACTTTTAGTTTTAATACTTTAAGCACATTTTGCTGATAATACTTTTGTGCTTTTAGCACTCAATGTGGCTATGATCAGTGTTTTTATAAGTTAATGAAAAGAGTTCATGAACACAGAGACCAGAGATAAAAGAACAAATATTGAACTATGGTCAGTGTTGTGTTTCTGCTGTCTCCAAGTGGCCAAACAATCCGTTATTGGAGGTTCTCCAATGCTTGAAATTGAGTATATTTGCATTGTGGTGTTGCTATTTTCACTTAAAAGACTAGCAATTGCCATCGTGGCCACAAGTGACTTCGCTGGATAATGGTAAAATGCTAAAACATCAGTAGCACTCCTAAAAGAGTCAGCACACTGACTCAGTAATGTCACTCGCGGCAGCAATATGTACCTTACGTTTGCTACCATTGGCTAACATTAGCCTCCAGAGACTACTGTTCATACCAGACCAAAGTTTTAGCAACTTGTTGAAGCAAACCCCCCTGAGTGTATCGTATTTTTTTTTGCTTATGAATTCAACTTTTCAATTTGTAAGAAGAAGTTTGTGTTATATCTTCTTTCAATCTTGCCAAAAAAGGTCCTTGAGAAAGTCTTAAGGGCCTATTAAGACTTTTGATATACCTGCAGGTAAGATTACCCAACATTAATCTGGCATATTGAATCACACGTATTTTAACAATGACCTGATTTACTGATGAAATGTTACATGTATTCACAGCTCATCTAAGGTACATATACAGGTGTGATCACACCTTTACCTTAACCTGAGAAGCCATTTGTGGTTGAAACGTCGTCTTGTCCATGTGGAATAAAATAAATGGGGACGACACTGCAGTGTAAGAGGTTTTTTTTTGTCTTAAAGATTATGGATGTCCATGTGCCACCTGATGATTGCCTACCTTCCAGCCCTGTATGGTTTCCATTTGTACTATGTTTCATTTCTTTTACCAGCCTGTATTTCATGGCAGTAACATCTATTTTTTTTCCATTCAGATTTTCCATTTCTCCTGATAGCGGCGCTTTGACTGCAGTAAACACATTTTTGCAGCCGACAGGAACAAGATTTAACACACTAAAGAGTTAAAAGAAAAAAGAACACATCGGATATTGCCTGAAGACACAACTTTATTAATAAACCAGCAAGCAAAGCATGTAAAATACAACGCAAGGCGCCCAGGAAACAGAGACAGGCATGTATAAAAACCCAAACAAAGCATACAAGTGGAGATGGGCAGCAGGAGCCTTGCCAACAGCTGTAAACAGAGCGACAGAGAGGAGAAAGAACAATGAAAAGAAAGAATGAGCAGCCGTAAAGAGGAGGCAGGACGAGTATGTGCTGAGGTTGTTGTTTACATCCACACAATAAAGACATTCACAAGTGTCTGGTAGAGCGCAAGGACTGGTCTGGTGGACTGGAAACCACTGGGGCAACAGAGGAAGAGGAGGAGGTGCTGGACTGGTAGTATGTGACGCCTCAGGTAAGTAGTCTGACTCCAGACACTGCTGCTGTGGTGATGCTACAGTGAGTAGCAGAATACAAATTAATGCTGGTTACGGGTTAATACGCTGCTCTGTCCTCTCCTGCAGCCAAAACCTGACATTTATGAGAAAACCGAGAGAAAGACAGAACAGAGAGTTCACCAATCAGTGGGGATATGTAGCCTGGTTTCACACAGGAAAAAATCCTGTGTGGATTACCAACCAGGCAAAGCATGGCCACTGCTCCCAAGAGCCCCATTTACACTTGTGCACTTCATGCGTCGTGGGTGGATCAGAGAGCTATTTGATAGCCAAAAAGCTGACCATTAGAGGATGGACTGAAATCCAATTGCCAAACCACTTTGGGAGGCCTATCTAAGATGCACGCTCAACCTTTATTATTCCCAAGTGTAACTACGTCAGTAAATGGTCTGTTGAAATACCTGTACAGAGTCTGCCCCCGTGATACACAGAAATTAGCCATTGTTCTTGCCAGCTTCAGGTGCATTACCACCACCCTCGGGACTGAAGGAGGGCCGACTCTAATTCGCATGTAGCCTGGGAAACCCGAGATGGATTCTAAGGGGACTTGTCATGTGGCTGACGGAGATGCATATATGTAGCAAAGTGTAAACAAGTTTGTTAAAATCATATTAGAATTTTATCTGAATATGAAATGAATTAAAGTGTCAGTGGCACCTAAAAAGCCCATGGTTCACTCACTGTGTGAGTCGGTTTGTTTAGGGATTTAAACCACTAAGATACAATATTAATGAAAGTGGGTCTTGCATTATTATCTAATCTAATTATCATTGTTATCTAATCGTTTTGAGACTTTATTTTAGTTCATATTGTGCTCACCTGGTGCACCTCAAGTGTTGCGTGAATTGCCTCAAACTAACTGACACACAGAAACATGGGGCCAGGAGGGGTTTCCGGGGCTTCCTAACAGCTTTATGGTGTGGAAAATTTTACAATGTATAAAAAAAAAACAATCAAATTCATCACTACACGTTAGCTAGTCTTGACCCTCCTGAGGAAAATCTGATGGAGCTCTGTGCTGTTCAGCAATGTCATGTCATGTCCATTTTCTATTTCATGTGATCCTTAAGTTCTTAGGAGAGGCCTTTCAGCTTTCTACCTCTCACATATTTGTGAGTATTTTTTAGGTGTAAGTGTCTCCGTATATATGTATATGTCTTTGTGTACACATATCTTTCATAATTGTTGTAGTTTTACTCTAGTTTAAATTAAATTCAAAAAGAGAATAATAATGTCAAGGCCCCTCGTCTTTAATTTTGTCCACAAACACCCTAAATGTTTGTCTACATTAAAGACGAGGGTCTAAAATCTGCCTTTATACCAGGGAGACAATACATTATATATTGTCTACAATGTTTGGCACAGCTGCATCTGCAACTGAGCAGCAGCTGCTCATTTTAACCACCAGAGGATACATTTCTTCACGATGAAGGGGTGTAATAGTACGTGATTTCGCAATGGTACCGTCAAAACGATCTATTTACGTCAGAAAATCCAAGAAATTGTAGAGCGCAAGTTTTCAAAGTTTTGGCAGTGCACCTGTTGTTGTTGATCAGCTGTAGCACGCTAGTCAGCTCAGCCTGGTTTGCCAGGTTAGTCAAGCTCATGCAGCGTAGCTGCCTCCAAACACAAAGGAGAGACCAGAGCCGGAGGGTCCTCTCTGACACTTAGATCCACTGTATGGAGCATTATTGACATTTTTCTTTCAATGTGCCAGTATGTGAGTGCCTTAACTGTAAGAATTATCTGTAGAATTTGCATGTGATTATAACTATTCTGATGGCGTAAGCTTTTGTTTCAGAGTAAGGAGAAAATCCTTACTCTGTCTCTCAGCCCATTCATCTCAGTGTCAGACAGTAACACTGAAGAGCACCACAGCTGCACATTTCTAAATTCTACACATAGTGGTTTTAAAGATGATTGACGAATCCTTGGATGTGATATCTAAGTCAGTCAGAGAACCCTGATACATTCTGGTGGTATAACCCGAGCACTGACAAGACATAACTCTTGTTCTCTCTCACAACACACACTCAGATACACACATGTAAAGCTCATACATAGGTGTCCAGGGACAATCAGTGATGGAGGCTGAAAACCCTGCAGCACTTTTAGCAAAAAAATCATCAATGATCATCAACAACACAACAGTCTCCCAGCTGTGAAAGTGAACTGCTGGGTTGGTTTAGGCGTGATAGACTTCCTCTCTGCGGGTTTGGCGTTACCTCTTACAGTTACCTGCGTCCGTGCGTCTACCTGGCTTGGAGACACTGCGGTATCAAGACAACTGCTAATGCACTCAGTTTCAGGGTTAGACTGATATATCGGTTTGACAAACTAAAGGGCAGATATTGGTGTTGTCTGTAAAACCTGTGATTCTCTTTGGGCATTTTGTTCAGTTATAATATATCCATATATATCCACATCCACAACAGGTGACACCCATAGACATTGTGTAACTGTTGAGAAGTCCTATTCAGCCACCGTGCCTGATGTCGTTAACGTCTTTTAAACAGCACGGTGTGGCTGGGTAAATTCATTCCTCACTTACAGGCAGTAATGTATTCCGGTTTCCCCACCAATAAATAGGTGTGTGACCTGACCTACAGAGTTACTAACCATAAAGCTGTTTCATTAGCCTGGGCTTCTCTGGAGAGGTTTAGCGTCTCATGATGGTGTAAATGCTTCAGAGGGTTTACCCACCTGACAGCCAGAATCATCAAAGAGAATCTCTGAGGCTACGTGCAGATATTTGAGGCTGATAAACACTGCAAATCACAAGTCAAAGTGTTAACTGACTGCATGATTTGCAGCTCTACGGTAGCATCTTTTAGCTCACAGTTTTGGTTTTGGGGGGGTTGCAACTTCACTGTTTTGGTTCATCAACCTTGTTTCCTGTGGCAGCAGGAAAAACCCGCTGTACACTACCCGTCCAGGATTTGTTGCCGTGGCCTCTAGAAGGTCAGCTTGAGCCTGTCTCCTAATCAGTCCAAGTAGCCCAAAATGGCCCTTCTAGATGGCCCAAGTACCTATTCCTCTCTCTAATTAAAGCAAAAACATGAGGGCAAAAGAAAGATTTTCACACTCCTCAGTTGAACCCGACAGATTGGATTTCTGGTTGCATCATATATACTGGTGTCCTCATGGGCTGGCGGTCTAAGACGTACATCACCATATAACATGGTAGCAGACTAAGCAAAGTAGCCCATACACACCTCTGAATGGAACCACGCCAGGTGGGATATATAATCCGTCCAGCATGTTCTGGGTCTGCCCCAGGGTCTACTCCTAGTTGGACCTGCCTGAAGTATGTGCACATGGAGGCTTCCACACATCCTTATTAGGATTCAACTGGCTCCTTTCAGTGCAATGGCGCATTGAAAGCGAAATGTCCAACCTTCTCACACAGCCCAGACACCCTTCGAACCCCTCCAAGAATTGGTACCTGGGTTGTCAGGGGCAACAGCTTCACGTTAGCATTCCCCGAGGGCAACTGGTCTCAGGCGAAGGGCCAGACCAAAGAACGATTCAAGAGACTTTCAAGCCTCAGCATGCCTCAAACAAACCGCTTGAATCTTTTTTTTCTTCTGCCTTTATATGTGGCCGAACAACACTTCCTACTAACTAGTTCATTTCTAGCATACCCAGGCCTTAATGGATCTGCAAAAAACGGACAGAGCAACTTCGCTCGGAAAAAGGGACAACCATAACATGGAAAAATTAAATGGCTGAACTGGCAGTGACGTGTGATTTTCAGTCACAAATATCTGCGCATAGCTTGAATACCTGTTATGAACATGGCCGTATTGTTTTGAATATAAATGTCGACCAATACTTTAGCTCAAAAGTATTGGTATCTGCCCCTAAAAAAACGATATCGTTCGAGCCTTGGTTAGTATATACACATATACATACACAGCAGTGGGAACATACTGTGGAGGTAGGGGTTGAGGGAGGTTTGGTTTAACTGTTGAAGAAATTTCAATAACTTCCAAATAAATCTGAATTAATTTTGATCAGTCCACAAGGGTGGGGCTTTTGATGACTTGTTAGCGTGAGACAGATTGTATTCTGGGAAAAGTCTTATAGTGTAATCCCACTGCCAGACTGTACCACTAAACTTCAGACTGATTGGCTGAATGGAGATGTAGGAGTGTGGCTTTTGGCAGGAAGTGTGCACGTGTCGACCGCACTGACGGAGATCAGGGGTGTGGAGAGTAGGGAGGCGGTACGGGGGAGGGCGGGCTCAGGCGCTCCTCACAGACAGAAGTCAAAGGTCAGGTCGGACTTGCCCATTTTCTGTCTGTACACTGCGTCAAACTTTTCATTCATAGACACTGTGAAGACGTCCTTCCAAAGACCCACACGACCTGCGGGCAGGATACACAGGGAGAGGGAACAATTTGAAAACATAAACATAAACATAAACATTCAGCTGCCTTTCAACACAACCTGGATGTCCTGCCTCTCAAATTATTCCGAACGTGGTTTGGGTTAATTCCATGACTATGATCTGAGTTTCACACTCAGTTTTGAAAGTGAGCTATCTTTTTCAATCACACCTCACATGTTGAATCAGAATCAGAATCAGAAACTGTTGACTGAAATGACTCGTTATCAAAAATAAATCAACATGTCTTAATTATTTGTCACGGAAACCACAAGAATGAACGTCCATGCCCTAAATACCAAAACTAAAAGTGAAGATGGAAACATTGGCAACACAATACACACACATATATATGTGTGTATATATATATATATACATTAAT